>NW_017728886.1:120023434-120032483 GCF_001723895.1 Crocodylus porosus
AGGAATAACGGTCACAAGCTGGCAGAGGGTAAATTCAGATTAGACATCAGGAGGCGCTACTTCACGGTCAGGGCAGCTACGATCTGGAACCAACTTCTAAGAGAAGTGCTGGTTCCTACCCTGGGGGTCTTTAAGAAGAGGCTAGATGAACACCTTGCTGGGGTCGTTTGACCCCAGTACTCTTTCGTGCCATGGCAGGGGGTCGGACTTGATGATCTGCTCAGGTCCCTTCTGACCCTAGTAACTATGAAACTATGAAGTCCATTTACTTCTGCACTCATCCAACAATGGGGTCTGAACTATAAAATACCAAATAGCAAATAAGTTACATTCAGGAAAATTGTTTTTTTTCCAGAAAAGTTTGTACTATAATTGGTGATATTCACCAACCAGAGTGGTTTGTCCAAATACTAGAGTGACATACAAGATGAAATTGGTGAAATTCAATTGCATAAAATACAAGCAGGGTTAATAAAAGCAAATTCTTTGAACTGAAAGTTCTTCAGTTGTAGACAACTGAGAACAAGAGGCATTCACGTTTACCAGATGATTAGAGGAGGTGCTATTGTGTTGCAGTGATAAAAAAGGGGAAAATGCAATTCTACCTGTAACAGTTAAGATGTTTCCATCAGTAACATCTGATGGAAGATGTTACTGTAAGACAAAAAGACAGAAAATTATTATAACTATTGCACAATTTCCTGGTCAGACCTCAGGTGAGTACCAAAGCAACATACACTGGTCTGATTGCCCTTATTCCACAAAGAGTAAATTTAATCTGGAACAAGGTCCAGAGAAGGGCTGCTAGGATGATCACGGGAATGGAGAGCATATCAGAAAAGAGGAGGCAATGAGAACTCACAGGTTTAAGCTGTGCAAAATGAAGGCTAAGAGTCTATTAGTAAACCATGGGAGCAAATACCAAAAGGGGAAAAAAGAGGTATTAAAGCTAAGAGTGTATTTTGTGCAAGAACAAGTGGGTACTAAGTGGTAACATATTTCTGACTGGAAATTAGAATACATTTTTAACCATATATAACATAATCGTACTGGCAGCAAAAAAAACTAACTACATTTACATTAGCGTGCAATACCTTTCTGAAACGTTGTAAGCTATCAGGATGCATAGAAACTATCCTAAAACCATGTGTCACTCAAAGAGCAAGTTTCTTCAGACTTCCTCAACTGAATCCAGAACATCAACCACCTACCTGAAAAGACCATACTTGCAACCATGGATATCACTATCTTGTATATTAACATCCCAAACCATGAAGGCACTACTACCTGCCTAAAATACCTTTAAGAATATGGAGTAGATGTCGATTTGCAACAATATGTTGCACAAATCATCCACTTCATCCTCACCCACAAAATCTTCTCTTTCAACAATTGTGACTTCCTCCAAACCATGGCATAGCTATGGGCGCAGATGGTCCTTCAATATGCCAACCTCTTCAAAACCCACCTTGAGGGGTGAAAAAAAAAAAATCTTAAAATTGCACCATACCTATACTATACCTGTATTATATAGAAGATATTTTCATCATCTGGACTGAACACCCAGACTCACTTACTGATTTCTACCACAGGTTTAACAACCATCATCCACCGATCAAAATTTCTCTGAAATACTCCTACACTAACATCAACTTTTTAAATACTACAATCCACACTGAGGACAATACCCTGCAAATCACTATATACTGGAAATCCACAGACCACCATACCTATGTCCAATGTTCTGTGCCTGGCTTCCTGTGATTACAGACCTGACAAAGAATGTCTTGCATTTGAAAGCCTGTCTAACCTTTAAGTTAACTACATACTTGATCCAATAGAAGATATCACCTAAGAAACCTTTGCTTCTCACAACTTATGAAAGGTATTATATGATGGAAGAAATTCTACCCCATAGTCAGATTGATAAAGACTGTGGGGGTTTTTGCTTTTCTCTCAAGATCTCTTGAGCATATATTGACAACATTTTATAGAAGCAGGACATTGGCCACCATGGTTACTCTGCTTTACCTATGGCAGGTTAGGGTGTTAGGTCTGTGTTGTGTCAGGGAGTGTTGGTAGTCTTATGCGGAGTTTACTTGATGGTTTGTATAGGATGGTTTGTTTAGGGATAATCCTGCCTCAGGCAAAGAGTTGGACTAGATGACCTCTGGAGATCCCGTCCAGCCCTACTGCTCTATGGTTCTACATGTTGTCTACGATAACAGGGGAGCTAAAATTCATACCAATGCCCAAGAACCCAAGAAAAGCAATTTCAACATAAGCAAAAAATAACAACAACAACTAATAATAGTTTTAGAGCCAGTCAGAAAATTCCATTTCTTTTGCACAAGGGAACACATGGGGAAAATGTGTTTTGATTCTTAAACAATCTAGAAACAGTCCAAATTTTGACGTTTCTTTCGGAAAAAGCATTTTAAAAACTAATTCAAAAACATCAACATATGTTTTTACATTTTAAAACAATGAGATATTTCATAATAAAATAGAATTTAGAGCAAAATCACCTGATGATTAAATAAATTAACGAAAAACTTCATAAAGGACTTAACTTTTTTTCCAAATTAATGAAACACTATCAAATGATAAAACATTACCAAACTGGTAAAACATTTCATCCACATTGATGCATTCCAATGAAATTTATCTTTCCAGTGGAAATGTTTTGAGCCATATGCCTCAGAAGACTCACCGTGGGGATAAAACAAAACTTTGTTGTTGGATAGCAGATAGTTCAGAATATCAGTTTATATCAAAATTTTACAAATGCCTCAATTGTGAGTGAACTAGTTTGTGGATACCCATACTAATTTGTGCATATGCAAATTAACGTGTGCATTCATTTCAAATCCATTTATTTCAAAGTCAGTGTTTTTCAGTCACCTGAATTTTGAATTAACAATGCTTTACTGTACATGGGGGAAGGAGGTCAAAGTGATTTATTGTCAGGTAAGAGACATGTAAATGTGTTGAAGATAAACTGGTGAACAGAATTCGGAATCTGATACAGAGAAAGAAATCAAAGGTGAAATTGATGAAGAAGTTGTTACAAATGGCATAAACAGAAAGAGGAGACTGTCATGAGTTATATCACATGGCTTTATCACTGATCAAAGCCTTAATATCATATTAAACCAAACATTTGTGATATAAAAGCGTGTCCAAATTTGATTACACTACAATAAAAAATATTCTTGTTGCAGTTAGTGGTTTAAGCTCACTTTGGAAACATTTGTACCTGGAAATACAAATAAGTACTATCTGAAGTAGTATATTCAATGGCCCATTGTGTTCAAAAAGAACATTCTTTTCATTATAAGGATAGAATACACAAGGGAATTTTTATAAAAGATGCATATCACCTTCTAAGTCACAATGTTGTTAATTCTTGAGCTAGCACAAAAAGAAAAAGAAAAGGATTAGTATGATAATTGAGAGCCAACTAGAATTTAGGTTGTTGCTTAGGAAAGAAAAGGGAAGAGTACAGTCTGTGTGATCTCGATATTTTTTTCTTATGGAATCTGCCCCCTCAGTCTCTGGCGACTACTGAATGTTAGGATGTATTCAAAGCCAATGAAATAATTTCTTTTCCTCTGCCAGTACACATTTATATGTACAAGCAAGTACAAACAGTTCTTTGTGCACAGCTTTGGCAATTATCTTTCCCTTGGTTCTGTTAACAAGGAGCAAGCAGACATTTGAATGTAATTTGCAAAAATTTGACAAAGGGTAGTAAAGCTAATGAACATCAGTTTAATATAGCTGTATGTGTGCATAACACCAAACAAGGGCTTCTCTACACTTACGCTTTCAGAGAAACTGAATACTAGCAATAGCCCAAATAAGCATGTGATAAAATACAGTTAAGGTACAGCAAATATAGACTGGACAATAGCTGGACTAACAGCTAGGGGGAAAGAAATCAGGACAAATCCTGTGAAGAACTGCAGCCAAATAGCTTGTGTCCCAGTCCTGTACCTTAACCATAAGACTATGCTCCTCTCCTGTAAACAGCTGTCTCTTATTTTTGCTGAGACCCAACGATTAAGAAACTTATCACTCAGTGTTAGAGAACACAGTGAAATCTATTTCATTTCAGTTAATTGTTTAGCTGTCATAGTTGCTTCTAGGAGTCAGAGTTCTTCATTATCGTAATTTATGACCCAGTATTGATCTCAAGGTAAAAATGTAAAATATTCTTCTCTAACAGATATGAGCTTACTGTATGGAGTTGTAAATTGGTAAAGGATTTGATTTATTCTAATATTTCCTATCAAAAGTACAGAAATTTGGCACAGATCTACATTTACAGTGTCTTTTGCAGAGTTGACCTTTCAATATTTTTCAGTGGTTATCTACAGGAGTTACATGCCTGAAAGGACAACAACCTTGAGTGACCCTGTCTATGTTGGGATTACAGGAGGTTGTAAGGTGTTGCCTGGCAGTAAATTCTGTTCCCCTAGCAGTAGCAATATTGCTTAATAGCAATATTAAGATTTTAAAGAGGGGTCATCTTTGGCCCTTATTTTACCTCCCAATGCAAGAAATTCTTCTGCTAGAGGCTGCAAAAGCTCCACTGCTACCAACGTGGTATATGTGGGGTGGAATGTTTGTCCCTCAGATACACCAAACTATCAAATCCCAAAGGTTCAGGTTCTACAGCTGTCTCAGGTGAGATAAGTTTATTGAAGTGATATGGGGAGAATTGTCCAGCTGGATCTCTCTTTCTCTAGGTACCATTCTGAAGTGTGACTCGTCCAACATACCTTCAAAATGAGTCTTAATAACCATATCTCAGTTCCTTCAATTCTCTTTTCCATACATGGTGATATTGTCCAGCATTCTGATGCACACATGGGGACTGGTACAACATAGCAAACCAAAACTCTTAACTTCATCCTCATAGAAGTTTTACTATTTGTCAGTATCTTTTTCATTTTCAGTGTCTTTTTTCATCACTATTCTATTTCATGATCACATTTACCATCTGATGTTATCCAGCTTCCCAAGCAGTTAAATTTATTGACCTGCCTTATTTTTTCCTTTTCCACTTTGATGTTGCATACAGGAATGATCTTCTTTGTAATTACTGTGCATTCTGTTTTTCTACACTTGATACTTAGACCCTTCTTAGTTTAACTAACAGCTTCATCCAAAATTCCTTGCAGCTTCTCTTTTCTTGCTATAGGTCTCAGGGTGGGCTTTCATTTTGCCTTCCTCAGAAGCACTGGGAAAGGCTAGAGATTTTGACTGGATGTGTCAGTGCTCCCTTTGGGATTAAAACCCGGAGGTTCCTAGTTAGAGAGTCTTACCCCTTCACTCAGAATCAGACCGATCTCCACATTTGCTATCAGGAAGGAATTTTACCCCGTTGTCAGATAGATCAGGGGTAGGCAATTAATCATAGAATTCTAATATTATAAAAGCCTTAATCTGTCTGTCTGTCCACAATGCTTTACTCGCGCTCTGATTGGCTGACAAACAGACAATCAGAGTGTGAAGAAGTATTCAGACAGGTAGCAACATGCCACCATGATGGCAGGGACACAGGGGACGGAGCTGGAGGGGCGAGGCCAGCTCCAGTGGCCTCACCCTGCACTCACCCTGCTCCCTGTAGGTGACAGCAATGGCCTCACCATCCTGTTCCATGCGCTGCTCCATGCAGGTGGAGACCGGAGCTGGCTTCGCCTCCCCCACTTTGCTCCTTGGAGGTGACAATGGTGATGTTGGCACGGGGGGGGGAAGGAAGAGTGTGGTTAGGATGCTGTGGGGGGGCAAGGCCACCGGCACTGGCCTCAGACTTCCCCCCTTCTGTCATTACTGCCTGCAGCAGTGAGGGGAGGAGTGGGCCCAACACAATGGCAGTAGTGGTGGTAGGGGAAGGGGAGACGTGGGCCAAGGCCTGATGTCAGGGTGGGAGTGGGCCCGCCGCAGCGATGGGGGGGAGCGGTGGGCCTGGCCAGATGCATCCAGGCGTAGCAGTGGCAGGGAGAGAGGAAGAGCGGGCCTCCTCTTCCCCTCAGGCCCGGGCCCACTCCTCCCCCACCCCCACTTCCATCTCCCCACCACCACTGGGTCGACCCAAGCCTGCTGCTCTCCCCCTCGCTGGGCCTACAGTGCGCCTGTTTGCGCACTCTATTTGTGTGGCTCCCTAAGGGGCTGGGATAAGTAGGAGCTGAGGTGCAGCGTGATTCTTCTCAGCTCCACTCAGCTGCCCCCAGCACCTAATGCCCACCCACTGCTGGCCCCACCTACCTCCCAGCTCCAAACTGGAGGATTGGGTCGGGGTCCTCCTGAGGGTCCACTGGGGTCCTGAGCTCACAGGGCACAATGGGTTTTCACCTGTGTACCTCACGCCGGAGCTGGACCCGAATACTGCTTTGGCCATTGAGGGCCCTTTTTCAAATCCTGCAGACTCTGACGCCATGCAGGTTGGTGCCCAGTTAGATCAGGGGTGGGCAATTATTTGGGCCCGAGGGCCACATGGGAAGTTTTGATGAGATGTCATGAGCTAGGTGAGCACTCTCTCCTCCTGCTCCCCACAACTCACCAAAACTCCCTATGGGGCTGCAGGCAGACGGAGAGCAGTATTCAGGAGTGGAAGAGGCATGTGAGGCTGGGATCACGGGGCCAGGTCACCAGGCAGTGACAGTTCTGGACTGGGGTTTGGGGCCTGCTCCCTATACACCCCTGCCCTGGAGGGCTGGGAAAGGGGTTTGGGGGGGTATGTGCATGTGTGTGTTGGGGTAGGGGTTCTGCCTTGGCATGAGGTCCCCATAGCCTGCCATGGGTGAGAGGAAGGAGGGGTGGCAAGAGGGAATATTCAACAGAGCTCACGCAGTTGGTGTGGTCTACAGTTCCCTTGCAGTGCTCCAAATGGGTCTGAGCCCCTGCCCACTTGCACTCCTGACACGTCCCAGCTGCTCCGCTTCCCCTGCCTCCAGCAATAGCTCCTACTCCTGCCCAGGCCAAGAGGGCAGCCAGGAGCTGAAGTTGAAGCCCCATGTGGTGGGGTAGAAGCAGCCTGACTGAAGCTACACACCTGCCCAGACTGGCACAGCATGGCAGAGACAGCAGCATCTTCCAGTGGAGCTGTTCCCAGTGCAGGTCCAGCCAGCCAAATGCTGCTGTGAACCCCCCACCTCCAGCAACAGCTCCTACCCCTGTCCCTGCCCCTGCTGGGTCACACCACTTCTAGCAGTCAGGTGAGTGGGCAGCTTCAGCCAGGTGGCTCCTGCTCCAGCATGCAGGGCTCCAGCTTCAGCTCCACCTCCCACCAGAAGGTGGTTGGGAGCTGGAGTCAGAGCACCTGGGGCAGAAGCTGCCGAGCTGAAACTGCCTGCCCACTCACCCAGAGCAGTGCGGCGCATCAGGGGCAAGAGTTGCCCCTGGAGTTCGGGGGAGCACAGCAGCATCCAGCTACATCCATACCGGAAGCTGCATAAGCTGGCTGAGGTTGGGCTGTGGCTGTCGGCAGAAGCCTAGCATAGGCCGTCCGGTGCAAGCTGGCAGGGTTTGGCCCCATGCTGAGCACCATGGGGGGCTGCCACAGGCTAGATCCAGTCACCCAGCAGGCCAGATTCAGCCTATGGGCCATAATTTACCTACCCTGAGTTAGATTGTGTGATGTGTAGAGTTATGCTTGCTGTTCCCAGGTTGCAAAACAGAAAGCAGGGTTTTGGATCTTCCCCTGCTTCTATACTTTGTTGGTCATTGTCACATGAGGCTGGGAAGGATTTCCCCCCCTCCCCCCCCGGTTGTTATAGGTATCAAGGTGTGCTTTTTACCCCACCTCCCTCAGAAGCACTAGGGAAAGGTAGGGATTTTGACAGGGTGTGTCACTGCTCCTTCTGGGACTAAAACCCAGAAGTTCCTAGTTAGAAAGTCTTACCCCCCACTCAGCGTCTGACTGATCACCACATTTGGTATCAAACAAGGAATTTTACTTCATTGTCAGATACTTATGGACTGTGGGAGGTTTTTGCTTTCTTCTGCCTTCCCTGAATATCTTGAGTACCTTTCAACAACCTTGCTTTACCTGTGGCAGATTAGGGTGCCTTTGCTGTCTTTGGGCAATGCTTTTCTTTTCTGTGGTGTTATTATTTTTCTACTAGTTTATGTTAAGGAAACTATTAAATATGGTCTTATTCCAAATTTAAGACCCAGGTAAGTCTTTCTTCATTAGAATATAACATAGAAAGTACAGAATACAGAGCTTGGAGATCTGCATGGATGCTTTGTGGCTACTGCACCATTAATACCTGGAAAATTGTGTATGGAAATTACCATGGAAATAGAAGTAGAAGTAGCTGTAGCTGCACAGAGATACATTACAGCCAGGGCTAGTGTTCTCAGGTGCATATAAACTTAGAAAATATAAACCCACATGCTGCCAGGGTTTTGGCTGTAGCCATGTTGATCTAAGGACATAAGCAGGCAAGTTTCTTTGGGTAGGTGTGATATCTTCTATTAGACCAACTAAGTAGTTGGGGGAAAGTTCTTTGCAAGGTTTTGGGCATAAGCTTCTTCTTTAGGCATAGGAAGTCTCTGCTGTTCTGACATCTCCAAGGAATGAAAGAAAGCCTCATCTCAGAATAGCAGAGGCTCCCTATGCCTGAAGAAGAGTGCCTGTAAGCTTGCAAATAACCTTTTTTCCCAACTACTCAATTCGTCTAATAAAAGATATCACATCTACCCAAAGAAGCTTACCAACCCACATGCTGAAAATTCAACCAAGTTATGTGTTTGCCTCTGACTAAATTGTTTTGGAAGCTATTGTCCGTAACTGTTCAACCATTTCTGAGATTAAGACTAGGGAAAATCTATGTCCAAATTATGCATCTACAACTGCATATGCAGAGAGAGAGGGGAAAAACTTTTTGTTTGAGGGCTTTAGCTCCCTGACATTTTAGAAGAGAAATGTACAGGAAGGTTGGACCTGTAAAAATCTTTCCCCAATTTAGTCAAGTGTTGAAGAACTAGAGTTTACACATACTCAGCAGACAGCTACTCCAGCCTTGCAGCTGAA
>NW_017728886.1:120032633-120036664 GCF_001723895.1 Crocodylus porosus
CAGCTGACTTCCTGCCCTTTGGGCAGGGGGCTGGACTCGATGATCTCCCGAGGTCCCTTCCAGCCCTAATGTCTATGAAATCTATGAATTACAGTGGAACAAACCACCTCAATTCTGGCATTTCCTGACTTTTGAGTGACTGACTTTGAAACCTTAATGAAGTTCTTTCAAAGAAGTCTATTCAGTCCCTGTGAAGTCTGTGTGTGTGTCTATAATAATGTATGTACAAGGATCCTTAGATTATGCAGACCCACCTCTCTCATTTTCTTTACACAGCTGTTCTGAGCCAATTAAACAGTAGCTAAATTAAGAGGTAAGAATTTATTTTTTTTAAGGTGGAGACATGGCAGAAAATCCCTTAAAGTTTTCCACTTTTTTTTTAATACATTTTTTCCCTTCAAATTGATATGAATCCATTTGCAGCAGCACGTGTAACTTAGTTCTCCCTAGGCTGAAGAGCTCTTAATTAAGGCTGGATATTTGAATTCCACTGGAAGTCGCTCTGTATCCTTGGACTCAACAAGCACAGTACAAACCTCCTACTTTTATAAACAGGAAAAGCTAGGAATGTCTTTTTGAAGGTACCTGACACCTGTGAAAGTATTTCATCCTAATATAATTTTGTATCATAAAGAGAGTCCATTCTCATGGGTTTCTTACAAATGTCAAATTTCACAGGACAATCCAATTAAAAGTTGCAGAAATAGAATTTCCTTTTTGTGTTATGACATTTTGATATTTAAAATGATTAAAATAAGGCAGGAATCTTAAAAGCAAATAAGTTTGTCAAACTACTGTTTTACCTTTACATTATATTGTTGTTTTAATACAGTCAGAACATATGCACCAATTAGACATACCTACAAATCTCTCTCATGAAGCTATAATCTTTTTAATATAACACTTTTTAAACCATCATTTAAAAAGTAGATGAAATAATAACATGGCATGAAAGAAATTTTGCTTCTGATACGCCAATAAGAAATCCAAAAACACACATATGCTTTCTGATGTGCTTAACTGTGATCCAAAGATTGATAATAGTTGAATGTAGTGATATCAGCATAATGTTATTTACCTACTACATGTATAAACTAATTGATCAGCATTAATCTCCCCCTCACAATTGCTGACTTTGGGTGCTATTACAGGTTACCTTTAAACCATTGTAAAACCATGGGAAGTTAGACAGTGTTAAAATTAGAATCATTTCAGAGCAGCTACAGGTTAAGGCTTAATACCGTCTTTGACCTTTACAAGTGTAACTTGCCACTAGATGGTCTGGTGAGCAGGGGTGTAGCAAGGAGCCAGGACTCTATCCCTCTATCCCTGGGGCAGCAGAGCCCCAGAGGTTAAGCACAGCAAGAGTATGAAGCCCAGGCAAGCACATTTCCCTGGGCACCATGCTCTCACTGCCCAGTGGCTCTGCTCCAGTACATTGCTGTCAGAGGTTAACCGTGACAACAGCATGGACCCCAGGCTCTCACCATGTTCTGCAACCCTTTCTCCCCTGCCCCAACAAGGAAAGCAGGAGGCTAGGGAGGGGAGCCATGCCCCCACCTCCCCCACCCAATTCTCCCAGCTAGGGGAGAAGACAAAAGATGTAGGGCAAAGTCTTAACCCTCTGAGTGGAGGACTGCATGCCTGACCTCCAACCCAGAGGCCTGGATCAGGTCTCCTAGGGCCCTTGGAGTCAACAGTGCGGTGCCATCTGAGCTGGGACCATATCCACAGGGGGTGGATGGGAAGATTGGTTTGGGGCCAGTACCACCTCCTGGGCAATAGAACTTGGGAGGATTAAAAGTTTGTCAAGGGTAGAGAGGCTGGGAGCCATGCATCCTGGCATGCTGAATAACTGCGAATTTGTCACTTTATCTCCATGCTAACAATACCTTTGCTCCACCCAGCTTGATCTAAGTAGAACAGCTCAAAGATAACACTCTTCTGAAGTGGCATAATTTTTACAACACTTAGAGAGTACTTAGCACAGTTTAGCACCCTTTGGACACTCCTATTTTAAGTGCTTTTAGAATGTTTTACCCCACTGTCAGAAAAATAACCTGTACCTGTACATCTTCTGTACCTTATCAGAAGACCAGCATCAGGCAAACATGAAACAGGATAGCCCAATTCTATGAACCAATACAGGAAAATTATCCTGAAATTCTAACATTGATTTTACTTCTGTCCTTTACTAAGCTTATAATTTTCTACTTAGCTTTTTCTGAGGAACCACGGGTAAGTGGCATCATTACTACAGTCCAACACCTCTGCCTCTACTGTAGCAAAACCCCCAGTTTCTTTTTCTTTTTATTTATTGCATTCCCTTCCCTTCCCCAACTATTTCTGACTTTTTCCCTCCCTCTCTATTCCATATAGATAAGTATAAGTGAGCTCAAACTTAGGATAAGCTTTAAACATTTTTATTTTGGTAGCAAGTTTTTGGTTTTGGATATCCACTGTTTTATACTGTATAATTATAAGGTTTGTATTAATTTTTACTCTTGTATATTGTATTATTATCATTTCTGTATTGATTTTTATTGTTTCATATGGATATTGTATGGTTTAGGCCTGTGTTTGTAAGTGAACCAAAGTCATGTCAAGTTTCCATTTTATACGTCAAGCCTCCATCTTCTGTCCTCTGCTTGGACATCCCATGTTGCAACAATATGATTCATTGTATCCCTCCCATGTAAACTGGTTCCCCGATGAATGAGAATGATTGGGCATGATTGAAATACAGTGGTAGCAGGCCTCTACTAAATGACCTGTAAGGACTGGGCCATCACTTCACATTGATTCATCCAGGAACCAGGGACCTCACCCAGGAACAGAGACAAGACCAGCATTTGAAAAACAAAGGTCCCTGCAGAACCAGCAACTCTCACCATTACAGACACCCAAAACTGTACATCCCTGCATGGAGCACACATGTTCAGTTCACCAGGGGCTGACCCTTGCCTGGGCATGCCTCCTGTCACTAGGGTCACACAAGGTCTGCCTCTATAAAAAGGGACAGTGAAGACAGACCCTGTGGGATGCCCTCTCCATCTGGACCAGCACCATGCCACACCACTTATGCACCCTGAGGCCCTGCCGGTGACCCACCTCTGGACAACATCTACTGGACAAGGACCCCTTTCCAGCCTGGGTAGGTAGATATTACCTGCACACCTCCTTTATTTGGACAATTTGGACTCTCTCTCTCTCTCTGTCTCTCTCTCCTCCTGGACTTCAGCCCCTGCACCAAGCCTCTCTAATCCCTGCTGCCATTGTGTGTGGGGGGGTGCAAGGGAACCAATAAGACATTGTGTCACCATCTCCCCTGTTCAATAAAACCACTGTTATTTGCAACCCTGAGTTGTGTCATGTTTTACTGAATCCCAGTCCCTTCCTTATCTTAAATTCCAGCCTCATTCTCTCTCTCTCAGCTCCAGTTCCCACCCTCTCTGCTAGTTTCCTGAACTCCTCCCAATTCCATCTCCCCTTTTCTGCCACCTCTCAGCCTCTCCTTGCTTTCCTGCTGTCCCTCCTACCTGCTGCTTTTCCTGTGATTTTTCTTCTGCCTCTCTCTCTGTTTTCAGGCTTCCCACCCCCTGCACCTTCTGTAATCTCCCCCCACCCCAGCTTCCCAGCTCCTATTAGCTCTCCTGCAGTTCTCTCCAGCTTCCAGCACCTACTGCCGCTCTCTGCAACTTCTCTAGCTGCCCCAGAGCCATCCTCTAGCTCCCTGCACCCAGAGCCCCTCTTTAACACCCACACTTTCCCTTAGTCCCATTTTCCCTCCTCTCCCCATCTACCTTTTCAGCTCCCCCATAGCTCTGGCTCCAGTCCCAGAAGCTGTGCCGGCATGCTTCCCTGTTCTGCAGGCTTTGGGTGTTGTCTTTTAATCAATTAAGATCAATTAACCTAAAATTACCCCCAGCCTCAGTTCTTCAGCCCAGGCCCCTGTAGTCTACCAGTTCTAATCCCAGTCCTGGTAACTTTAACCCCCTACACTTCTACTTTCTTACCTTAACCTTTCCCCA
>NW_017728886.1:120036764-120039295 GCF_001723895.1 Crocodylus porosus
GGGTATATAAATTAGTAATCCACATATGTGTATTGGATGTGCAGGTGTTGGTAATTGATTCTGTATAAATTTTGTGTCTAGTGTGTATGGGCTTAAATTGGTAATAGGTATGCATGTGCCTGAGCTGGTAGCGTGAGTGTGTATGCACCTACTGAGTGTATGTGTGCTTAACTGATTTTTATGTGTGCATGTGCAGTTGTACACCATGCCCCTGTGTCTAACAGCGCAATATTGAGATCCTGAGCGTTGACCTGACCCCTCAGGGCAACACTACCTCTACCTCATTGGGAGTTTTAAGGGCTGTAAGATTGGACTTAATACTCATATAGAATACTTGTGATTAATTGGATACATTTATATTTGCATTTTTCTGAATTGTCACAGAACACAATATTTGATAAGCATATGCAGAAGAAAGAGGTATGACTACATTCCTGGTAGGACCTTGCCTGAAACATCTACAATCATCTCACAAGTCTAGCATTTAAATTTTCACAACAGCTTGAATGAGCTGATGGATCTGTTTTGGGTCCAACTATGTTAATAGAGTCAATGTGTTATAAACATCTGCTAGAATCTCTAAACAGTTTTAGACAATTTTAAAAAGAAAGCATAAAGTAAAATTATCTCATTTAAAGTACCTTGGCAGTTAGAACCCTGCTACTCAGATTCAATTTCACTTGAAGACATACAGTAGGACTTAACATATGCTGATAGATTTATCTGCCTTATCTTGGATCCTTTTAAGATAGTGGTCTTGGCATATTAATTGGCAAAATAATGTGGAGATGTCTTCAATGCATTATTCTCAGTGTCACTGTAATACAGAATGTAATTTTGTACTCTGGGGGTTTTAGAGTTTTTATCATCTATCACAACTGATACTTTTTAGATTTTGCATCTGTTAAAATCAGAAAAGAGGCTTATTTTTAGCTGGCTAAAGTTTTAAAATGAATTATATTCAACTAAGCAGACCAGACCACAAGAGAAATGGCCTGTCTCCTGAACTCAGTTCTTTATCTTAACTGTAAAATAGGAAACCAAAAAAGCCATTTTTTGATTAACAAGAAAACTGTGAAGTTACAAACTAGTTCTAATATCTATCATTTTACCTACAGTTTTTAACATTTTATTTTCCATGGCAGAAATCAGAATGTTATGCTGAATTCCATTTACATAGAAAAGACTTACCATCTCATTTAAAAGTTATTGGATTTCTGTATACCATTAGCAAGCAGTAATGCTTCACATTTAAATGAATCTAAATTACTATTCCTGTAATATGAAAAAATCCATGGCAAGAATCTCGTGCTTGCAAGGGAAACACAATTTTTGCCTCAGGCTTTCAAGCCTTTTAGAAAACTGATTATTATTATTTCTATTGTGGCAGCACCAAACAGCTCCTGTCCTAAAGTAGGATTATTGTCTTCACACGAGAAAAGTATAAAAACTAGTTTCTGTCAAAGAGAAGTTATAATCTTATTCAAGGCCAACCAAATAGTGGCTACCCCAGGTAAAAAGCTTAGAAACCATAAGAATTTTTGGTCATGCAAGCACACACAGGTATCAATACATCAATCAGTTAGGCTCTGGAGCAGCGAGAGATGCACGGGTGAAAGCCCGCCATGCCCCCGCTCCCCCAAAGCCTCACAGACACCCCCAGCAGCCGCGGAGCCCCCTGCCGACCCCCAGCACAGCCAGAGGCAAGCAGGGCCCATGGTGGGAAGGGATTACCCCCTCACTGAGTGGGAGGAGGCGGATGCGTGGAGCCAGGCCAGGTCAAGCTCCACCCAGGCCCCTACTTGGCCCAGCTCCCCAGGGAGACACCTGACCAGAGCCACGCGAACAGGCTGTGCAAACAGGTGCATTTGTCTGCTGGCGCGTGAATTAGCACGAAGTTCGCGCAGGAGGGTGAGTGAGAGGGCCCAAGACCCTGCCCACGAACCCCCCAGGGTAGACCGTCCCAGCTGTAGCCAGCCTACCAGAGGCATTACATGGATGGGCACATGCTGCACCCCAAGAGTCCCCTCAGGCTCTGCGGCCCCCCCCCCGGGCACCTCAGAGACCGCCACCCAGACAGAGCCCCTGGTTCCGGGCTCCATGCAGACAGAGCCCCTGGCTCTCGGCTGCGCAGGCTGCCTGTCCCTTTTTTAGGCTCTGGGGCCTGGGAGCATGGCCACCTCCCCATGTGGGGTCTGCTCCCTTTTGGGGTCTCTGGCATGCCATCTGGAGGAGCTCCAGGCCACAGTTCAGAGACTGCGTGCCATTAGAGACTATGAGCAGGAGACTGACTCCCACTGCCAGGCCCTTCTCCCCTGTGAACCAGAAGATAGACTACCGTCTCCCTCCAGGACAAAGGAGGACTCCAGGACCTCCCGCTGTGTCCAGTCAGGGGCATGGACCAAGGTGGTCAAGGGCCCTAAGGCCCACTACATCAAGGCCCCTACCCTGCTGGAGCTTAGCAACAGGTACGCACCTCTTGCTGCTCCAGCAGAGCCTGCTGAGTTGCCAGCTCCCACAGGCAACACAGG
>NW_017728886.1:120039306-120100381 GCF_001723895.1 Crocodylus porosus
TATCTTGCTGGGATCCTATGACCCCGGCTGACTTCCTGCCCTTGGGCGAGGGGCTGGACTCGATGATCTTCTGAGGTCCCTTCCAGCCCTAATGTCTATGAAATCTATGAAATCATGTATTCATGGTAAAATAAGCAGGAAAATTTTTAGTCTAAAAGACTACAAAATTAATCTTCAGCCACAGCCACATACAGGGGTTACATGCATACCAGGAGAATTGTAGCCCTTCTGGTAGAAGCCATGAACATACAGGTGGTTCAAACAGTTTCTCCCAGAACAAAAATGGTGTTCTGGGACAAAAACAATCCATCTCCCAACCAATACATGTCACTGCCAGGAGAAACTCTCCAAGGAAAACATATACCTGTACACCTCCCCAGTGCCCAACTCCTCCCAGGGACCAGAAGTAATCCCACACCAAAGAAAAATTCCCCTGCCTTCCAGAGACTGGGGTCACTCCAATCTGTAGAAGGTTCAGGGGATAGCTGCTTCTGCCCCTTCTGTAGATTAGGAGGAGAGGGGAGGAGTAGCTGCCCACTGTTCCCCACCAACTCCTCACACTAGGGTCCCCAGTGTAAGGAGGGGGAAGGGAATTTTCCCCACTGCTCCACCCTCCCTGGGAAAGGGAAGACGAGCAGCAGCTCCTCCCCATACTTTCTGCAGAGCAGGACCACCCACAAGGCACAAGGAGAAAGGGAGTGAAAACAATTGCAGGCTGACCGCCTATATTGTTTTCACTCTTGGAGTCACTTTTAGTGGTGGAAATTTCCCACCACTAGAAATGAGCACCTGTATGCAGTCTTAGTGGACTAAAGGAGCAACTCCACTAGTTCAGTCAGTCATGCACACCTGAGCACACCTAACCTGCTTCTGTTTAGTAGGAAGAAATACAACATATGGCATTTGTACCAGATTTTCAGACCCATCTATGGGAGTCTGTTACTCAATTTCTCTTCAGTTAACAGCCGATTCCCTTTGAGACATGCATGGCAGGGGTGTACAAAGCTTTGGTTGCCGATTCAATTTGGAGAAGATTTGGCCCAATTCAGCAGCTGAATCACAAATCCAAATAGAATTGGGAAACCCATAAGAAGCTCTGAATCGATTTGGAAAAGATTTGAAAAAGATTCAGTGATTCAGAAAAGGTGGTTTTGTGGGGACACAGAAACTGAGAAGGGGAGAGAAGGAGGGGAAATATTGGTCTGATATTGACATGTGTAGCTGACCAGTGACTGTGATCTTTCCCTGAGTTGCCTTCCAATCACAGTGCTCTCAGGGAGGGACGTAGAAACAGCATATAAAGCTCTGTTTGAAGCCTTTCTGTCCCTTTTGTGAGCTGTTTGTCTAGAAGCAACAGCGTCTGAAAGATACTGGCTGTAGCGGCTGGCTTCCTAGTCAGCCTCTTCACTCTTTTGCTAGTCTCTCTATCTAGTAAACACAGAAGATATAGTAAGCAGATACAAGAAAATATAATAAGCAGTTAGAAGATATTGTAAACACACACAGGCATGTATTAAACACATACAAGATACTACACTTGATCTGAGCCTTCAAGAGGACGAGAAGCAACACACACACACACACACACAGAGATTTTCCAGCTCAGCAAACATTATGATGCATGCTGGAAAGGCAGGTGCCTGGTCTTCTAGCAGGAGAGGGAGAGGGGTTAGAGGACAGCTACAAGTTCCCCCTGCCCTCCCCCTAGATGTGCCCTCTTCCCTAGCAACCATAAGGCTTCTGCTGCTAGTGGGAGCAAGCAAGTGGGAGCAGTACCTGTCCCTACACCTGCATCACTTCCACTAACACCAAAAATAGCCACCAACACCAGCATGACAGTCTTCTCCACCCCAATTTCAGCTCCCAATATGAGCCTCCCAGTGCCAGAGGAGGAGCTGGAGCTGGAACCAGGGGAGCTCAGTGCCATAGCCAGGGAAATTCTGGGGAAGGAGGGGGAATCTGAGCTTGTGCTCCACACCCCTCAAAGTTCCCCGACAGGCAGGTATCTTCTGGAAGGCACTTCGTAAGAGGTTGTGGGAGCAGGTGGCTCAGCTTCCCCTGATATTGTGCCTCTGCCTGCTGAGGAGGAGGATAAGGCAAGATCCCCACCTGCAACCCAGAAGTCGGGGGGAGAGTGTAGTGTGGGATCATTTTGAGTTGGCAGATGATCCCAGGTATGCTACCTACCAGCGCTGCCAAAGGCAGATCAGCGGGGGCAAGTAGGTAAAACAGTTCACCACCAGTGATGCTGCTGCATCTCAGGAGGCAGCACCCCCTTGCCCTTGCTCCTCCTCAGCCTGGCACCAGTGGGAGTGTGCCCAAAAGGGAAGTCCCCCTCTTGCTCCAAAGCCCTTGTCCTCATGAAGCAGAGGCAGGCCACCCCAGAGTAGTGGGGGAAAGCCACAGACAGAGCGGGGTGCATTGCAAGGGTGAGCAAGGTCACCCAGAGCATTGGGAAGATTGGCAAGCCCTTTTCCTTAGTTGATTGTCAAGGGTTCAGGTGGCTCATGATACTCGTGGCCACATCCTACTAAGTGCCTGTACACACCACCTTTAGCAGGACAGTGGTGTCCTCCCTGTATGAGGCACGCAGGGAGTACTTGAAGAAGGAGCTGCACAAGACAGGTCCACAGTTGGCCTTGCACTTCACCTCAGACATCTGGATCACGTCTACGTCTCCCTTATAGGACACCAGTGTGATTAGTTGTCTGTCAGTGGGCTCTTCTTCAAGCAGAGGTGATGGATGAGTTCCCCATGGCAAGGGAGATCCTGGTGGCCTGAACCTCATGGTGCAGGGGTGGCTAATTGGGCAGGGCAAGCTAATCCGCAGGTTCATGGTCACCAACAATGGGGCCAATATGGTAAAGGTGGTCCTCCGTGATGCCAGCTTTGTTGGCATCTACTGTGTGGCACACAAGTTCCACCTCATTGTCAGGGACGGCTTGGAGGGCAACAGGGCTGCCCGTGATGGTGCCATCATGACTGGCCAGCTCGTTTCAAGATGCAGTAAGATGGTGGACTACTTCCACCTGAGTACAAAGGGGGGCGAGATGCTGTAGGATAAACAGGCAGAACTGAGCATCCCACGGCACAAAATCATTTACGATGTGGAGACTTGGTGGAATTCTACATACTTGACATTAGAAAGGCTGGTTGAGCAACAGAAGGCCATCCATGAGATGGCCTTGCTTGGCGAGATTGGGATCAGCGGCCCCCTTAACAAAACAGAGTGGGAGATCATCTCCCAAATCTTAGTGGTCTCCTCAAGCTTCTCCTCAAGGCCACCACTAGCACTGGCTAGTCCTCCTTAGCCAGGTGATCTCTGTAGAGAAGGAGCTTGAGAACCAAATGAAGAATTTCCAGGGAATCAATGTTCCTGGCTGGGCAAGCCGCTGTCACCAGAGGTGCAGGCACCGGTGAAGTGGCTGAAGGAGGGCATCAGGAAATGGCTTGAACCCTTGCGCACCAGTATGGTCCACATGCTGGCAGCCATGTATGACTTGACAAAACCCTGGATCACTGGACAGAGGTGCTGATAAACAGAGTCAGGGAGACAAAAGGGCAGAGGTGGGGGGACATGGAAGAGGGGGATCCACTTTCCCGTGCCAGCACTCCCAGCACCAGCCAGTCTCCTCCATGACAGCCACTGCCAATGTGGGCCTAGGACATGGCTTCAATGGTGGGCACCAGACCCCAGCCTCAGGCAGGTAGCATGGACACTTCGGTAGCTACACCACACCTCCTTGAATTCTAGGTGAATCTCCTGCTGCTAGGGTTCACCAAGTCCCACCTGCACAGAGAGCAAGTACCACCCTCCTCACCCTGTCCACACCTATTTCCTGTTTAAATTCTTTTAAAACCATTTAATGCCCTGTTCTCAGAGCTGGAGGCAGCACTCACTGTATCACCAGCTAGCAGGGGAAGAACTTCTCCCTGATGAGCTCCCATGCCAGGATGAACAGGTATGGACTAGGGCAGGGGTGGGCAAAATGCAGACCATGGGCCAGATGTGGTCTGCCAGGCTATTCCATCCAGCCCGTGGGGCCCTTGAAAAATTTAAAAAAATAATATTTATCTGCCCCTGGCTGCCTGTCATGCAGCCCTTGATGGCTTGCCAAAACTCAGTAAGTGGCCCTCTGCCCGAAATAATTTTCCACCCCAGATTAGGACTATGGGGAAAGAAGAGGCTCCAGGTCCTGGGCATGACCTAAAACTGTACCCTGCCAGGGTTGGGAGGCCTGGTGGGACTGCCAGAGGCACAGGAACCCCCAAGAAATGCCAGGACCACAAACTTCCTTGGTAAAAGCCAGGTAGGCCTTATACCTCGAGCCACCACATGCCTTATAACCTCCAGCCACCACACGCATGCACAGCCCTGGCCGGGAAAAGCCCAGACCTGTAAGATCTTTGAGAAACTTGCTGGTTGCAGTGGAGTTGTGAGGCTCCAGGTGAGCTTAGCTGCCTGGGATGCAGTCTGCAAGGCATGGGCTGCAGTTTTAGGGGAAGTATGTAGCTGCGGAGTGGATGTTACCCCTAGACGTCGGGGGGGGGCCTAAATGGGCAGCTGCCCTCCCCTGGAAAACATCTGGAAATCATTAATTGGTTTTCCATCAAGGCGTGGCATGAAAAAAGAAGGGTGGGTGGTTGGCCCAGAAACAGGTGGGTGGACCAAGATCTCATCTGCACTGGGAAGACCCCCTGCTCTTCCTGGATGGAATGAATAGTGATGAAGCCAGAGGCTGGTATGCATGCAAGAAAGTTAGTTACTGAAAATGTAAATTCAGGTGTCAGGGGGTGAGGGACAGGCTGGGAATGGGGGGAGAAGGGGCACGTAGCAGGTAAAAGTGGAAAGGTACCTGGGGAGTCAGTTGTTGTCATAAATCCAATGTCTGCATTGAGTCCATGAGTTTGTTTGTTTTTTATCTAGGAGGCTGATAGATTGAAGTTCATAGGCTCGTCTGTGAAAAGTGGTATGAAAATTCCCTTTGAGGATCAGCCCTGAGAGACTGGAGACAGAGTTGCTTTCTTGTGAGAAATGTGCCCCCACAGGTAGTTTCATAGAGTCATAGATGCTAGGGTCAGAAGGGACCTCAACAGATCATTGAGTCCCAGCCCAACCTAGTTGGGTATTCTTGTCTGTAATAGATTTCCGATGTGCATTCATTCTGGTGCACAGTTGTTGCTTGGTGTCTCCTAGGTATTTTCCACTGGGGCATTTGGTGCACTGGGTGAGATATATAACATTTCTGGATGTGTAGTTATAAGATCCCGAAGTGGTGATGGTTCTGTTGTGGGGTGTAGTAATCATGGGGGTACTGGCAATATGTTGGCAGGTTTTGCATTTCTTATCATGGCATGGTCTGGATCCATTCAGTGTGTTTTGGACTGTAGGAACTTGGCTTCTGGTGATGGTTCATGCTTCACTGGTTAGTGAAGTTCGGTGGTTGTTTGAATTTACAAACCACTTTTCACAGACGAGGCTATGAACTTCACTTCATCAGCCTCCTAAATCAAAAAACTCATTGACTCAGTATAGACATTGGATTTATGAGACACTATAACCTGCCTGATATCTGACTCCCCAGGTACCTCTTCATTTTTACCTGGCTGCTACAGTCCCCTTCCCCTCCCCCCACCCCAGCCTCTCTCTCACCCCTTGATGCCTCAATTTACATTTTCACTGACTAGATTTCTTGCCTGCAGCCCAGCATCTGGCTTCTTTACTATTCATTCCACACAGGAAGTGCACACACCAACTGCAGATGCTTCCTCACCCTGACAAAGGGTTTTTAAACCTAAAAGCTTGCTAAGATCTATGTCTCCAACTATTCAGTTGGTCTAATAAAACATATCAGAGGTACCCTTGACTGGTCCATGCTGGGGCCAGGACCCAAAGTGGGGTCAAAGGGCCAGGGGCCCACCATGAGGAATGCCCAGAGCAAGAGTCTCAGGATACTGACTGGTCTGAAGGTGAGGCCAGGGCCTAAGGGGGAGCCAAAGGTCCCAAAGAGGAGGTAAAGAATGTAATGTGTGAGGCATGGGCCACGGTGTTAAGGGAGGTATGGAGCTGTGGAATGGATATCACCCCAGGACACCTAAATGGACAGCCTCCTGCCTGGGAAACATCTGAATCGGTTTTCCATCAAAGTGTGGAAGGCAAAAGAGGGGCAGGCTGTTGGCCCAGAAACAGATGGGCTGGCAGACATCTAACCAGCACTGGGAAGCCCCCTGTTACAGGCTACCATGCCTGCTGTTTTCATCCTGCTGTGCCTTAATACACACAGAAAGTCACACTAGTGACACTAGTTTAGCTTTGAACAGTTTGAGGTGCAGGTTCACAGAAACCCCTGCACCTATCTCCTTGAAACTTGACAGGCTTCATGGCCTCAAAAGGGGCTACTATCCCTGCTGTTTTCATTCAAATATGCCACAAAATGACAATGTAATAGTTATTTCAGTAATTCCCCATTAAAATCTATGGCCAAATCACCGAATCTCTCCAAATCAGCGCCAAATCTTTCAAAGCAGAGTCAGCCAAATCAATTAGGGACAGTGACCCGAATCTCTGAATCAAATCACTGCCCTCCAAATCATCTGAATCTGAATTGAATGCTTCCCTATTCTCACAAGCCTAACACATGAATCCTACTCTTAGTATACCAAGTAGCACAATTAGACTTTGTCCACACTGGCTAGGAAAACCATGGTAGCACTTACGTAACAGGAATTACAATTAACCATGGATAATCCAAGTAAAGAGGAAGCAGCAGGATTCAAAACACAGCTCTTGATTGTAAGGGACAACAAGGAACATAAATGCTCACTGAATTAGAGGAGTTTTTGCATCTAACTTTACAACTATGTTTTGTAACAAAAACTCAGTTAACATAATCAGAAATCATGCGCTCACCTTTTCTATCACCAGATTGATCTTTTTAATGTTGGAAGTGTAGAGTATCTTCCCATGTAGCAAGGGCTTCAAGAAGGTCCACAGCAAAGCCCCATTAGTTGACTGCAAAATTTCTTGATAAAGCTGCAAGCAAAATGGAGCTGTAAGGGCAGGAAGGGAGAGAGAGATTTAAAAAAAAAAATTAAAAGAGATTATTCAAGTGGGTGATTTGTTCAGTGACAAAATGCCAATGCACTTCAACATAAGGGCCCACCCTGCAAGTTACTGCAAAGCTTCAGTTCTCAGGGCCTGGACACATTACACATTTATACCAGTGTCATTTACCTCAGCTTTTTACACCAATGTCAATTATACTGGAATTAAAGAGGAGCAGGTCTTCCAGGATATTTGCTCACAGTAGGCACTATTACAGTGCCTAAACCAGTAGGGAAAACAAATAGTAGCTCATATCTGCCTATAACAAAGTACTAACCTCAGAAACCTGTGAATACACAACATACACACTGGTACAGTTTTAATCCTGATTTTTCTGAGATGAATTTTCCACCTAATTTAAATTAGTTAGGCCTCCATACATTGCATGTCTGCACTTTGTTTATAGCAGCATGAAGGGGATTATACCAGTGAAAACATGTCATGTGTCTAGGCCCTAAATGTACTGTTATTACTGCTTAATGGATATATTAAATTTGTTCATCCAGAGTTTGCTATGAGTTGTTGAGAACCTGAAACTTCTACTTTAAATCAAAGGCCATCAGGACTTAAAGAGCTTTGGGCCTAAACTCCATGAGCCAACAGGCACCTTTCAGTCCGATGTCTCTTAGTTAAAATACTTCATAATCTGCACATATCTGAAAATCTCTGTATGTTACCACTTCAGAGTGAAACAACATGCAAAGT
Source organism: Crocodylus porosus (assembly GCF_001723895.1). Lineage (NCBI taxonomy): Eukaryota > Metazoa > Chordata > Crocodylia > Crocodylidae > Crocodylus > Crocodylus porosus. Next base: position 120,047,117 of record NW_017728886.1, read on the forward strand.
ACACATAAATAAAGTAGCTGCTGAAGAAACAAGCACTGCTATAAAATGTCACTCAATTCAAAAGCTCTTTAAGATATGGGAAACCAGATATACAAGAGAAGGTGACTTGTTAACCTAATCAGCAGCTTGCTTTCTTATGCAACTTGGCTGTCTCTTTATAAAGAGAGATAGCAAGGACTCTATTTCAGAAAGATGCAGAGAGCTGCAGCTGTAACATTGAACTGAATGGTGCTTAATTCTTTTTTTTTAAATCAATCTATTTCAATTACTTAACTGAAAAACATGTTCTCAGTACCTAAGAACACATGATAAACAAGTTTTAATTATGGATATTTGTCCTTTAGACTCTCATTTCAAAATATGGTCCAGGTCCTTCCCAGAGAGATTTCAGCAGGCACAGGGAGATAGATATTCTTTGCAGGAACAGCCTCTATGTAGCTGTGCTTTGCTTTTATGAGGCATCTTTGCTAGCAGCTGATTTGGAAATATTTCATATTCATCATACAGTAGAAATATAATGTTAGAACACCTCTGTGAAGCACATGAGAATTATCATCTGCATTTCACCATGAAGAATGGACCTCAGAAAGCTAAAAGGACCTGCCTAAAACCAGGAAGTGCAAGTCAGAAATATCATAATGACTAAGGATATTCTAGCTCACCATCCTTTGCCAATATCACATCATAATTCTATCTTTAAGAAGGTAAGTCATTTTTAAAAAGACACAGTAACTGCAGAAAAATTAAACTAAGGCTCCAAGGGGACTAGACAAGTATAACAGTATTCGCACAGCACATAACATTCGTTAATCCTAAACAAACGTGGATATTTAGCATGCTGTCCAGTGTTTTTGGGCATAAGGCTAAAGCCATAAGTTCAATGATTAGTGTACAGAAGGAAGGGCCACTGAGAATCAGACTGACTTGTTATGTGATTTTAGGCATACTTTCCCTTTGCCTTATTTTATATATAAAACATAACAGTATCTACTTCATAGTAAGGGTGTGCAAAGGGGGCTCTATTCAATTCAGATTCGCATTCGGCCTGAATCAGGGGCAGTAATTCAATTTCTTGATTCGGATCACTGTCCCCAATTCAATTTGGCTGAGTCTGAATCTGAAGATTCAATGCCAATTCAGAGAATAAGCAAGTTAGACAAAGACACAGCTTTAAAAGTTTTTTCTACATACCTCGAGGTACCAGAGCAGCTTGCTGGGGCACATGGAGAGTCCCACAGGAGTGCATGGCGACCCTCCACATGCTCAGCAGCAAACCCAGAAGTGGACCAGAAGTACTTCCAGTCCACTTCCAGGTCCACCAGGGAATACGCTGGGAGGCCCCCTGCACCACCCTCAGCTTGCAATTGGCTGGGGGGGACCCTGGGTGCCTCCCCAGACCCAGGAAATACCAGTTGCTGGGCCAGGATGGCATGCACCACCCCCCCATGCTCCCTGGTGGACCCAGAAGTGGACTGAAGATTAAAGGGTCCTCTGATTCAATTTGGATTTGGAGATTTGGCCACTGAATTGGACCGAATCTCCGCTGAATCAAATCAAGGACCAAAGCTTCACACAGCCCTACTTCCAAGTAGAGTTGCGAGCACCAACAAGAATAGATGTTTCCAGGACATTTCACAGCAGCACTATCGTACTGGGCTTTTTTATACCCACTATGCCAATAGGACCCACAACTCAAGTACACCCTTTCCAGACCTGTATGCAGTCTCACTCAAAATTGGAAATACAGCAGGGAAGGTGGCTCTAGGTTCATTTCCTCTACCTAAGCCCCTAGTCTCCAGCAGGCATGATAGTGGACACTCGAAGGGGAGTACAAAACAGCCATATCAGGCTACTGCTGAGCTTGGAATGTGCCTAAGGGCATGAGTAGGTGGGTTGGGCCTCTTCACACCCTTACTGGTGCTTTGAGGCTCTGCAGCAGAAATATAGACAAAGCCAGTGTAGCCCACTCCTTGCATAGGTCTCTGTAAGGAAAAGTTTATGGCAACATGAGGTCAAGAGGAGTCCAGGGAAAAAGCTGTGCCCCAGAAAAGTGCAGCTGCATCATTGACGTTTGGGGAAAACTATCTGTTCTTGGCCCTGTATGCATGTAACATTTTCACCTCAATTCAGTTGTAATAAAGACTGGCACCAGATGCTGCACATCTACATGAGGGGGCGGTATTACCAGGCAGTCTAAGCATTACCTTCCTGGACCGATGATAGAATTGCAAGAGGGTAGCCTGTCGGATTATATATGGGTCAACATCCCCTCATGGCTGCCAACAGGACAATCTAATAACATATTGTTAATATTTTATGGTTAATTCCCAAAACTAGTAATGATGAAGACTAGATGAAAACTAGTCAAATGTTGTTGAAGCCTATTCGGATACATAGGGATGAGAACGAAGGTAATAGCAGGAAATGGACAACTTATTTTACTAATGTGGAGTACAGTAAGGTAGCCAAACATTTCTGTGACACCGAAATAGGAGGAAATCTTTCTCTGATTGTATTCCCAAAGCCTTATTATTTCATCATAAAACTATACTAAAGTTCACAAAAAAGTGGAACATTGCAGAGTTCTATGCGTCTATCTAAAAATGTTTTTAATATTAATATATTCTATGATCTTCCAATAAATATGCCATCTCTGAAACAAGGATATCCTATTTATGGTTACTCATAGGGATACAAAAAGTAACCTGACTTACTTGTTTCCATAATTATATCTTAGCAATAAAACGTACATCAGTCATTTCAGAATTGCAATGCCAACTAGTTCAAATGAAGTTGATATTTCAACATTTCCATTTAAGATGCAAAAATGTCAGTAAATAGGCATGTATGCAATTTATTATTGATCTTTCTCTTACTTGAGTCTTTGGGAATGCTGTATTTTGCCATATCCTCCTCCAAGAGTTCTGTGATTCTGGGCATGTCAATGAACATGTTGGCATTGCTGAAGAATGAAGAGTCCTCTTTACAGACTGCCTTGATTACTGACTGAAGGGATCCAATAGCAGAACTTCTCGATTGACCACCCTGTAGGAAGTAAACAAAAATGACAAAGCATTAGAAACCCAATTGAAACAGAGCTGCCTTGGACTATCCACTAAACACTTAGTTTGCTCCAGTGGTAGCTCAGACACTTATCTTCATTACTGAATCTGAGGAAGTCAACAAAACATGAGCATTCAGACTGGCTACAAGAAATGATGCATGCCACGCTCTTTTTTGTTCTCATGACAACCTTTTTCACAGAAAAAAAAAAATCAACCACTCTAATAACCAGTGGACTCTTGTGAAAAGCAGCGCCATAATATACTACTTTTTAATCTTTCAAACCTGTCATATTTTTCTGGCTTGACTAGGCAGAAAAAGAATAGGAACATCAGGACAACCAGACTGTGGGCTCCTGGATTACACTGTCATTTTTCACAGTCTGCTGTCCTCAGCAGAACAGGAGTGGGACAGAACACATTATACCTGTGGCAAAGATTATGAAGATAGGAGCAATAATAAACTGAGAACATCTTTACCTGATAGGAATGTTTGCCATGAAAACAAGAGCTTTGATAAAATAAAAACAATCCCCAAAATATTAAAGTGCAGGTGTGGTTTAAAAAAAAAGTTGTCAAAGAGAAGATGATCTAAGTTATCACTTGTGCTCTTTAAATGTTTTTCCCCTTAGTTGTTACAGGTATCAGGGGCTTTTTCTACCTTCCTTAAAGCATTGGGTGTTGCCTGCAGCCAAGGCTGGGGATTTTGACTGTGGTGCACTGATACTCCTCCTAGAACTAAGAACTAGAGGTTTCCTGTCCCAGGGGTCTTGCCCCTCTGTTCAGGGTCAGCCTAATGGCCACATTCAGGATCAGGAAGGGATTTTACCCCCCAGATTGGCATGGATTGTTCGCGTTTTTGTCTTCCTTTGTGGTGGGAGGCATGGTTCTCTTCTTTGGATCACTTGAGTCTAGCTCAGCAGCAATTCACTGACAGTGCTTTACTTGTGAAAGGTTAGGATGTTCTTGGTGTTTTTGTGCCAATGTGCCTTATGACGACAGGTTATTAGGAATATGTGAAACAAGCACTTGTATAGAGTGGTTTGCCTGCCTTGACTGCTTAAAGTCCCTTCTAGCCCTTCTTTTCTATGATACAGTGATCAAGGTCCAAGGTCCATTAGAGCCTAAAAGCCCACTGAGCTGGTGTAGATAAGGTACTCCAATTTCGGTAGGCAATGGCACATGAGTAAGTGACATGGCCAGTTTCACACCTGGCCACCTTTGACTCCCAGACCATACGACCAGGTACATGTACATCTTGATCACATGCGGGCAACCTTTGGCATAAGTACAGATCAGGACTTGAACTCACACCTTCAAAGCTGCAGTAAGATACCTTCACCATTCTGCCATGTGCCCCTCTGTATATAGTTTGAGTCATATTGGTACCTCCGGTTAAACAGAAGTCATAGGAAGATTTCAGCCACTTCTTCAGAGCTGATGCTACTATTTAAGAACAACTGACTGCTTTTATGGCTTGTGCACCATCAAGTGTACTGTTAACCAAGTATTAATGACAGAACCCCCAATGTTCAAATTAATTGTTCGCTTACAACTGTTCAACTGTATAGCCTTCAGTGAGATTGCATGGTTGAACCTGAGGACATAAATAGAGGACAACTGTACTACAAATGAGTGACACAGAGCCTGGACATTTACATCATTGTAATCAACCTTTATGCTGGGTAAGCAAGGAGCAGAGACAAGACATACACCTTTATGTCAGTGTACTTTACTTGCATCTGGTGCATCATCCCATGGGAAATGGCAGTGAAACTACAGTGGTGCAAGTTAAAGTGCTTGCAACGTATCCCTTGGATAAATATTTACTCAGTACAGGTTATTATGCACTCTCCTGCCAAGTAGCAAGGCATTGTCATAGCCATCTACTGCATGCAGGTACCCTGGGAAAACTGAGAATCTGTCTGCTCCAATGTATACAAAATATCCCATCAGTATACAAAACCAACCTAAAAATTACACCACTATAAATATACTGTTTCCTTCAGGTCCCAGACACTTTTGGTTGGCTTGATATTTATTCCTGTGGCAGATGCATGTCAGAAAGAACAGAATTACACTTTCAGATCTCAATTTGAGATTGCACGACTGGAACTTGTAGGGCAGGGAGCGAATCATTTGATAAACTGTATGCGTTTGATATTGAAAGAAGTGGATCATAACAAATAAGAAACATGATGGGGTTTTTTGTCTATTTTAAACAAAGCCAGTTTTCAAAGTAGAACTATGCTTTAAATTTCATAGTTTCATAGTTTCTAGGGTTGGAAGGGACCTGAGTGGATCATCAAGTCCGACCCCCTGCCATGGGCAGGAAAGAAAGAAAACGGGTCAAACAATCCCAGCCAGGGGATTATCTAGCCTCCTTTTGAAGACCCCCAGGGTAGGAGCGAGCAACACTTCCCTTGGAAGTTGGTTCCAGATCCTAGCTGCCCTGACTGTGATAAGGTGTGGTCAGTTTGAAAGCCGTGCCGTTTGAAATGGTTCCTATTGATTGATGAATTTCATAAAAGAGAGCAATCTTTTTTTTTAGTAATCTTGATGCAGTGCAATGAAGTATTATTTAAAAACAATGTTCACTGCCCCAGGCACCTGATTTTCTGTCTTCACTTCCAGTGAATATTATAGCAAATAAATTATACCTAGCTCTTAAATAACCCTATGAACCATAGAATTCAAGTGAATTTGATGATAGGAGTGCTCATCAAAAGAGTGAATTTTATATACTGAAGAATATTCAAGAAAAATCAATCCCGAAGTCTTAGTCATGGCTACTTGAGTTAGAAACCTGATTCTAAGGATTGGACTCATCTAATCAAGGAGCAGAAACAGAACAACTCCCCAGCAGTCAAGAGAAGAGAACCCCTGTGAGCCCAAACAAAATAGTCTGAGCCTATAAAGAGGTTCAGGTGCCAGTTGCCAGGGCAACCACAGTTTGGTCAGCTGACCAGAAGGGGGCAGGGCCTGACCTATATAAATGATCCAGGCTGAGGCCAGGGAGGCAGTTCCCTGCTAGCAGCCAAGGAAGAAGGAGCTCTGCTGGAGTATGCAGCAGATGGCCTGAGCAGCTTCGGTTCAAGGATACCGGGCAGAGAAAGCCCTGGTAGGGATTTGAATGATGATTAGCCAGGTGGCTTAGAGTTTACATTTTAGCCAGGAGGCTTAGTTTTGAGTTATAGCCGATTGGCTTGCGTTATTGCTTTTGTTGTTTGTTGTTACACCAGAGGACCGGGTGAGGCTAACAGGGGTTGAAGGAGGCCTCATAGGGGCTCCACGGTAGTGTGGGGACCCTGGTGCCAGAGAGGGCACAACATTCAGGGGTTCATGGACCCCAGCCCTGAGAAGGGGCACAGAGGATTGGGGGCCAGGTAAGGCCAAGGCTGCCTGAGCCCCACAGGAACTTTCAGGCCCGAAGAGGGGATTCAGGGGCTAGGCACAGCTATGGCCACCTGAGCCCCAACTGTGAGAAGCCCCAGAGGGCACTCGCTGCAAGACCCAAGGAGGGGATTCGGGGCCAGGCACAGCTACGGCCACCTGAGCCCCAATTGCAAGGAGCCCCAGTGCGGGCACGATCGCTGACGAGGTCCCAATGCACGTCCGTGAGGGCACAGGCGATTGAGACAAGCCAGGGGGTGTCTGTGAGGGTGCAGGCCATTATGTGAGGGTGCCAAGGGGAGAATTGACAAGACAACATCCGGTACATCTGCGAGGCTTGGGGTGTGGTGTAGGGGTGGTTGGAGCCTTAAGGCTCTAGTGCATAGAGTCATCTAAGATGGAACACAGACTTGGATACATCAGGGGTACCATGTCAAAGAGGACAAAAAAGCAGCCTCCTTTAACACTACTTACATCAAAGATGTAGCAGGCGAGATGGTAGGGTGTATTGACACCAACTTGGCATGGTAGGGGGCGCTAGGAGAGATCACGGCTGCTCCTAGGACCCCGCCCCGTGACACAGAGCATATTCTAGTCTTGGCTTATTACTGGTAAGCAATAAGGACAATAAAAAAGAGCTGGCCATAGTAAATTACCTTAGACTGAGTGATCAGAAGTTGACTTAGTTTAATTTAAATAGAAACATAGATCTGTACCTAAGGTTTCTAGATTTCAAAAGGCCAAACTGAGAAATAAGGGAACCAGGTAGTGAAATCAACTAGCTCAAGGGTTTAGATATGATGATGACGTAGATTTTGGATCTTTCCCTTAAAATTCTATGTAGAATATCCATCCCAACCATGTAGTAAAAGTGTGGAAGGAAGGGCCTTATGAGTTGAATAGCCACCTCAAAAAGGATATTTGACATAAATAGAAAGTCTCCAATGGGAAACAGGGATTGAAAAGCAAAGAAATCCTTGGGAGTCAAAGTCTAGGGATAAAGTAAGAATTACCAAAAGTCAAGATGGTTTAGACTTTACAAATTATATTAAGACAAAGAATAAAAGGCTCTCTACCCTCATAAATAAGACAAACAAGGAAAGGGAAGCGTGGTGAAGATGGCTGGAAATTAAAGATACTCTAAGTATGGCTCCAAAACTAGATGAATACCTGACTTCAGGACAGGATTAGCGGAAACAGGATAATAGCAAAAAGTGCAAGATTGTACTTCAAGACCATGGATTTCTCTAGCAAGAGACTTATCAATAGTAATTGATATAGGAGGAGAAAGACCAAGGTATATTAAAAATCGTATAATGAAGTCTGTACCACCAACATAATGCAGCCATAACAAAGTAAGAGCAATGTTTCATTGAGTATTTTGGGGAGAAATAAGGTAGCATACATGGCATTATACAGGACACTGAGACCTTATCTAGAACAATGCAGACAGATCTTTTTTGTCAAAGAAAAAACATCAGGGAAATAGAGAGCTTATCTAACAAGAAGCTTATGAGAGGAAACCTGGCTTTCACTTTCCTAAGTTAGACAAGCGGAGATGGGCTAGGATTCCTGTCTATAAATACAAATATAACAGGGAGACAGATGAACTATTAGAACTAAAAAGTATGGTTAACACACATAAATAAATAAGTCCTGGCCATGAATAAATTTATTCTCAAAGTCACCTCTACGTGTGCAATTAGTTGTGATTAAAGTTACTGTGCATTAGCCTAATGTGCAGTAACTGACTTTTGGCAAGTGTCTACATGTGCAGACAACTGGCACAAAAGTTAGTACCAGTTCCCTCCACTACTGCCATGTCCTTCTGTGGTCACCAGAGGAAGCTCCAGGCACACAGCTGCCAGCATTTGTCAGCCATGTTGGAGCTAGATGTAGCTGCCAACACTTGGCATTCATCTTTAAAACAGAGCTCCACACTGTGATCTCTGGGCAGACACTTCCTGTGATGAAGAAAGCAGTGTGGCAGGGACACAGCCAGCACATCAGCTCTGCTCTTCTGAGCCATGGCTGCCCCAGCCCTTGGCCCAGGCACCCAAGAACATAGTCTCCTGATCCTCATGGCCACTGTGGCTGTCCTCATGCCATCACCAGCACCTGGCTCATGGTCACCTTGGTCCACTCAGCTCCCTCATCCACAGCAACCACCTGGACAATGGCCACCCCCAGGCACTCCCAGGGCCCCACCACCACACAGTTGCTACCACCAGCCACAACAACCAGAGGCTCCATGACACCACTGCAGGGGTTGCCATTGCCCTCCTGGTCCTCCAGGCCCACCACGCCAGGTAGGACTGATAGCAGCATGTTGGGTCAGTGGGTTGGGCAGGACCAGATTACTACTCTGTTTTCTGCTGCAATGCAGGCAGTTGCCGTGGGTTACGGTAACATGGAACAAGAGTTTAACCCTCCCCCATGGGCATGGGCTAACTTAGAGGAAGCTATCTGCTGTCTTTATCAACTAGCATCAACTAATCTTTGACAGAATGATTTCAAAGTCTTTGATTTCAGATGCCGATGGCAAAAGGTCAGATGACAAAAGGGTCAGAAGCTAACACAACAAACTCTGTGGTTGTAATTTATCCCTCTGTATTAACAGTGTTGCATATACACACCCCTATCTGTGCCTCATTTCAAATTACTTGAGTTCCATACGAGAGAGAGAGAATCTGACCATGACAGCCCAGCACAAAAGATAAAGTATATATAGTAACGAGATTAGCTGACTTTAGTAAAGTTGTAAAATTAAATATACTATGTGCGCCATCCTGTGACCAAACAGAACCAGTACCACCCAAGTAAAAATAACCCCCCTTTTTTTATGAAACCTGAGCAAACAAAGAAAGCACAAGTGCCAACTCATCAATTATTTATAATTGGCGTATAGTAATTGGTCACCTGTGAAAAGTATAACTTTGAAAGAACTTCCGCCCAAAGCGGAGAACTGTGTATACACTCAAGAAGAACAGATCGTGCATGAATATTTCTCTCCGCCTACGTTATTATTCTGGTGTATCCCCGTTTATCTCTCTATCTCTGGTGTTATCTTTCTTATCAAGAGCTCTCAGTAATCTGCAGATTGCAACGGCTTATACGAATCGCTTATACGAATTGCTTATACGAAGCAACTGTCTTACCCACCCTGTAAATGCTGGGTAACATGATATCTGCATGCTGTAACTGAATAAATAAATCAACTCCACTGCCTACACTCTAGCCATCAGAAGCGTAAGTAAAATAAATCTTTTGTGAAAACATCATGCTGTGTTTAAATCATACTGACTCCTGCTCACCGTTATCACCCACTTGCCTGGTCATAAATCCCCCTCCTCGCGCCAAGCCGGTCGTGCCGACCCAGGTTCACAGGTCAAGGGTGCACCGGTGTTATGGGGCATGACACATTCGAGCAGGAAACTGGAGGCACACTCTAGATGAAGAATTAGTGACAGAAGCCATGTGGAAGAAGCTCTGCTGGCAAGCACCGATGGAATGTACTTCAGCTCTGCTGGCCTTACAACAAGATTAGTAAATCACCCGGTAAGAAATGCGATCCGGCGGTTGCTACAGCTTCCACCCATTGCAGAAGCTGGGGCTTCCCAAACCAGTAAAAATTGCCAAGGCCATGGCAGTGGCCCCTAAGAAAGATGACCCAGCAGGGCCCCCCAAGTCCGGGAAAGTGGGGAATGGAAGATCTAAACCCCTGCGGGCACAGATGTGGAGGGAGTTACTGGCAGCAGGGTTCAATAAAGAGCAAATTGATGGGCTGCCCACCCCAGTCCTGCAAGGGGTATGGGCCAAACACTGTGGGGAAGGGAAAGGGAAGAAGATAGAGCCCTCAGCACCCCCCGCACCTCCAGCAGTAGGAGACCCAGCCAACACAACCCCCTCGAGCAAGGGGCCATCATGGGGGCAGCAGAGGATCAGGAACCAGTAACACAGAATAATATTGGCCCCTTAATTCAAGTCCTATAAAGATTTGTCTAAATGGAAGGAAAAAAGTCAATTAATATGCTACTAGACACTGGTGCCCAGCTATGCATTTTGGACTGTGCAGAATGGAAAGGGGCACAGAGAACCCCCTACCAGGTAGTAGGAGTTGGAGGCACCAGATGACCAGGACATTTGGTCCGACACACATTCACCTTGCCTAATGGCTCTGTAGTAACAGCAGCTGCTGTAATGCTCTGGGGAGGGCCGAACCTACTGGGACTAAATGTGTTGCAAAGGCAGCAGTTTATTCTTAAACAGGAAACCTGGCAGTTTGGCTGTACCACAGCCCAGGAAATCAAGCAGGAAGGTGTGATAATGGCAGTAGCCTGATGTTTTGTGACCTGGCTCGCCCTGCCAGCCATGAAGTGGGTACATCAACCTCAACACCGCATACCCCCAAAGTGACACAACCCATCCAGAACATCATCAATCAGCAGCTAGAGGATGGAACCATCATTCAAACTCATTCTCCATACAAAAACCCGGTGTGGCAGGTACATAAACCAAATGGGAATTGGCGATTGACTGTTGATTTTAGGGCTTTGAATGCCAACACCGACCAACTGACAGCCACGGTCTCATCCATGCCTGCACTGACGGAAAGCATTAGGTGCTATGACCCCCAGTAGATGGGATCCGTGGACATTAAAGACATGTTCTTTGCTACCCCCATCCATGAAAATCACTGGCCTTTGTTTGCCTTCACATGGCTGGGACAGCAGTACACCTAAACAGTCCTACCCCAGGGCTGGGTGTTCAGCCCCACCCTGGCCCACGGAGTGCTAGCTGCAGTAGTCCATAAAGTCCAACTGAGTCATCTAGAAGTACATGTCTGGCAATACATCAATGATGTCATGGTGCAAGATCAAGGCCAGGAATTAACCATTTCTGCTTTTGAGTCCATAAAGGAGAAAGTGCAGGCATTTAGGTTCATGCTGTCCAGCAAAAAGATCCAAGAAGTCAGACCCCAGTGTGAATTCCTGGGAATCCAATGGCAGCAAGGTGGACCCACCATACCGGCCAAAGAGCTGCAGAGTCTGGTAGATACCCCTGCCCCCAGCAATGTAAAAGAGCTGCAGGCCCAGCTGGGTGCGCTTAACTTCTGGCACCTGCATGTCCCCAAGTTTAGCATGTTGGCCTGGCCTCTATATAACCTATGCAAGAAAAAAACACAGTGGGAATGGGGCCCCAAGCACCAACATGCTATACGGGCCCTTGAGGGGAGCTCTGGCTTCATGCAAACATGTCCAAAGGGAGACCCCATTGGAGCTTGTTGCAAAGGGATACACCTGAGACAGAGGGAAAACCCCTTGGGTTCTGGAGCTGAGGCTGGAAAGGGGCTGAAACCCGATATACCCTGCTAAAACAAAAGCTGTGTGCAGCAGCCACAGCTTTAGCAGCCACAGAGGCCCTGAGAGGGGAGCTTCCCACTGTCATAACCACTCCGGTGCCCATCCTAGGAATGGCATTGTCAGACAGACACCTCCCACCAGGGGGGCGAGCCCAAGAAACCACAGTGCAAAAATGGGTATATTATACCTTCAGTCAAGCTCAGTGGGTAACCCCAGAGGGACATCCAATATTAGTAGAAAAGGTCACAGACAGCACAATTAATGTATACCCAGACACAGCCAGCCTGGACAAGCCAAGGAAGCACTGCCCTTTTCACTCAACACAGAAACATCAGAAGACATAGAGGTCTGGTTTACAAACGGCTCAGCCAAAGGTCATACCTGGAGGGGGGCTGCCATATGAATCCGAGATGGTAAGCAACTCACCCTGGGGGGAGACGGCCAAAGTGCACAATATGCTGAGCTAGCCACTGTAGTCAACATGGCTGAGTATGAACTGGTAGAGGGATCAGGATGCCCTACAAGGCCCATTTATATTTACTGCGATTCATGGATGGTAGTAGAGGATTGCACCAAGTGGCTACCCCTGTGGAAGAAGGAAAACTTCAAAAGGTGGGGAAGAGACACCTGAAACCATGAAAAGTGGGAAGCTTTGTGGGAAATGGCACAGGAAGACCTTCCCTTATACATATGGCATGTTAGTGCACCACATGGGATGAGAAAGGCTGAGGGGCCTGAGGAAGAGTGGAACAGGCAAGTGGATGAGATAGCCAGAGGCAACACAGAAGCCCTTGTGGCCTGGCCCCTCCCTCTGGCAGACCTCTGGAGTTCTAGCTGCAGAATGGCTGCATTGGCAGCATAGGCACCCTGGCCGTGATGGCACTGCTCGCCTGGCTGCCACCCGAGTCATTCACCTAACTAAAAGGGAAGTGCAGGAATTAGTCAACTCCTGCTTCACCTGCCAGGAGGTCAAAGCTTGACTAACCCCTGCCTTGACTACCCTTTTGTCGCTGCACGATGGAAAGGTAATATGAAAGGTTTGGCAATGTGACTCTATAAGCCCGCTTCCCTGCGCTCCCAGAAAGCGACAGTATGTGTTTGTAATCATAGAAGTGGTCACCGGAATGATGTTCGCCCGGGCCTATGCCAAGGCCACTGAGTGGGACACCTGTGCTGCACTAGACCTGCTAGCCATCTACCCACCTCCCGTACAGCTGCAAAGTGACAATGGTTCACATTTTTGTAATCATCTTGTCTATGAAGGGGCCACAAGACATCATGTGCTGTGGACCTATCACATTCCCTATCACCCGCAATCTAATGGGCTAGTAGAATGGGCCAACGGTAGCCTAAAGTGCAACTTGCGGATGGCCGCTGGCCCAGCCCTCAAGGACTGGGACTTGCACCCGAGTCACTCAGTCAACTGGCCAAAAATCGGCCCCACCCCAGAGGAAGCCCCATGCAGTAAGTCTTTGGTCAGGGTGGACCCCATGAGCTGGCAGTGGAACAGCCAAGGTTTGGTTGGGGGAAAACTCCAGGTGGGAGACCAGGTAGTAGTTAAGCATCCGCAAGGGGGACAAATTGGAAGGGGTGCTAATGGCACAGGACATACATAAGTCATGATGGGTGTCAAGTTTGGATCCATCTAATGGGAGCCAGATGCCATTTTTTCTTGTTCCTGCAGATTGGGTCCATCCGCAGGCACAGCCATAGTGGCCCCGAGGTGGCCTGGAATCATCACCCTGCTCCAGGGTGACACCACCACCCTCACCTAACAATGAAGGGGTGGAATGCTATTATGATGGGACTGCTGGTTATTTGCTACTGTTTGATTAAGGGGGGGCATTCACATGCTCCCAAGTCCTAGATAGCACCCACTGCCAAAGCCTCAGACACGCTGGGATACTGGGAACACCCAGCCACAATTGAATACGTGCTAAACTGGCCTTTCAGTCGCTGACAGTGGATTGTGGACTGGCAAGAAGGAATCTGTCAATGTTAGTGTGGGACAGGGTGGTTGCTCGGTTTCCTCCCATATGCCAAGATCAGGAAAAACAAGTGTGATACAAGGGGAGATTGTTGTGGTTTCTTCCAATGGCCCTGGTGCTGTTATATTCTGCCTGCAGGCGCGCTGCCCACCCTGGGTCCTGATGTGACCACTGCTGCAACCCCACCTGCAGCTCAAAATTCTACAACCACCCGGAGCCCAAGGAGGCAACCAAAATCTCCAACCCCCCCTCCATAGGAGACGATAGCTCCAGCAGTTCCCCTGCCTGATGATACTTTGGCATAATGGTGTACATCTCACCAAATACACCGGTCCTCCAGGTACAGCAAGGTACTGTGGTGGTTTAAAAATGACTCTTATGCTGTCAAGTGGTGGTCCATGGAATGGGAGGCCAACACATCCCACGTTCCAGGTATTTTGTGGTTCCGCCATATGGATGAAGGGGGGTTCACTCACAGAACTGAATACACAATAGCTGTATATCGCCAATCAGTCTGGGAAAATCTGCAGGGCAGCACCCTGGTCAACCCAGAATAACTGGCCGAGCCCATGGGGGGCACTGTGCCACAATCATTTCTGCAAGATACCAAAGCCATAGTCGTACCTTGGCAGTGTGCATTTAAGTATACAGATGGGGACACACCTGACTGAATACGCTCCTTTGACCAACCCTATTGGGAGATTTACCAATCCCAAAAGGAAGAAGGAAGATGGTTAAACACCTGAACAGGAGAACCCATAGCCATTTTTTGCATTAAGCAAGGATGTACCTTGTTAATCCAAAAGGAGCCACCACAGGTGTATCCACTACCTCACTTATGTAACGTGGAGGTCCCAAACCAGGGCTCCAGTCCTCCTTAATGCCTCCTTGTTCAATGCCCATATCACATTTAACCCCAATAAATGGTTTGTCAGAACAGCACTTCCTAACTGCTCTGCTGGTGCTCGGTTGGAAGAAAATACGCTGCGCTGGGCCTGGCCAACTGTTTTCCAACCTGCAGCCCAGCCTCTAATTGCCTGGAAAAAGAGGGATACACTAGACCATGTGTGGAATGGGCTCAACTCAGCCATGGGAGTTTGGAACATAGATAAATCCCAGAAAAACACCCAAGGAATCATGGATATATGGTGAACCATAGGTTTTCTCACTAAGGGAGGTATGATTAATAACATGGCCTTAGAATACACTGATGACTTGGTGGCAACCATTGGCCGAAAAGCAGCACAAATAAGTCACCTTTTGATGCATGCAGCCTTCAAAACTGATGCTAATCAAACCTGGAGCACTGCTTGTGCCCAAGTGCAGCTTTCACTTAACCTTCATTTTTCCCAGGTAATGAGTGATCTCAGACACAAAAAATGGCCTGCTGGTTTTGAGCACCATGGATTACCCCCAGCTTTAGCCCAGCAGTTGGTTTACCGAGACACATGCTGGGAGGGTGTGGAGCAAGACAAAATGCTTTTTCGTTGTATATGGGGTAGCAAATGGCACACGGTTGACCGCCCATCTCTTAACAACAGGACTAGGAGGTAGGTGCATGTGGGACTGGGACTTGCATCATCCCATTTGGGAAACTGTAACCCCTGCAGGTCCCAAGTATTTGGCCCAATCCCTGGTGTACCCTGTAAATGGCATTATAATAGGCTTGGGAACTTTATGGAGAGGGTGGCCTGATAGTCTGCCCAACATGGTTTGCATAACACCCCTACCAGCAACTCCCTATATTACCCTAGCCCGAGTTTGCTGGGAAGATCCTGGCTGCTTATATCACCCTAGCAGCACATTTTGGACCTCCTGCACCAGCTGTTGTGCAGAGGCTCAAGGTTTCCGAGGGGAATCAGCTACCCTATATGTCCACGACCAGGAAACCACCTTAATGTGGCCGAAAACCCAATTAGAAAGTGTCACCATTAACCTACGTCTTCCAAAATCCTGGGTTAAAGATGTAGACATGCCCCAGCTAAAGGGATGGGGTGAAGTAGCAGCCTCCATTAAAGGTTTGTTTGAAGATGCCCAAAAAGGAAAACAATGTGCCCTCATAGCTCAAGAGGAAGGGAGAATTATTAAATGTGCTACTAATATTCCCCTACTAGGTAAGTGGTATGAAGTGGCCTGTACTGTGCAAATGTATACCTTTATTAAACGTGTTCCTTTTCCTTGGTTTGTAGTAGTAATAAGGTTAGTCATAGGAATAATATTATTCAATATAATCTTTAAATGTTGTTGTTATCAAATTAAGTCTAATACCTATGCCAAAGTAAATGTTGTTGCTTCTGCCAACCATATACACACCACCTGGCAGAAATCATATTTGTAGGCCTTACCAAATGCTCCAAACAAGCAAGGGTAGATTGTGATAGTCAGAACCAAAGGGATTAAGCAATAAATATGTGCTTCTTGGAAGCATTTTGTATTTTGCCTAAACAGGTAATATTAGTTAATATAAAGCTTGTAAGTTTGTAAACTGCAAATGTAACTTGTCCATCATAAGTTTAACTAAAATGATAAAATTAACTGTTCATGGAACTGACTGGGCCCCATAGGCAAAGCTGTAGCTACGAGATTAGGAGACCTAACTGTTTTTTGCTCAGGGGTCAGCCTTGATGATAAAACTAGATCCAACTGCCTGGCACACCCAAAACATTCCAGGAAAACACATCCCAAGAAAGCATATTCAAATGAAACCTAAAAAGGGTTGTGGCTTAGGCAGAGCAATGTCAATTTCAAACCTAAAGGTGCTGCATCATAATTTGCTTATTGGATAAACCCGAGTCTGGGTAGTAACCTTTTATGATAATTTTAACACCTTTCAATCCCATAGGGTAACAGATATACGCTAACATTGTGAGTGGCTCTAAAGCCAAATATTAGCATAAAGCTAAGTATAAAAAGCACGTGCATCAGGTGATCAGCAGGAAGGAGGGAACAGAACGGTCATTTCTGTTCGATGCCCGGACCCCAGTGTGAGTGAGGATCGGATCCTGATCAAGGGACCGTCCCCGGTATTCCTTCTGACAGTGTTGATCGGGGATGCCTAACTTTGCTGGAATCACTTGACACGCATCTGGCATTGAGGGACCATCGATAAGTTGCCAGCCCATGTCTGTCTATCTGTTGTTTTGAACAGCCCAGTGGCTAATACCCTCACAGTGCCCAGTTGGCCTGTGACAGAATTGATGCATCTATCTATTATTATTATCTGTTATTTACTATTAGCTCTTTAATACTGCATTATCTGCTTATCGCATTTATCTTTCTGTTAACTGTTGTGTGTGTGTAAGCTATAATAAATTTGCCTTCACTCCCAACTTTGCCTCATTGATCTGAAACTGAATCAAACAGCCCAGTTTGCTTGTGATAAAATTGATACATTCACAGTGCCCAGCTGGCCTGTGACATGGAGGTGAGCAGTAGCAGGAGGCAGGTAGTGGGCTTGCTGCCAGGAACAGCCAGGCAGAAGCCCTGAGAAAATGTCAGGGCTGGGGGAGAAGGGATGAGGTGGGTGCAGCAGGCTGCAGCCTCTTACAACACCCACCTGTGGCCAAGCAGCAGCTCTGGCTAGATGACAGGACTGGCAGAGGCAGCCTAGATCCTGTCCAGGAGGGTACACAGGGCCTTCACTGCTCCAAAGTCCTGGTGTGTGCACCTCAAAATGGCTAGAGGCTTTTATAGGATAAGAAAAAAAATGAATTTCATCAGAAGCAGCAGCATGTAGTAGTTCAACCCAACTCTGCAGCATCCATATAGATCAGATGCATCAGGAGGGCTTTTTGGTCCTTTTATCTAATGGCTAATTCAACCTGGGCATGTGGCTGTACTTGGTGTGAGGGCACACCAAGTTGAAAGTAAATCACTGGGTTCTCCCCCACCCATGTCTGTAAGTAGTAAAAAATTTTCAGAAGGTAATTAGTTGTTAGAGCAATTAGGATCTGGAACAGCCTTACAACAGGTGCAGTTGGGGTAGATGACCCTGTCCCAGGGGCCGAGGTAGCAAGGGACACTTACCTGGAGCCCAGGACAGGAGAGATGCAGCGACAGAGGGAGAACCCGCGCAACACATTAGCCGCCTCTATGTACAGCTGCGGCCGGCAGCTGACAGTGATGTCAGATGCCGGCCAGCAGATTTTAAAATGGTGGCCACCACTCCAGAGGCAGCGGATAGCACAAAGAGCAGGCGGCTGTCAGGGTCATCCACGGTGCTAGCCCCGCTGGGCAAATGGAGAAGAGCCAGCGTGCTGGAGGGAACAGTGGCTCAGAGAGCAAGCTTGATGACTGGGACACCGGCGGATCAACCCCGAGGCAATGGACCGGGTGAGCAAATGAAGATTGAGATGATCCAGGAGGATTCAGAGTACCCTGAAGTAAGTGCCAAGGCGGTGGGTGCGGACTTAGCTGAAGAGGGGCGAGAGGCCGAAGGACCACCTGGTTGGCAGGAGATCGGGGCAGGATCGCCACCGAGAATAAAGGACGCTGATTAAGGGAACAAGTGTGCAACTAGAGAGCATCCGAGAGGTGCCACTCCTGTTCATGATAATAGGGAGCTGGTGGTAGAACCTCTTAGAGGAGGCACGTAGCATGGGGTGCCCAGGGTGACGGGTTTGTGGTGTGGGACCTACTGTAGTAGTGGCTAAGGCACCGGTTCAGGCTAGTGCAAAGGGGTCGACATCAGGGCAGGAGTATCCCAAGGGTTTTGGGGGAACTCGAAGACGAGAGCCGTGTTAGAAGCCTGATGAACCATCACTGAGCAGGCTTGGGAAAGTGGAGGCCACAGGTAGCATGAGGCCGGGGTGTAGGGGTGGCAGAGCCCCGTGTGCAACCGGCAGGCCAAACCCGGGCCACCGAGGGACCCGTGAACTAGCCCCATCCCACTGGTGTAATAACAAGTCATGGCAGGCGAGAGCGGGGTTGGCAACACGGGAGGACGAACAACCACAGTAACACACAAGTCCGGGAGGGGAGTAGCCAACGACCAGGAGAACAGAGCTCCCAGAAGCGACACACGAAGGCCCGTCAGGGACAGACCCAATTAGTTTTAAGATGCAAATCTATAAACTATATATAGTGTGGCAACAGCAAGACACACCCTGTGACCTGGAAGGTCCCTTCCAATACTATGCTACTTTATACCTAATTGTTAGTAAAAGAGATTAATACCAAAAATTAGCCAAATAAATAATTCCATGAATAGTTTAAGAGCAAATCATGATGAAAATCATGATCTTTTCACCAAGAGAAAAAGTGGTGAGTTTTTTCCAAATATCTTATCCATTATAAAATAGTCTCCAGATGCTACTGTTTGTCCTAAGTAGCATAGGCAACTGATGCCTCCTGAGCGGCCAGTCAGCAACCAGAGGGGATCCCCCCACAGTTGCATGCACCGACCCATAAATTCTAGCAGTGTACCCAAAAGGGCCAGGGGCACACCTGGAAGTGCCAGCAGTGCTTCTCCTGGTGCCCCCACCCCCTGGCCAGCAGCCGGCACTCTCAGGGTGGGACCATCACTCCCGCTTGCCTCCCCCCTGCCATCCATCACCTAAACAGGGATTGCTGGCTGTCAGGGAGCGCACCAGAGGGTGCACGTAAACCCCTTACGTGTCACCACTGAACAGTAGGTCAGTATACCAGTCATTACACTTTTAAATGTTGTTTTCGGCATGCTGTGTGGTATGAAGAATGCCTCTTTATATTTCACAGCCCTTTCAGAACAATTGGTGTTTTTTTCCATTCCTATTAAAGTTGCACTTTCAGACAAAATGTACTTGTAACAAGGCAAGTTAGTCTGCCTGGAAGGAAATTAGGTATCACTCAAACAGCTGCCTGTATCACAAATGGTTTAATAGTAAGATATTCTTATTTTTATTCATATATTCATTTATTCCTATGGTTGAAAATGAAGCTTTCAATGTGCATTTTAGATAGTGGGTCAAAAATCACCCCTGCAAAGAAAAGTCAAGGAAGATGATCCAGGTTGTTTCTGAAATTAATTTTGCTCATTGTCCCTGTTTGTTTTATCAGGAAAAAACGTATTCTCTCAGCCATCTAAGTTGGAAATTTGCAACTGGCTAGCACCAGAATAAAAAATTACTAGGAAAAGATACACAGGGGACATGGAGAGTGTTTTTAGGATAAATATATGAAAGCCCAAGGGTAACATTTGCCATTTAACAACATCTTAACTAGGAGCTACAAGCCTGACCAGTGGACATGAGCCAAGAAGCAAACAAAATAATCAAGGGCAAAAGAACATTTTGTATAGTAGAATGCAGCTGAACCTGAGAAACCCTGAGAAACAAATGCAAGAAGCTCGAAAGGAAGATTAAGATAAATAACTTTTTTCCTGGTACATAAAAGAACAAAAGGTCAGTAATGTAGATAGAAGAGCCTTTAAGGAGATCACATGAGTAAATTTATTGACAGAAGAGGAAGGCACTGAACTGCTAAAACAATTAAATGAATTTTACATGCAGGTGTTAGCAAAGGAGGATAGATGACAAAAACAGACAAATTTCCCAAGGGGGAAAAGAAGAAAAAGCACTGCAGAATATACAGACTCTGCCAGAACAAGATGCGAGGAACAAAAAATTATGGGGTCATATGGGCTGTATTCCTCAGGATGATACAGGAAGTGGCAAAAATGGGAGCAAAACTGAGATACGATAGCCCTCTGCTGTTGAATTCTTTTCTTTGCAAGAGGTTTGTCAGCTGAAACTTCTAAAACATATATTTATCAGATAATCAAATTTAGGTTTTCAGTCCAGCCAGTCATATTTCATTGATAGCCATAGACGTCTCTAACCTTCTGTAAATTAGATGAGCTTAAAGTGAAAATTTAAAGGACCATGTCTTCATCTGATATACATTTGCATAGCTTCATTGAATTAAACCAATTGAAAATCCTGTACAGACATGTGCCACATTTGAATAAGGAGCATTAGAAGAAGCAAAGCTGTGACAGGACCAGGAAAGCCATAAGGAAAAGAAAAGCCTTAAAAAGAACTTATCCAAAGGCCAGTGCTGCCTTAACAACATTCTAATTTTGTCATACAGATCAAAGATCTATAGGAAATGCTCACATGACCAGTGTGGTCTATGGAAGATTTAGCTATTGTACATGATGGTATGTGACTGGACAGCTGGTGAGTGGGGAGCGGGGCTCCTGCCTGCAGTACCAAGAGCCCCATGTGGAGGCAGCCTAGCTCACCTTGGTAGCATGTGCTGCTGGATGCAGTGCTGGGAGCCACAACTGTTGCCAAAGAGCCAACCCAGCTGGCCCCATGGTGCACATGCATATGGGTTGGTGTGGGGAATGTATGCAGGGTGAGGTTTGTGGGTGTACGTGGGGTTTGTGTGTGAGTGTGGTCCTTTCTGCTGCATGCCCCCCCACCCCACATGACACACAGCTCCTGCCACTGGCAGCAAAAGCAGCAGGTGGAGGGCTCTCAGGGTGCCCATAGCCCATAGCTGGACTGGCCTGCTGGCATGCACCTTCATGCTAGACCAGGTTGTTTCCATCCCAGCAAATCACTGTAGGCCATCAGGCCACAGCCATATGCCATCAGGCCAGGCCAGGCCAGCTCCATGCCTCCACACGGGGCTTCCAGCACTCCAGCAGGGAGCTGCACATGGGGCCATGGAGCCAGCTCAGCCTGGCCTGACAGCATGTGTTCCCAGCTGCAGTGCTGGCACAGAGCCAGCTCAGCTGGCCCAATGATGGACAGCTCCTGCAAGGAAAGCCAAGAGCCGCACCTGGTGACATGGAGACTGCCTGGCCTGATGGTGCGTGGACCAGGACCTGTGGAGAATCACATGCCATCAGACTGGGCTGGCTTCATGCCTCCAAGTGCAGCTCCCCACTGAAGTGCTAGAAGCCCCACATGGAGGCACAGAGCTGGTCCACCCCAACCTGATGGCACATGGCTCTTGCCTGCAGTACTGGAAGACCCACATGCTAGCACAGAGCTAACCCAGTCTGGTTCAAATGTACACACCAGCAGGTTGGGCCAGGATGGCTCTGTGCTGCCAGGTACAGATCCTGGGACTCAGTCAGAGCCATGCACTGGTGGGGAGCCCTGCCTGCTGTGGCCCATGAGCACCCTGAGGGCCTGCCACCTGCTGCTGCTACCACCAATAGCAAGGGATGTGCACCATGGGGGGGAGGAGTGGCAGGGGACCCACACCTACCCACAAGCCCTACACCCACCCAAACACCCCCCCCACAAACCCTTCACCCACCCCCTCACAACCCCCACAGACATCCCCACATCCATTCACAGATCTTCCCACAATCCCCACACACACCCACTCACACCCCTTCACAAACCCTGCACACACAAACCTCCCCCCAACAAATGTTACACACACATCACATCCACCCCAACCATACTCCACACACAATTTAAAAAAGTAAAACTATTTTGAGCTATTATGCAATCATCTCTATATACACTATGCAAACACACTTAAATCAAGACAATAATATTTTTCAAAATAAAATTAAATATATTATAGTAGGTATTTGATTTTTAGTACATGATTTGTGGGGGTTTTCTGGTTCCAAGATGGCAAACCCCTCTCCCAAAAGGACTACTTCTAGGGGTGAGGGGAGGGACTTTCAGTGGCAAAGATCAGGGTTTAGGGGTGGTACTTCTGGTCCCCAAGATGATCAGGGCACAGAGCACCTGTCAAGGGGCAGGGCTACCCCTGTGGCCCTCAACAACACACCATAAGTTGTTAAGTGGCCCTCCAGCCAAAATAATTGCCCACCCATGCTTTAACTGCAAGATCAACCTTCTTGCCATGGAGGATATTAACATTTAATGTAGAAAGTCAAGGATCCAACAGTGGAGCTCCTTCAGTCACCTGTAAAGGACGCTTGAAGTAATGTTACCACCCAATTTACAAAAAGGCAAACAATTTCCCAATATTGATAAAGGAGCTGCTGCTTTAAAAAACCCATGATGCTTAGCTAATAAAATGATGGTAAAGAGGACTATTCTATCTCCAGAACAAGGAAAATGAATGCTATTATTATCCAAGAACCTGTCAAGCTAGGCTGCCACCTGGCAAGTCAACAAAAATGAAAAAGAAGCGATCATCAGTAATTGGATGGTGCCCCATTTAAAAAGATGCTGATATAAATCTTTCATCAGTGGTGAAAGGGCCATCATACACATCTTCCCAAACACAGTAAACCCTACCCACTCGCTCATCACACAATACTGCCTAGCAGGCCACAGAGCACATACCCATGTCTGCCAATATTCCTCCCAATTATTCAATACACATCCTTTACTAGGTGTCTTAAACAGGACAATCTCACTTATCTTTAGTAATTACTGAAAAAGTGACCATACATTTACCTGATGGAATATAGAGATGTCCAACAGCGACATATTTCTGAAGGCTTGGAAGAACATAGGAAGGTTTTCCATGACATGCTGGGCTTTGTTTAGAAGAGAGCTGATGCTAGAAACTAGATCCAATAAGGTGTTAAGCAAGTTATCTACCTCAGAAGGGATCTTGACCTTGAAAGAGAAAAAAGGTAGATGTGACCCCAATTAACCACACAAAATTTAACCTATCATTCAATTAGATGCTTATAACTTCTTTAGTCTCTTTCACGTGCTGTTTACAGGAGCTCCAGCAAACAGTTTACCCAAACCCTATGGTAGCCTACATACAATTCAGTAAGGGTGTATCTATACATCACCATGCTTCTGTACTTCCTTTTCCAAAGTACTGAAGCATGGCGCAGTATGGGTGGTTATTGCACCGTGCATGTGGTGCATGGTTAGATTTCACCGCAGCAATGCACTACAGCAAGGGAGTGTGCTGCTACGGTGACATAACTGTTGATCACATGTAGACCCACATGATCGTTACATTGCTGTAGCGTACCATACAGCAACATAGCATGTCACTACGCCACCACAGGGTGATCTGTAGGCGGACCCTAAGTGTCCCAAGTTCTGCCTAGACAAAGTGTGCATTACAGTCAGTTTTAACTCCTTCCACTTGGAATCAAGAACCTGCAGAGCATCCTTCTCCTTCTCCAGCTAAATGGATCTCTTTTTCTACTCTGTTGATTTCCATGTGTGTAAACACAACAGGTGTTTTTCCTGCCACTGAATCTGGATTTTACCCTTATGCTAATTTACCACTTAAACATTAATTTTAAAGAATTCAGAATTCATTATTTAAAATTGACTTACCGTTTCAATCATTTTTCAAGTCAGCATTTGACTTAAATCCTCTCCATCCCTACTAGTTCCTCACTTCTCTCCCTTCACCCCACTCAGCATCTCCACCTCCCCCTCCGACCCCACCTCCCCTTCTGATCCATTTTCCAAGCTCAGGTACGCATAGAACTACAACAAGCGAGCAATGCTCGTTTCTAGATGACAGTCCCACGTGGGCAGCAAGTGGAATAGTACTATGGTCCAGATCACTTAGGAGTCTAAGTTCCATTAGAACTTAGATTATTAAGTTTTATCCAGCTTCAGCCTTGCTGATCTCAGATTATTCTGAATCCTATTAGCCTGAGCCAGTGAGTCTAGCTGGAAAAAAAGACACTTGATCTCTTTGCTTGGTGCTATTTGCAGAGTACAAGAAAGGAAACCCCAGTGCTGTGTTATGCATTGGAGGGGTAATCCTTCCAAGAAGAAATCTTGGATTGATTTTATTCAACCCATACACTTGAGTACTGTTGTAACTCCCATGTTTTAGCTAAAATTTGGAATTTGGGACAAAAATATGCTACTGCCAGAGTGGGGGAAGTATTCCAGAACCTGCTGGACTACCACAGCAAAAGAATACTTTCAATTTCTTTGTGCTGTGAGTTAAAAGAATGATTCAGGTAATGGTAGTATCATGGAGTGTCATATTTATTCTCCCAAACAATGCCAAACTGAATTTCATAAAGTAAAAATGCAGCTAATTTAACTACCAGAACTGTACACTCAGCCAGGAATTTTAGAGGGGAGGGAAAAAAAAAAATCAAACTATTGTTTATGATCACCTACAGAATCTCCAGAATTCCCAAATTATTACTTAATTTACAATTTTATTGGTGATAGAAAACATGACTGGCAATACAGCCCCATTCTTCAAATCACTCCACTGGCTCCACAGTACTAAATGAGGTTACAGGAAGTTCGGTAGGGGCTGTGTTTGGATTTTACTGGGCTAAGGGTCTATAGCAACACAAAATGATAGCAGCAGAATGGATAGATAGTAAATTATATATTTATAATTCTAGTTGACATCTCTAAAAGTTTTCCAAAAGTTCAGGAATTAAGTATTTGCTTCTCTTACCTTATAAATGATATTACGCAAGTTCAAATTCTGAGCAATCAGTACAATCATAGTATACAAGTCCAGCGCTGGCAAAGCACAAAGTTCTTTCACTGCCTGAGAAGTTTTGTCATTTCCAGGAAGCATCAGCAAAAGACTAAGGACCTCCTTGTCACATCTTCCAGCTAATGCTACTGCAAGAACACTGTAAAAAAACTATTGTAATGAACTGTAATTAATGTTCATCCTTCATGAAATGTATCAAGAATTTTTACATTAATAAAGTAGAAATGTGTGTCACCAGGTTATTTCCAATAACCATCAATAGTACAGGAAGCCAGAGACTTATATAGCTTTATAGCAGGATATGTTTATATTTTAACTTATTTTTGTGTATAAATTGGTAAAAAAAAACCAAAACAAAACAAAAAAACACATATATCATAATTTGCCGTAGAATCATAGAAAATTAAGTTTGGAAGAGACCTTAGGAGGTCATCTAGTTCAACTCCCTGCTCAATGCAGGACCATTCCCAACTAGATCATTCCAGCCAGGGCTTTTTCCAGCTAGGTCTTAAAAGCTTCCAAGGATGGAGATTATTCTACCACCTCTCTGGGTAACCTGTTCCAGTGCTTTACCACCCTCTGCATAACAAAGGTTTTCCTAATATCCACTCCAAACCTCCCTTACTGCAACTTGAGACCTTTGCTCCTTGTTCTGTCATCTGCCACCACTGAGAACAGTCCAAATCCATCCTCTTTGAAGCCACACTTCAGGTAGTTAAAGGCTGCTCTTAAATCCCACGCAACCCCGCCCCCCGCAGCCTTCTCTTCCCCTGACTAAATAAGCCCATTTTCTTCATAAGTCATGTGCCCCAGCCCCCTAACCATTTTTGTTGCCCTCCACCGGACTCTCTCCAACTTATCCACTTCCTTTCAGTAGTGGGGGGCCCAAAACTGGACAGTACTCCAGATGTGGCCTCACCAGTGCAGAATAGAGGGGAACGATTACTTCCCTCTGTCTGCTGGCAACGCTCCTATGGTGGGCCAGTAGTGGGTGCTCTTGCATTGAGCCACCCACCTCACTGTGCCCTACAACCTTCCAGGCTCTAAGTGCCTCCCTGGGGGCACCTCATGTCTGGCCGACCCCCTTCCTGGAGCACACCTGCTAGCCCGGGGGTAGAGCTGCCACCACCCAGGAATGGGCTTGATTCTGGCTCTGCACCCCCTGGGAAACACAGGGCTAGTAGCCCTCGAGGGTACTTGACTCACCTCCAGAAGTTGAGATGCTTCCCTCAATTGGAAGCACAAGTAGTCGTCTCCCTTAGTCAGCCAAACCAAGGGGACCCCAAGGCATAATCTAGACCCACTCTTAATAAGTCTCCCACACTAGGTACAAAGGAGAACTTTATTGGTTAAAAGGGGTAGGGTTGGAATAGGGTACAGAGTTGAGTAGTATCAAAGAAATCCCTTAGAGCAAACAGGGTGGCTGGAATAGACTTTGATCACCCATCTGAGTTACTGCAAGCTACATATCTAGTTAGATCTCACATAGCTTACTCACAAGTATCATCCAGAGGCAGGTGGAGATTCCCTCTGGAGGCAGGCAGTTCCTTGATCATGAGTTTTGAGAGAGAGAGAGCAAGTTTCAGATGGTCCAGCTCTTCTCTCTCTCTCAGAGTTTCTCTCATGGCTGCTGCCCCCTCCTCCTGGGCAGTCCTTAACTTATATAGCCCTTATGACATAATTTACCTGGTCCAATAGAGGCCAGCACCTTTTGGCTGTCAGCCAACCAATTTGAAATGCATCACTAGTTGCTGGGAAGACTGTCAGTCTCTAGCTCACCAGGGAGCCCAAGACCCTCACCCAGGTATGTGATGCTAGTCACGAAGGCAGAGGGAGCAGGTTTCCACCCTCCTTCTGGAATGTATCCAGCTTAGGTTACCTAAAGAGATAAGGTAATTGCC
This sequence comes from Crocodylus porosus, assembly GCF_001723895.1. Taxonomy (NCBI): domain Eukaryota; kingdom Metazoa; phylum Chordata; order Crocodylia; family Crocodylidae; genus Crocodylus; species Crocodylus porosus. Next base: position 120,074,203 of record NW_017728886.1, read on the forward strand.
ACAGAGTAGAGTTTTTGGGGAGAAACAGAGGTGGCCTTCTGCCACAGCTCCTACTAATGCAGCCCAGTATGCTGTTAACCTTCTTGGCAACAAGGGCATACTGTTAACTTGAGATCCAGCTTCTTGTCCTGCCCAGGTCCTTTTCTGCAAAGCTACTGCTTAGCCAGTTGGTCCCAAGCATGGGATTTGTTCATCCTAAGTGCAGAACTTTGCACTTGTCCTTGATGAACTTCATGAGACATCTTTTGGCCCAATCCTCCAATTTGTCTAGCCCTACCTTCCAGCATATCTACTACTGCCTACAACTTGGTATCATCTGTAAACTTGCTGAGGGTGCACTCCATCTCATCTTTCAGATCGTTAATGAAGATTTTAAACAAACTGGCTCCAGAACCAACCTATGGGGCACTCCGCTTGATACCAGCTACCAACTAGACATCAAGCCATTGATCACTACCCACTGAGCCCAATCCAGCCAGCTTTCTATCCACTTTACAGTCCATTCATCCAACCCATACTTCCTTAGCTTTCTTGCAAGAATGTTGTGGAAGACCATATCAAACGTCTTGCTAAAGTAAAGGTATATCACATCCACTGCTTTCCATATTAATCAATCTGTCATTCAATCAGCAGGCACTCACCCCACAGATACACATACAACAATGAAAACATGCTTATCAAATCAGTTTAATAAAAATACACACTTCATTCTGAGGAAACACCTAAAAACAAGCCAAGGATTTGCATGTCACTATGGTCAAAGACTCAAATCCTATTGTATACATACATACTGTAAGGGCCCCAATTTCAAAGTGCTCACTTAATCTAAGATTTAAACAATGCTCAACAGACAAACAGACACATGCATCAAAGGGAAGGGCAAGATAACTGTAAATGCAGATGTATTTCCTTTATTTCCTAGTACTACAGTGCCATCCTTTAAGAAAGTAATGTTTATAACATGGTTTGGTTTTTTAATTGCCCAGGAAACAGAAATTTCCATTCCCAACCACCTGTATCCCATACCACTTGAGGCATTATCCAGTAGGCTAAAGCAAACTCTTTGAACTCTGTCAGGAAATCCAGAAGTTGGTACATCTTTGTAAGCATTAGCATTATACACCCTTAGCACAGTATACTCAGTAAGTGAATAGTCATATATTTCATGAAGTTTCTGAAGGCTCGTAAGGTATAGTCCCATGGTAATGTGCATCACCAGAGTCTAATCTTAAGGTGACAAAAACAAGGATAAATGTAGCAAGGTCACTATACAAAAAGCTTAGTCATATTCTCCCCCCACAAATGCAAAAGAAAAAATAGTTCATTCATAGCATAGGCTGTTCCATATCATAAACATACAGGGCTACACAAAAAAACTGCACTTGAAAGAGTATGCTTGCAGCTCATATAGCATTAGACACTTATCACTGTGCTTCAGTTGAATCATGTGTATTTAAGTACTCATTTGCATGTACAAGTGTCAGTGTGAACATGCAAATATGTGCACAGATGTGAGTATATGTACAGAGTTTCCACAAGTATATTTGAAAATTCTGCCCATTACTATTTATTATTTTAGGAGAACAAAGTCTTACAAGTTCACTATCAAGTTCCTCTTTTACTGGATCACTTCCAGGTGACTTCTCTTGTCTAAATCTACTACTAACAAAATAATGAACTAGTAATAATGGCAGTTACTCATATTGCCCAAGGAGCAGAAGAACAAACAGAAATCACATGCAATTAGAGTTAGACTTGTCCTGTAAAAGAATTTGCATGGAGAATGGCATCTTTCAAAGTCAAGCTTTTTATGGAATAAGCCTGCAGCTCCCTTTGCCTTGTGGAGCATCAGTGACATCCAGTGGCTGCTTGATTGATCCGATTAGTATAAGGCTAAAGCGCCAGAATACCAATTCATTCCCATTTATAAGTATGTGTGTGTATTTGGAAACAGAACCTCTTGTCAGCAGACACCCTTTACAATTCACACAGGATACAGAAGAGGTTATATGACTCCAACCATCAAAGAAGGAATAGGCCGTGAAAAACAGGAGACACAGATAACGACAGCAAGGCTCTTAAGAGAAGGACTCATCCTTTAAGGGAACACAAGAGGGCAGACTGCTGTCTGCACTCCATTCTTAGGCAGGACAATTTCTCCACGAAGCCTGGCTATTGCTCTCCAGACTTTCCAGGTGGCAAAAGTTCAGATTCAATGCTGGTATAAATTGAAATGCCGCTAGCAGAGATGGAGTCATAGCCAGTTACAGTAGCAGAGAATTTGGCCTATGACACTTTAGAGCAGTAGTTTTCAATCTTTTTTTCATTTGCAGACCCCTAAAAAATTTCAAATGGAAGTGCAGAGCCCTTTGTGAATTTTTAAATGCAAGTGCAGACCCCTTTGAATTGCAGTTCACATACTTCCAATTGATCGTGGTCCTCTTTTGCGGACTCCTTAGACATAGTTTGCAGACCTCCAGGGGTCTGTGGACCACAGGTTGAAAACCACTGCTTTAAACCAACAGGGCTTGCAAAATGTATCCCATAGGAACATGAGAAATGCCATACTGAGTTAGAACCACAAAGGACATCTACCTGGTATTCTCTCTCTCAGAGTGCCACAGAAAGATGCTAAGGGAAAAATGCAGGGTCTATCAAGACCCAACCATCCCCTTCCTCTCTACCTTATAACTTCTAGCATCAAGAAACCTAAGGAATTCTGATTTCAGGGCTCTATAATTCTGTTGTCATATTTAATACCTACTGACAGAACTATCAAGAATTTGTCCAATCCTCTGTTGAACCTAGTTAATTAATCAGCTTCTACAACATTTCCTGGTAATGAGTTCCCCCAGCTGACTATAGCAGTGTGAAAAGAACTTTATTTTATTAGCTTTCAACCTGTTTCCTAATAATTTCTTTTATATGTCCCCTAGTTCTCATCTTGCAAGAGGCAGTAAACAGTACATTCTTTTTTCTCCACCAGTCATTATTTGTATAGACTTCTGTCATATCTCCTCCTCAGTTATCTTTTCTCTAATCTAAAAAAGTTTTCCTCTTTATAAGAGAGAAAAAGGAAATACACTATTTAAACATTCACCATCTTAGAGTTTCCAGCAGACTCTGAAATGTGTCCTAGGTTCTTCTGTGCCAGTATCACTACCCACCCCACTTAATGCCTTGATATCATTTTGAATTGCCAAAACCCTCATAATTTTCCATAGAAGAATAATGTGAAAATATGAAAGCCCAGACAAGATCAACTAAGGCCGGTGGCATACATTCAAATAAGTATGTAATGGGGTCTGATCCCAGATCCCAACAATCACACCTTCTCCCACACCATACATAAATAGCACAATGTGCAATTATGGGCAAGATCAGAGACAGATCCTAGTCACTACTGCCTGCAGCCTTGCTGTCAATTCCAGGGATGAAAAGCTCCCCAGAGAAGAGGAGATGAGGTGCTAATCCCACTCAAGAGTTTAAGTCCCCATTCCCAGCAGCCTAGCCAGGACTGCTGGGCATAAAGAATCAATGCTTCCAACACAAGATTTAACCTCAGGCAGAAATGAGGGGGTCCCTATGCGCGATAATGTAAAGCCTCATGCCCATCAGCCCTGTGGGAACTGGAGGATCAAGTCTTCCAATAAAAACCTTAGGGCAGGGAGCACCTCAGTTCCATCCACCAAAAGCCAGGTTCCTCTGCACCCAGCAATCCCAACAGTGCTGTTGGGCACTGGTGTCCAAAATACCCAGCATAGGAAGTCCCTCAGCTTCTCCACTTGGACCAAGGCAGCCCCAGGCCAGTTGGAGACTAGCTGGTTTTCTATTTTATAGTGCCTTAAATTAGATGAATGTGAAGCACCTTAAGGAGGCATTTTATAGGTCAAGATGCTCATCCAACCTATTTGTCATCCTGTACCTTGGAATGTGAGCCACTCCCTTCCAAGATGATGTCTATGGTTTCTTCAGAGATATTGACTGAAGAATGAAGCTGCAGAGTCAGTTCAGTAATGTTCTGCACAAAGTCTTTGATTTTCACATCTACAACACAGGAAAGAATGCATCCTCAGTGCCACACCCAACTGCTGAACTCAAAATGCCACTCAGCCATCCGCTTCCATACATATATTTGGGGACATGAAAGAGCAGAATGAAGTCTCCAGGAACCACTATCTCATTGCCCCACCAGTCCTACAGAATTCACAGTCAGGGTTCTGAGGTATATCACATCTACCTGTGGAGCAGGTCAAGAACAGTGCTTAATGCTATATAACTAATCCACTGGTTCATAAACTATCCCCTCAAGACCATTCAGGAGAGACATCCTAAATTGCTGAAGTTAATCTTCAGCAGGGATCCAGGTTTTTCATTCACCATGGAAAATGCAGAAAAATGCAGATTTCCTCTTTTTAAGGATAAAAACATGGATTTTTGCCCTTTGAAGGCAGGTTCCCCCTTGCAGGCTGGCAGAGTTCCAGCCTAAAACAGGGTTGCTTGGGGTTGGGGGGAGCTTGGGGAGGGTGATCAGGCAGAGAGCACAACGTGCATGTGTGCACACACACATACACATGACAGCCAGGCAGTGTGGAGAGCAGCTCCCACAACTTCCCACAGGTAAATCTATGGATGGGGCAGACTGTGGACCCCATGGTGAGGGAGGGAGTAGAGCAGGGCTGGGGTAGGGGGTGGTGCATGGGGCCCAGGGCCCAGGCAGGAATGTGCGGCTGTGTGGCCCAGCCTGGGAATGGAAGGGAGCCATGGGTGGCTCATCTGGGGAACCCGGCTCCTTGCCACTGCATGCACTCTCATGGGGGGGAGGCATGGGAGTAGTACATGCACCCCAGATTTTTGAGAATGTTGGGGGCAGATGTGGGCTGCCCACTACAGGCTCAGGGCTTCCTGTCTTGCTGCCCTCATGTCTCTGTAGGTCAGTGAGTGGGACCCAGAATGGGAGAGCAGAATGGGGTGGGGCTGCACCACCACGGTAAGGCACCCCTTGCCTTCCTGGCAACAGCAGGAGCAGCAGCATGGAGTTATGCCCTGCCTCACTGCTGCCAGGTGGGCAGGGGTTGCCTCACTTTAGCAGCACAGCTGGTGCAGGGCTTCCAGTGGCAGCAGTGACACCAAGCCTCCCTGCCCCACTCCACCCTCCTGCACCAGGTCCCACCCACCAGACTGCAGAGGGCCTAAGGGGAGGGCAGAAGGATGGGGAGTCCTGAGGCTACAGCAGGCAGCCCACATCCTCCCTCCCCTCATGGGCTCTGCTCTGGCCATACCACCCACAGAGGAGGGGAAGCCAGGCTCTATGCTCCACTCCAGCCACAGCAGCCACCACCTCATGCAGGTGGCAGCCAGGGAGCAGGTGCTGCTGGGGGCAGGGCAGGGGTCTGTGGGCCCTGGCCTGATCCCATAGTTCTGGCAACTGGGGCCCCCTCTGGCAAGGCTGGGCAGGTGGTGGGCTGTGGGTGGGGAATGAGGGGTACTGGCAGAGCCAGGGGCTGTAGATCAGAAGTAAGGGGCACTGGCAGGGCCCAGGGGGCTGTTGGTCGGAACCAAGGGGCACTGGCAGGGCTGGGGTGAGGGGGCTGTGCATTGAGAGTGAGGGGCAGGGCACTGGCATATCAGGGCTCAATGCCACAAAGGGGGTGGGGGGCGGTGGACAGCTGCAGCTGGCCCCATTTCCTGGTGAGCAAAGTGGACAGGGGGAGCTCTGATTTTCTATGATAAAAAAACAAAATCAAAAGCCAAAAAATATAGATTTTTAGAATTCATTATAATGATTGGGGCACTGGTTGTTCTTTTAAAAAAACAAATTGCTTTAAAATTGTAAATATATTAATAAAACGTGTTCAACTGATAACTTTATATGTAGTGGTGTTTCATTTTAATTGCAGAAAAACACAGATTTTGGAGGTTTTTAAATCAGAGAATTTGCCATTTTTAAATAGAGGAAACCAGGAACCCTAGGCTTCAGTCACTTAGGACAACTTGTGCTACTACACTGCAGATCTCTTTTCCTTTCACAGAAAGATTCCAGGATCATGTTACTGGGGAGCTTTGCTACCCTGGGGCCAAATTACTATGTGGGGAGACCACGGACAGAAACAATTTATTCATAAGTTAACTACACACTAGCAAGCTAGTGTTTTCCACATACAGAATTATTTTACCTTTGTTAAGTTTGTTTCAATTTAATATTTGTTTTCATGGCCTTTCAAACAAGCACACCATGATGATCCATAAAACAGCAGCAGGGTTTATATTAGTTCCTATAAATACACCATTAACTTACCATTCGGTAGACTGAAGTTACTGAGAAAAGTGGGTACTGAGTTTCCTGACAAAGATGCCTCCAGGTTTTCAGCCAATCTGAAATGACAATACTAGTTTCATAAGTTGCTATTTCTAAGTAGTGAAATATGATTGTACATCATGCATTACATGCACAGCATTTATCATTTTGCATTACTGAAGTGATGCCAGTTAGACAACAGATAAGTGCTAAACACCAGATTTTTCCTGCTGCTTGTGCAGGTAAGCAGCAAGGTACTGAGATGGGCCCAGATTACCATGCACCTATACATACTGCACTGACCATCACATGCCTTGTTCTTATAGGGCCTAACATGGTCAATTTGACAAACTGGGGGTGAAGTAAAGAATTTAGTACAGATCACCCCCGAACTGGTGACCATTCAAAGGAAAAAAAGGGGGCAAGCCCTGCCTTCCCAGTACAGTGTAAGTAATATCTATCATTGTTTACTCCCCCTTGGGCTGTTGGGTAAGAACAAAAACTATGACAAGACAGGCTTCAATCCTGCCAAGAGCAAAGCGCATCCTGCTGCTTGTGCATTCTGAACATCCCTGACTTGAAATCAACCCAAGTAGAGGTTGCTTAAAACCTTTCAGGATCAGGGCCTGGAAATTTGGTTGATATAAGACCCACAACATGTAGACTGGGGTGGGCAAAGTACATCCCACAGGCCAAATCCAGCCTGCCAACTGCCTGGATCTGGCCTACAGCTCTCCCTGTGGGGTTCTGCATGGAGCCAAGCCACACCCTCTCCCACCAGGACAGCCCACACCATGCTCCTGCCTGCTGGCCAGGTGCTGCTCTACTCCCCTTGCCTTCAGCAGAAGGCACCCAGCTGAAGCTTCCCCCCGCCCTGCCCATTCACTCAGAGCAGCACAGACAGGGGCAGGGGCAGGAAAAGGAGCCACCACTGGAGGCGAGGGGAGCAGAGTAGCACCTGGCCAGCTGCAGCTGCATAGGAACAGCACCGCCAGCCCAGGCCCTGGCCAGCATGCACAGCTTCCAGTGGGGCTCTTCCTGTGCAGTTGCAGCCAGCCAGGTGCTGCTCTGCCCCCCTCACCTCCTCAGCAGCTCCACATGCTCCTGCCGCACCACTCTGAGCAGTGAGGGAGCTTCAGCCAGGTGGCTCCTGCCTCAGTGAATGGGGCTCCAGCTCCTGACTGCCTCCCATCAATTCCACCTGCCTGGCACAATGAGCAGCCACCTGCAGGCAAGTGGAAGGCAGGCTGGAGCTGGAGCCAGAGCTCTGTGCACTGGTGCAGGATCCACCCAGCTGAAGCTGACCTCTGCCCACCCAGAGCAGCACAGCAGGGCAAGAGCAAGAGAAGGAACTGCTGCTGGAGCTGAGGGGAACAGAACAGCTCTGCCAGCCCAAGCCTGAGCCCCAGCCAGTGCACCCAGCTTCCAGTGGGGCTTTTCCCAATGTAGCTGCAGTGAGCCAGGTGCTGCTCTGCTCCCCCGCCTCCAGCGGCAGTTCCTCCTCCTGCTCCTTCCCGTGCTATGCTGCTCCAGGCAGGGGGGAAACTTCAACAAGGTTGCTCCAGCTGGAGGTGAGGGGAACAGAGCACCTCCCACCCAGCTGCAGCCACACTGGAAACAGCCCTACCAAAAGCTGCATTTTGGCTAGGCCAGGGCAGGGCCAGCAGGTGTGGGGGGAGCACAGCACAGGTTTCCCTGGGCAGGGCTCAGCCCCATGTAGAGTGCCACAAAGGAAGCCATCCCCTAGTTCACTGCTCCCCACCTGCCAACAGCCCCATAGGGAGTTTTGATGAGTTGTTGTGGGGAGGAAGGACACATGGGGTGCTGACCCAGCCCATGACAGCTCATCAAAACTCCCTGTGTGGTCCTCAGGCCCAAATCATTGCCTACCCCTAATGTAGATGCTTATGGGTGCAGACATAAGTGCAGCTCCCACCTGTAACTCAGAACAATTCTTGGAAAGCGTTCCGAGTTACAACATTACCACAAACCAGACAGAAGTTCAGTGTTGATCCCAGGGGGAGGGGAGTCTAGGTGCTAGCCGGAAGCCTGCAGCCAGGTTCCTATAGCAATGGCCATGGCTCTCTGCCAGTGCTCACTGTTTTCAGAATGGGAGTCGGAAAAGGTAGCGGAGGGAGCTCATTCTTGGGGATATCCCCTGGCTGGTGCTGAAAGGTAAGGCAAGTGAATTGGAGCCCCCATCCTCACCCCAGGGGGATGGGCTCCAATACACCCATTCTACCCACCAGTGGGGGCTGAAAAAACCCCAGACTGAAATCCCTCTGTTCCCTTCCCCCCCTCCCATTCTGAAAACAGTGGCAGGTTGGGAGCTCTGCAGACACAAGTTACAAAAGGTGCTACGTTTTGAAATGTCTTTATCTAATACTTCATGCAACAAGGGGTCAGATTTTCACCCAATCAGCCATTTTTAAGTTGTTTGCAGCCACACACTTGTTTGGTCATGTCTATAAACTGCCTTCTGTGGCCAGAGTGGGCAAAAATTGTCATTTACTCTTTGGAGAGGGCAAAGAGGGTGATTAAAAAAGCAGACCTTTTCACACTTACAGCACAAGTCATTGTTTACTGTTGCAGAACAGATCCCTCTAAGAAGTATACAGTCCCCCCTTCTTTCTCCTTTTTGGTCAGAGGATAGTCTGGGTAAGCATAATTTATATTATAGCTATACAAATTCAATCCATACACATGCAAGGGACTACATAACTAGCCGTAACAAAAATAGTGCATAGCAACAGAAAAACAGACTTTACATTTGTACATGCTTTTGGATGTCCTCCAATATGAGCTGACATTCACAGCTGCTATCAGTGGTGTTTTGTAAAGTTCTCAGGAAGCTATGCAGAGTACCAGAAAATTTCTTGTTTATATTTACAATATTCTCACAATCTCCTTGGTTAGAAACGGGCCACGTTTTTTCAATATCCTGCACAAGAAACAACCAAGTTAAAATAAAATACATGCAATAGCTTTATTTCCTTGAAATAACAGGTCTACACCACTAAATATAGGGAAGCTTTGCTTGAAAATAAAACACAAATAAAAAGACACAGCTCTTATCTTGTTATCTGATTTTTTTGTAAAGAAATGGAAAACACTACTTATCCAAAACCAAAAAATCCTAAGTGCACAAAATGCACAAAAACAATTAAGTTTTGGGACAACCCAAACTATTTATGAGTCCAACCCAAATTCAGCAAAGAGTTTCAGATGAAAAAGCTAGGGGGTGGGGAGGTTAAAAACATCAAAACAAAATGTTTCAACATGTTCCAAATTAAATGTCTTGTTACAGAAATGCTGAAACATTTTGCTATGATGTTTTCAAAATTAAGTCCTTCAATTTTATATTTCAAAATAAGATTTCTGACTTAAAATTGAAAGGGAAGGAGAAAGGTTAAAGAAATGGGTTAAAGAACCTGGAAAATAAACAGGATATTTTGTTTTGGGTCAAATGAAATGTTTCAGACTAACTTAAATTGATAGCCGGGGGGGAGGGCAGGAGGACATCACTTTTCACCAAAAGCCAAGAATATTTTTCTTTCCCTTTAATTCAAATACATTTTTCCCAATTTTTTCTGTTCCCGTACCAAACCAAAAAAAATAAAAATCAGTTGTGTGCTTAATTCCCTCCATAACCACATGCTCCTTGCATCATGCCCTACACAGAGACCATTTATTCCTTTCAATCTTTTTCTTGCCTTTTTATTAACTTTGCCTTTTATATAGGTGCTTTTCTAGAACAGGTCTATTTATACATACAATGTTTATCTGCATATGCATATATTTAGATATACGAGAGAAAAGTATTCATATAAAGTCTCCTTGAGCAAAATTCTACCCTCAGATCTGTTTGGTGGCTCTCAGTTCTGACAGCTTGCTCTACTTAACATTCTCTGAACTCTCACTCACACCATTGAGTGCTTTGTGTTGACAGTGGAATACCAAGGCTGATATCCAAAAAGTAAAGAAAGGCAAATCCTGTATTAAAAGAATAAAGCTCATGTTGCTGGAGGCCTCCAAGAGGCGAATTCTCTTCTCCTGAAGGCAACTGCAAAACTCTCACTGGAGCAAGATCAGACCCTGGCTGAGGCCCTAGATGCCAAGCATTCATCTTTTGATCAGAATTTGTGTCCAGCATCAGAGATACAGAGAGCAATCCCTCCTGGCAAGCAAAATTAATCTATTTTCTGGGAGAGTTTTCTTTTAGTCTGAATGACTCTGGTTGGAGAGCTTTCATTTGTACTATGTTTGATTAAAGTCTTGCTCTTGTAAATGTCTAGCAATGTGAAAGCACTCAAGAGTACCATGGTGGTTCCATCAATAAATCTAAAGGAGTTCACCAGGGACCAGGAGTTCACCAGGGAATTGGCTGAGGCCGCATGCTCCTGGTCCATGGTTGACGTGGGAGACTTCAGCTACCCAGACATCTCATGGGAAAAGCTTCCTCTAATGCATGGATGACCTCTATCTGACTCAAGAAGTCTATGGGCCAAGAGGTAAAGTGCTGCTCGACCTGGCACTGGCAACGGGGGACAACCTAATCAGTGACCAAACGATCGATGGGAAGCTGGGTGATAGACACCACGAGCTGATCACCTTCACCATCCACCGTAAAGCTGGCAAGTCAATCAGCAATATAGAAGTCATTGACTTTAGGAAAGCTGACTTTGACAAGCTCAGGAGGCTTGTCACTGAGGCCCTAAGGGACCACAACACCAAGGGGAGGTGAGTTCAGGAAGAGTGGTTGCTCCTGAAGGGAGCAATCCTCAATGCACAAGCTCAGGCTCTTCCGTCTCGGAGGAAAGGCACCAAAAGGGCACAGCAGCCTCCTTGGCTCTCCAGGGAACTAGCAGGCCTGCAGTGGCTAAAAAAAAAGACCTACAAAGGATGGAGGATGGGATCCACCTCCAAGAAAGAATATTCCGCACTGGTCCGGTCCCGCAGGGAGCGAACCAGGAAAGCCAAGGCTGCAATAGAATTTCAACAAGCTACAAGTATCAAGGACAATAAAAAGTCCTTTTTCAGATATGTGGGGAGCCAGAGGAAAAGCAAGGGCAACGTTGGACCCCTGCTAAACCAGATGGGACAACTAACAACCGACACCCAGGAAAAAGCCAACCTATTAAATGGGTACTTTGCGTCAGTTTTTCATCAGTCCCACAGGGTGCCCATGCCCATTACAGGACAGGGAGGCCCAGGTGAGAGAGATTCCCTGCCCTCCATCAATGCTGACCTCTTGAAGGAACACCTTGAGAGGCTGGACACCTTCAAGTCTGCTGGCCCTGACAATCTACACCTCAGGATACTCAAAGAGCTGGCTAGCATCATAACTCAGCCCCTGGCATGGATCTTCGAGAACTCCTAGCACTCTGGTCAACTGCCTGAAGACTGGGAGAAGGCCAATGTGGTACCTATCTCCAAGAAAGGGAAGAAGGTGGATCTGATAAACTACAGGCCCATCAGCCTGACCTCTATCCTGGGCATGGTCTTGGAAAAGATTATCAAAGAAAATCATCCTTAACAGACTAGCTGACAGCAATATCCTGAGGGATACCCAGCATGGGTTTGCTGTGGGTAGGTCTTGCTTGACCAATCTCATTTCCTTCTATGACCAGGTGACCTATCACCTGGGCAAGGGAGAGGAGTTTGACGTTGTATATCTTGACTTCAGAAAAGCCTTCAATCTGGTATCCCATGATCACCTCTTTGCAAAACAAGCCAACTACGGCCTCAGGTCCACCACGATCTGCTGGCTGGGGAATTGGCTCCGTGGTCAGACCCAGAGTGTGGTGGTTGACAGAAATCAATTATCGTGGTGCCCTGTGAAGTCCCCCAAGGCTCTGTCCTTGGACCTGTATTGTTCAACATCTTCATTAATGATGTGGACATCGGAGTCAGAAGTGAACTGGTCAAATTCGCTGATGATACCACACTCTGGGGTAAAGCATCCACACCTGAGGACAGGAGGGCAATCCAGGCTGAACTTGACAGGCTCAGTAAATGGGCAGACAAGAACCTGATGATGTTTAACACTGAAAAATGCAAGGTTCTCCACCTAGGGAGGAAAAACCTGCAGCACGTCTATAGGCTCAGCAGTGCTACGCTGACTAGCACTATGGACAAGAGGGACCTGGGGGTCAGGATTGACCACTAGATGAACATGAGCCAGCAATGTGATGCAGCGGCCAGTAAAGAGAGCAAAACGCTGGCTTGCATCCATAGGTGCTCCTCAAGTAAATCCAGGGACGTCATTCTCCCGTTGTACTTGGCCTTGGTGAGGCCGCAGCTGGAGTACCGCATCCAGTTTTGGGCTCCACAATTCAATAAGGATGTGGAGAAGCTTGAGAGAGTCCAGAGAAGAGCCACACGCATGATCAGAGGTCAGGAAAACAGACCTTATGATGACAGGCTGAGAGCCATGGGGCTCTTTAGCTTGGAAAAGCGCAGGCTCAGGGGTGATCTGATCGACACTTATAAGTTCATCAGGAGTGACCACCAGTACCTGGGGGAACATTTGTTCAGCAGAGCGCCCCGAGGGATGACAAGGTCAAACGGTTATAAATTACTGCAAGACCATTTCAGGCTGGACATAAGGAAGAATTTCTTTACCGTACAAACCCCCAAGGTCTGGAACAGTCTGCCATTGGAGGTGGTTCAAGCACCTACTCTGAACACCTTCAAGAGCAAATTGGATGCTTATCTTGCTGGGATCCTATGACCCCAGCTGACTTCCCGCCCCTTGGGCAGGGGGCTGGACTCAATGATCTTCTGAGGTCCCTTCCAGCCCTAATGTCTATGAAATCTATAAAGCAACACCCCTCCAACCACCGCCACCACTTTTTATTTGGTACTAAATGACAGCCTAGTTATTTTGTTTACAGCTTTCCACACTTGTCAGCATTTATTTATGTGACTCCTGGGTATCACTATGAAGTATGCTAGAAATACCCTTGCAACCCTTGATTGTACATAAGGACACTGGATGGATTGTTCAGGCTGTAGAAATACGGCATGAAAAACCTCTTGGAGGAATTTTCCAGTACAGAAGTGTAACACATGATGTAAAGGACATTGCAGGAATGAAAACTCTTCAAACCTGGTACTGATCATGAATCAAACTGATTCCTTCAATAACAGAACGGAGAAGATGCTTTGTTAAACCATTTTTACAGCTTGTAAAAGCACAGAGAAGGTTGCTGATGACTCTTGGTTTTTCTGTAAGAGAAAAAACATGCAGATGAATCAGTTAAGCTTCAACATCCCATCAGAAATTAAATTAACGTTAAAAAGAGGAAGAGACAGGGAAAGAAGATTTAAATATAAGAGCAAAAATAAAAGTCTAACGTGCTATGCTTTCCTTCTTATATAATGCTCTATATCACCCTCAGTATCCTGAGTGACAGTGAGGACAGTCATGCCTGGAGCAGAACCAGAGCAGCTAGGCTTCATACCAGTTCCATGGAAAGAAAATTCAAAACTTGTAGGGAAATCTGTGGGCTATAACTAAGTCTCCCCTCCTCTACCCTACCATTCCCACCAAGCAACATTCTGGCATCTTCAGCAATCTTTTCCCCTCTGGAGATGCCTGGAGATTACTGTCAGGAAATAGCAATCCACATATAGCTGTAAGTGGAAAGACTGGCCTCTATTACAGATAAGTATCTAATACAGGTATAATCCTAAAGAGAGAGCGTGTATTCTGCTATCTAATCTCCAGGTGAGGGAAGCTTTACCCAAATTAGCTTTCAGCATGACCCTGACAAACAGCTTCCTTCCATTGCCTTCAAAGGTTTGCACATATGACTGAAGAGAGGATCTGGCCCCACTACTGGGTTTGAGTTAAATAGAATCCTGCTCATTCTCTCAAAGCCTGGATGGTTGCAAGGGGGAAGAAAACAACTTCCAATCATAAAGAAATAGGGCTGGAAGGGACCTCCACAGGTCATCTAATCTAATCCTCTGCCGTAGGCAGGATCATCCCTACCCAAACCATGCTACACAAATCCATTATTTAACCTCTTAATAAAAGTACACAGTCAGCCCTGAAATAAGACATCCATGTTTTGTTTTGTTTTGTTTTGTTTTGGTCATTCAGTCTTCATCTCTTAAATAGATAAGGGAAAAGGTAGAGAGAAAAAGATGGCACTGCGTTAATGTTTTTCTTCCCCTCAAAAAGTTGCTTTAAATTCAGGTTCAGTAAAATCCAGCCTAGCAAATTTCTGCATCTAGGAGTTCCAGGCAACCCACAACACAACAAGCAAGTCTCATCAAACCTTTATGTCTTGTATAAAGTTTTGCAAGTTTCCCTTGATGCAGAAAATCTAATGTAAGCACATAGCACAAAGGTCAAGACACTCAGACAATAGTGCCTAAAAACATTAGATTATCCGCCCATTTTTGAACCTTTAAAGCTCGGCACCATTGGAAAAGCATTTTATAGTTGTCTTAACTTCTCTCCCATTGCAGCTAATGAGGGTATTACCAGAGAATCCATCCAGAGAAGCAGAATTAGTCAACCACCAAAATCTGTGGCTTATATACCCGTTGAATACATGGGTTTAGAAGCTAAAACATCAACTATCCACTTTCATGCCATGCTGTTGCATTAGGACTTCTACATCAAAACGTTTTCAGGTGCCTGCCTTTGCTTCCTTTTGAGGTGTCAGTGTTTGAGTCTAATTTGAGACCATCCAACTAGGCTCACTATGGCTGCACCAGGGTGCTCCAAGTACAGCTTTAACATTCCAGCAGTAAGATGGATCATGAAGCAAACAGTTGTTACTACAGCAACCAACCTGCAAGGATTTTTAGTACGCTCAAAGCTGTTATCTGTACATTCTGTAGCAGTAAGACACTAGCAGGACTTAAATGCTTCTGGAAAACCTGGCACATCTCAGAGACACTAAACAAAAAAAACAAAACAAAAAAATCAATAGAACAGCAATCATTTTTAGGACAACAGAATCAAAGAAAGGCTTGAACTGCACATGCTATTATAATCATCAGTGAGCTTCACTAATATTCCAGTTATTCCAATTTGACTTCCTGGAGTCTTATTCCTAGTTCATAAACCTGTGAACTCATCAGAATCAGGCAAAATAGGCAGTACCATCCACTTCCATATGTAACTAGAAAAGCAGGTCACTAAAAACTTATTTTTGGCCATAGCATGAAAATGGATAGTTGCGTATAGATTAGAGTTCAATATAAATATTCTTAGCCTTGGTTTCAGAGGCACTGAAGATTCAGGTCCCATTGATTTGATGGAAGCAACAGGGTACTGAGCCCCTTTTAAAAACCAAGCCTTGACAGTGATGGGGGTGGGAGATGGGGGGAAACTAAATTCTTAATTATTTACCTTTGATCATTTAGTGGGCCTTGTTGCCAATATTCAGTCAAGCTAATCAGTTGCTGGGCATATTTTTCATAAGATGATAATTGTTTGAGCATCCATTTAAAACCATGAATCAGCCCCTGTGCATTCTTTTGTAGCTGGTCTGTATCAGCTACACCAGTGATTCCCATAATGAAGGGCCCCAACAATGTTTTGACCAAAGTTCTTGTTGAATTCACCGGCTGGTTATTATCTAAATGCAGCAACTCCACCCAGGGAATTTCATTTAATGAGCCCTTAATAACAGTTTTCCAGCTGGATTGTTTTTTCTGAAGGTACCTTATATTTTGGTTGATAAGGCTGGAGAAAAATGACCTCAGGCTGAAGTTTCTTTCAGAAACATTATTTGTTAAATTGAACAACTCCATAATGATTTCCATAACTCTCAGAAAGCCATTGTGGTTGTTTGCATAAGTCAGCAGCAGATTTAAGTCATTTTCATTTAACTTATTTTCCCAGAACCCCCCCAGAAGCAGATCAGCCACAGCTCTGATGAAAGGCTTTATGGATGTGCATTTTTTTGTGTGCAAATTAGCAATCATTTCCTGAATTTCCCCCCATTTTTCTTCTTGTGTTGGATTGTGAGTAAGATTTAGTGTACTAGCTAAAGCTATTTTGCTAGTAATATCATTTATTGGTACAAAAATACAAAGAAGATACTGTATTAGGCTGACAGTCTTATTAGGCGAGTTTATATTTGCATTGGTAACAACTGTTACAAGTCTTTCTAGTACCCAAGAATAATTCTGCACATCTGCTAAAAATGCAGCAATTTCACCTACAATATTGTTTAATTCACTTAGTTTGCTCAGATTTGCAGGCAATCTGGTGGATGTGTTTACAGTCTCAGAGCCATTTGAACTGGAATGATCAACCTGAATGGACAAGTAGGTCAAATCAAGAAATGCTTTCACCAAATCTGCCACATGTTTTTCATTTGAACAGACAGCTTCTGCAGTCTCACTTGTAGTTAACTCATTCACTGCATCACAAACAGCTCTTTGAAGAACTGGATAGAACACATGGAGGTAGTCTACGTTTTCTGTAGTATCCAAGTCAGTAGGTTGTTCAAAAATGGTAACTATCTTTTCTGAAGCTTTCTTGGACCATGCCAGAAATTTAGCAATAGCTTCTACTACTTCTGACAGCTTTGCAAACTCATCACTTTCTTGCAGCAAAGTGCTCAAATAATCAGCAGTCTCTGAAAATGGTCCATGAGTGTAGTTAGTGCTACTGCTCCATGAAATAAGAAAAAGTAATATTTTTGTAGCTTCTTCTACCTCTTTATTTTTCAAAGGAAACACCTTATCTAAAGAGATTAACTGTTCTGCTAAACTGACAAGGTCCATTTCCCAGAAAGGAGAATAGAAATCTGGGAAATCTTTGGAGTGATTACTCGTGAAAATATCCACTATCTTTCCCATTTTTGCAAAAGTTTGCCTCATAATTCGGAGAGACGTGGAAAGTTCTCTAGTCATCTGAACAAGTTTCCATGAATTATCTGCATTAAAATTATTCATAAAATGAAACAGTTCATAGTTATCTTGGGTGCCATTTTTTTCAGCAGACTCTCCAAATAGGACATTAAACAAATCCTTCACAAACTTGAGTCCTTTTGCACTATCAAAGTGAAGTGTCTTGTCTTCTGATATGGCTTTGAGTGGGTCATACAGATGTTCTTTAAAACTAGAATAAATTATATTTTCCTTCAATCCATCAACTTCTTCCTGTAGCTTGATCAACCAATCCAAATTCAGAAGAGTTAATATCTTATCTCGGGGAAATATACTGCAACAGAAATATTGTTTAGTGTTTATTAGGGTGGCAGGAATAATTCTGAATGTAGACTGAAGTCATCATTAATGTCTAAAAGGTATTTTGCTACATATTGCTTAAAGAAACACTACAAATACACTATAAAATGATATGGTCTGACAATAGATGTTGATCACTCAAAGGGACATGCTGGTTAGCCATTCAGCCAGTAGTATAATAGGATGGTGTGACTAGGTGACTGTCCCAAGGGGTAATGTTCTGGGTTGGCGGGGAGGGGGATTGAAAAAGCTGGCATTAGCAGCTACACAATCTTGCAACTCAGTGGCAACTGAAAGGTCACTACTGACCTGTGCCTCGGGTGTCTGGCCACACCACTGCCATGCTATATTCAGGGATAATGCCACAATAATACCTAACTGGCTCCTCAACAACATCAAAGAAAAATCCTATGCCCAGTGTGTTATAAATGAGTGGAGAAAATACAGGCAAGTACTATTACCTAGGATTTTCAAATACTACATCATTCAATGACTGCACACCTGGGTATACTTTCATAAACCGAGGAGCTCTAAGATTTATGCTAGCTTCATCTCATTTACGTCAACAACCAAACTGCCATCCCACAGGTAAAATCGTTGAGGTTACACTACCAGAAACCAGGGATAAAAGAATAAAAGAAGTTTGTGTGTAGTGTAAAAATACAATACTTCCAAAACTAAATTGCTACCAAGAAGTTAAATTGCTAGCATCAAAAACATCAAACTTGGTGAATAAGTTGTCATAGAAGAAGAAATTAATTTTAACCAGAAGAAATAATTGCAATAATTTTAAAGAGCCAAACATTTAAAATGGTACATTTTTCAGTTTTTTGACTGAGAAATCAAGAAATTCAAATATTAAAATGTTCTACCTTTTAACTATATTGTCCATAGCAGAATTTACTGTTCTTATGTTTGCATACAAGATTAATAAACCAATTAATAGACACTTACCTCATTTCTGCCATTATATCCCTGTGCAAGTCTTTTAGTAAGACAATTATTTTGTTCCTGTAATATTCTGCAGAAGATGGAAAAAATATCTGCTGTAACACTTTTACCATTTCCATTATCCTACTTTGGAATGGAGCAGTATTTTTTCTGTAGTTTTCATATTGTGTATTGTTAAAAAACAAATCAATGAAATCCTCTATTTGAAGGTCTGTAGAATTTAAGTGCATTATCTCTTCTTCAGTAACAAAGTCAGAGATCATATTAAGCATATTGTTCTGCAAAATCAAATGAGCAACATGAACATTATTGAGCTTTTCTTCATTAAGAAGATCAGTAACAAATGAAATATTGAAATAATCTCTAGAACCATTCTGAAAGACCTCCAGAAAGTCAATGATGTCTTTGATAATTGCAATGAGGTCATCTGATGAGTTTTCATTCGCCATGAGGAGAACCAGTGCATTTATTATTCTAGAATAATTTTTATGAGTGTACTCATTCAGCCAGTCTCTCTCAATCTCTTGAAGTCCCTCAACAATTGTTATTATGGTTTCCAGAGATGACAAATTAAACCATTTAATGAAACTACCAAGTGCCAGTGAAGAGTTTTGTCCTGTTGCTGTACTTAGTAGTTGAATTTCTTTTTCTATCACAGAGAGCAGGTGGCTGACATCAAAATTCACCAGTAAATCCCATATGCTTTTCTCTGTATCAAGCCAGAGGGCCTCAAAGTTATCAAACAGACTACTACTGTTCCTACTTAAAGTTGCTAATGCCATGAATACCACGTAAGTTTGGTTTCCAGCTGGAGAGAGTGCCATTAAAGGCTGGGCTGCAGAAAGAAAGGAGAGGACATCCTCAGAATCTAGCATTCCAGTAATATCATTGACCATGATTTTTAAATTAGTAAGAATAGTGTTTATAACTGAAGTTCCTGCACTTCCATTCAAGCGTAGAAAGCTATGCAGATCCGCTAACTGGTCAGAAACAGCTCTGGCCTTCCCAATGTCTGCTGTTGTCATATTGTTCACTACTTCGATGAGTTGCAAAGCAGCTTGCCTTTTTGGTGTGGATGGGCAATGAATTGAATGAAGACTACTGTTTCCTGAAGACATAAGAGAGACTGACAGATCATCCCAAAACTCCTCTAAATCCATCAGAACATCGTCATCCAGATGGTGGATCTCAGAAAACTTCAAAAAAAAGGAGTTCCACTCTTTGAGCTGATAGAAAAAGCAAGTCATGTTGTAAGAGGCCTCCCTCAGTAGCTCTTCATTAGAGCATAGAGAATTTCCTGCAGGAGCTGTCAACTGCAGTAGCTCAAATGCATCAGCAACCATGTTGTAAACAAAGGAAGAATCTAAGTTACAAGGCTTCAAAGCAGGATCATCCAACAGGTTGGCTGTTGTGAGATTCCAGCAGGCAACTGTGCTAAGACAACTCAAGACCTTTGCAGATTCATCAGGCATATTTGTTACTAGCTCCAGTAACTTTAGGAGGCCATTTGCTTTACTAGATAAATCTTCTTTGCCATATATTGACATATTTGTTTCCTGACTCAACATAAAAGTAAATACTTCAATTATGGCATCAGTGATGTTGCTGTTGTGAGGTAACTGCTCTAGAAGACTGAAGACATCAGGAAGAAGGTAAAGTGCCTCTACAAAATCATCACGCTCAGCTTGAAACAATTCTAAGACAGGCAATATATTTGTCAAGTTCCAAAAGTGTGAATTGTTCTCAAGCATATGTAACCAGCCTGTCAATGTTCCCAAAACAGGATTCTCAACCTTCAAAGCTTTAATATTTGTAAAGAATTTGTTCAGGCTCTTACAGACCTGTTCTAGCTGATTTATTAAGAATTCTAGATCTGTATTCTCAAGGTTTTGCATCAAATTTGCCACATGCTTTAGAAATTTGTTATCACCTAATATTATTGGAAAATTGAAAATGCTAAAAGACTTTAAAAATTTTAATGTCTTCCCAACCAGTTCAACATCAACAGCTGCTGCATTTATCAACATCTGCAGAGGTATGTTTTGCATACTTTGCATATTATGTGACAAGTTTGATGCAACGTAAGTTATTAGCTGTTCAAAGGATTCCATTAGCAAACTTATATTTTTGTCTTGGGGGATCGCCTCTAATGAATTTAGGAGCTGTACAATATCCAGAAGAGATGTGCTGTTTCGTAGGCTTGCAGCAGTTCGGTTTTTCAGAAAAATCCAAATTCTTTTCCAGTGGGCTACTGAAGAAGGCTGGTGACTATGAAAGAAATTAGGGACTTCACTTGAATTCTCAGTGGCTTCAGTGATTAGTTTAGTGAAATATGTCTGTTTCAAGTCAGATGTGTATTGTGAGTACTTCATTAAGTGCTTAACTATTGTTTCTATTTGGCCCCCTGAGCTATTTAATAGCTTAAAGATAAAGTCAAGTGTATGGGTATCACCTTTAACATCAGATGTTGGCTGGGTGAATTTTAAAATGTTTTCTATAATGTTGAAATAAATATTCATACAATGTGCATCAGAACCATTCTGTAAACACAGAGAATCTTCCAAATCAAAATAAGCCATGTTAATAATATCCAGGATATTTTCTAGACTATAATCCATATCATCAAGGTTTCCCAGAGACAACAGAAATAAAACGTGGCTTGTGTTTTCAAGGTTGGAAAGGGAAATTAATTTCTCACTGAGGTTACTGATAATATCTATCCACTCATTACAACCCTTTACTCCATTCAGGATATTACCAATGGTTAGAAGGTAATCAGGATGAAACCAGAAAGGTATTTGTGAAATATTTTTGGTTGTCAAATCTAACTCTGTCACATTCTGGAGAATGTTGGCACAAGCCAGTAGGTAACGATCTTGAGATATGTTTTTAAGGAATCCAGCAGTCTCTTTTAGCTCTGTGAGAACAATGGCCAGCTCTTCTGTAGAAAGCTTCAGGATACTTGAAAGTGAATGCCCAATTGAATATAGGTTTGTCTTCTTATAGTCCACTTTAGAACTCAATCGAGTAAAAATGCCAGCCCAGAAATCCAAAAACTCCCTGCTAAAAGTCTTCAGCAGAGATTTCTGTAATTCTGTGATCACAGTTTCCATTGTTTGGAAAGCTTCCTCCAGACTTTCCCTTGTAAGGTTGCTAGTGATATCAATTGCAATCTTAAGTGCACTTACAAGATCATCAAGGGCACCAAAATCCTCCCAGTTGTTCAATTTCCCAGCTCCTGTTATGATGCCTAGTAGATTCAACGCAGATGTAGTTTCAGGACTAGCTACAAATGTCACATTGCATGGTTCAGCATGGGTTATATTTCCAAGCCCTTCAGAAATCTGGGTCAGGCTGTTTTGTAGGTATGTGATAAAATTTAAATCCAGTGTTAACATTTCAGAAGCTTCTTGAAGAATCTTTGTCCACATCTGAAGCCAGGTAGCTGTGCAATGCATGGCAAAAGGCACAGATACCCCAAAGTCTGTTGAATTGGACAGAACACTGACCAATGGAAGAAGTAGTGAGCTGTAAAGCTTTACTGAAGGTTTCTCAGAAGGGATGCCAAGAACATAAAAATCAGTACATTCATTATTTAACAGGCTTTCTGGTGGAATGTCAAAAAGTTGTTCTAAGTATTGAAAGGCAACTGTACGTAGCTCTTTTTCTATAAACATAGCTTTAAGGCTCCCCAGAGTTTTATATACAACTTCTACCTCTTGTTCCCCTTTCTGTGCAAGGTACTGGGCCTGGAGGATTAAGTAGTTGTAAACTCTTTCTAACTTTTCACAGAGAGGCTTCTGAGTAAGACCATCAAGAAGTGTTATAATTTCAGATAGAAAGTCAAAAACCACACTCATATTTTGGAAAGCAAGCTGTATTCGAGTAGATGAAATGTCTTTTGAAGTTTTGTGGAAGAAAGATAACAAAGAGCTATTGCTTTGGATTCTTAAGAATTGATCAGTGTTTTGATATACAGTGGAAAGCATCTCAACAAGCGAGGCAGCTTTACTATCCACTATCCTGGGGATGTTTTGGTAGAAATCAGACACAATTTTCCCTGTGTCTTGTACTTTAGATACAGCAGTTGCATTTGAGAGTAGAATACAAGACAGATTTCTCATTTTGTACATGATACTAAGAGCTGTACTGACATGTTCTTGGGTCAATAACCCAACCTCATACAGACTCGTTATGAAGTTTTCACAGAAATTGTTTACAACCTTTATGCCATCAACATTCCATTGAGGCCAATGTGCGCGGATGTTTTGGAAAAACTGAAGGCTTTTATTAAGGACTTTCTGATTTTCTGGAACAGAGAACACAGTTTTAGATAAGAAATTCTCCAGGTTGTCTACTTCTCCAGTTGAACTTGTACCCATCAAGAGGTGTGGTAGTTTAGGATCAAGCTCATACAAGACCATTTCCACCGTTTTCCAAAATACTTCAGCCTGCTTATTTGGCCAGAGCCTTGAAACAAGTTGAAAATTCTCTAGTAGCTTTTTACTGAGGTCAGAAAATGGATGAAAATCCACAGCAGACTCATTTGTCTCCACACTGGCAAAACTGTTAATCCATGTAACAGCATTATTCAACACTGTGTCTAGGAGGGATTGGGTGTCTTGAAGGCTTAAAGAAGCCAAAGAACCAGGCATCAAATTCTCTTGTATGAATTCTGCAAGGCGCAAGCTGTTGACTATGTCTTCTTTCTCTTCAGGAATTTGTAAGTTTTCTTCACTTGTCAGAAGCTCTTTGACAGAGGTCAAAATCCTGAAATATTAAAATCAAGATTTTCATGCAAGTTACCTGCAGTTAATATATACCTTAGCATGAAGCATGTGTAATCATTGTATTTCTTCTAGAATGCATTGCATTGATATCTTAAAATCAAGAGGACATTTAAAAACCACTAAAATAATGTTTATAGTGTTATCTTTTAAACACCAAATTAAAAATACATTAGCAGGGAGTTGCATCATTTTTAACACAAACACAAAGGCAATGACTAAGAATATTTCAACCACACAAGTCAATGAAGTAGAGTTGACCTTAGGTAGATGATTAGGGACACAGACATCTATTGAGCAAGAGGATAGAGCCATGAAAGCTATGCAAGCTAAGTCTCTGCCTCAATGACCTTTCATGTTCTGCTGAAACCAGCAGAATTTTTAAGATCCACAGAGTAAGTAGCTTTAAAGGAATTAGCAAGTAGAACAGTTCAAAGATATTTTATTTCCTTCAAATGTTGAAGAAAATGAAAAACTTCTATGTTTCTGTAAAGAATTGAAAAGCAAATGCAAGTTTCTAACAACTCATCCCTAAAAAGTTGTTGGCTTCTCAAAAAAACCCGAAGAAAATGCCAGTGAAAACAGAAATGTTGTCATGAAAAAATCCTTTCATCACTGCCGTTCTTGCTGCAAATATTTTACTTAAAGATTTCAACCAGTTTTACACAGAACTTTGGCTAAGAATGGGAAGGTTTGGGACACACAAATTAGGGAAGAGTAGGATCAGTAGGTCTCAACCAAAAATAGTTTTAACTTGCTAAACTAATTCAGTGAAGAAAGCCAACAGAAATCATATTTTTCTTAATTTTTGCATTGAAGACTTTTAAAGCAGGAAAACTGAGAAGCTAAGCATTGAAAAAAATATTCCAGAAGTTAATGATTGTTTCCATTATGTGGTCTCCACCACAAGTTTTTGCACAAAGTGTATGTAACATTTATTTTTGTTTTTCTTGTTAAAAAAAGACTCAGTTAATTTTGTTATTAATACTATTGTGTAGCAGCAACAACATGTTTAGTGCTCTTGTATATTAGAGTACAGGCTGGATACCTGTTCCTGGAGATCTTTTATTCTAAAGTCAACACAGAGAAAAGGTGAAGAGGGAATGTGAGGAGAGAGCTGAGATAAAACAGAAAATGTGTAATTGAACACACAGGTCTGTTAGGTCCACTGTGCTTGTGTACTGACATTTTCATTTCTGTCCTCATTTCCATTTAATAAAACTCTATATTTCACACAAATTTTCAGCTTTCAGAACCAAATGAGGAATTATTAATTCCTAGTGCCCACTTCATCAAAACCATCAATGGTTGAATAGTACAAGGACTTTGATCCAAGATATTTTTGACTGCATTCCTTAATATAACCAAAAGTTCAGAACATGGGAATTTTTAGGAGCTCTGTTACAAATCCAATCCTGAATTTACTTTACCCAGATTTTCATCCAGCTGGATGAGTTAATTTGTTCCTATGTAACTAGCAGATGAGTAGCTCATGCTCCAAATGAAGTAGAAAAACTCTAACTGACTTCAATAGGAAAATAATTCAGGTCTCCTATGAAAAGCACAACAGATGGCCATATCATACTCTTGCCTTTAAGAACTCAACAATTCAGTCATTGGAGACTTCTGCTTAAATGTGAAGGGTAGCACACAGCCCACAACACCAGCAACTGGGTTCAATTGCAGAACAGAAGAAGTTTAAAATTGGAGATTAGAAAGAACTTTCTGACTACAAGGGTGGTTAAGCACTGGAACAGGCTACCTAAAGAAGTTGTGGAACCTCCATCTCTGGAAATTTGAAAAGCAAGTTGCACAGACACTTAGCTGGGATAGTTTAGTTAGCTTAGATCCTGCCTTGAGCAGAGGGCTGGACTAGATGACCTTCTAGCCCTGCATACCCACAATTCTGTGAAGAGCTGCGAATTCCAGAATTAGGTTATGAAGGGCCCATCTTTTACAGATTTACAACATTTCTTTCCATTTCACAGGCGACATGACTGATTACTTTAGCAAACACCAAAAATAAGGAAGCAGCATAATGTGAAATCTTTAGAAATGCAATTTAAAAAACACTTTTCTACAACAGCTAATTCCTGTGACTAGATTTGCCAACAACACTAGGTGTGTCCATTTAAATTTTCTTTTCACAACTAAGGGCCTTGTTACACACTGCACTTTGAGCAGCTCATATGTTGATCAATGTTAGTGCTAGCTTGAGTTTGGAGCAGTCACACCTAAAGGCTAAAGACTTTCTCTCTTTCCCCTACTTGCTCAACTGTGACTTGCCACTAGGGGGCTGGTGAGCAGGGGCCTGACTTGGAGCTACAGCTCTAAGTTGCCACTACAGGGCTGGGGAGCCAGGACAAGCTTCTATCCCCACTCTGGAGGCAGTGCCAGATTTAGGTATAAGCTAAATAAGCTTCAGTTTAGGGCCTCACATTATAAGGGACCTCTAAACCAGCTCCCAGGCCGTAAAGGGTCAGCTGCCAGCCACAAACCGCAGCCCCACAGAGCCAGTCAGAAAGGCTGCAATTCCTTTTGCAAGACCCGCAGCAGCCGTGGTTGAGGTCTGGGTCCACCCAGGGGCTGAAAGTATCTGTACTTGTGTTCCAGCCAGAAATTCCAGCCGCAGGGCTCTGCATGGCGGTCTGAGTTTGCTGGGCTGCAGCCGCTTCCAATCCACAGTTTGCTGGGCCACAGCATAGAAAGGTTGGGAACCCATAGTTCAGGGACCCAGCATGTCATAATCTGGCCCTGTCTGGGAGGAAGGTGTGAGAGATGGGTTGGGGAGAGGGCAAGCCTGGAACATGAAACCTGGGGGGTGGAGAGTTAGTGGAATGGGGGTGGGTAATGAAATGTGAGGTAGAAAGTAAACGGCAGTATGGGAAGCGTGGTAAAATAAAAGAAGTCATACACTGAA
>NW_017728886.1:120100791-120126554 GCF_001723895.1 Crocodylus porosus
TGACCCCAGCTGACTTCCTGCCCTTCGGGCGGGGGGCTGGACTCGATGATCTTCCAAGGTCCCTTCCAGCCCTAATGTCTATGAAATCTATGAAACACGGTTTAAAAGAGTTTGCAAAAAACAGTTGAGTGAAGAATTCAAACTGAATTACCTTGGCCATGAAGCAAATGGGGAATTTGATAAGTTTTGCAGAAATGCTAAATAATATTCCATTAAGGCCTTAAAATTGAGATTTTTTCCAATACACAGGGATGATCCAGCATAATCTGCAGGAAAAAAAATGTGTTATGTCAATACGCTCAGCAAAGAATCTGTAACTCTCCCAGAGGTCATTTGACTAGATTCTCACTGGATTTATATCCAGCTGGAGTTGAATCGAAAGAGAAATGACAACATTCTACAATTTTTCCCAGAGAAATTCATGAAGTATATGTTAGTAAAGGATTTAGATACCAAGAAGGACAAGCTAGAGAATCTCCCAACACACTTTTCATTCAGAGTGATCCTTTCAGTCTAGTTCCAACAAATTGTCTGAGACAACTGTCTCATCAAGGAAGCTTTAACAGCAAGATCAAGCTGTGAGGGCCTGTTGAAATTAGTGAAACAAAGGTGCCCATAATGTTTAAAGCAGCCTCTATTGCTCTGGGAACTTTTGTCCTGAGAAATACACAGAGAACCAGGAGATGCAGAGACTTTGTTTCTCACCTGACTGGCCTCTTCTGAAGCCTTTTGCCTCATTCACAAATTGAGCTATGCCACACATTGTCCTGACAACTGTTGTTACATCCTTCCAGTGTGGGTTCTCCTCAAAACCAAACCATATTTCTTCAAGTGTACGAATAACTCTGAAAGGATCAAGGACCCAAAAAGCAGGTATTTTATCATAGATCAGACCAGTAATTTTCTAAATAAAAACATGGGGTCCACATGCAGCTGCTGCCTTGTCTATTTGCAGCTAAATCTTCCAGTTCCTTTACTTATGTGGGGAGTCCTATTGATTTCAAAGTAAGCAGGGCTCTTGACTAGGTACTTCTTCCCTTAATATCAGTGGCAAAATGCTCCCCAATGGCAACATAAGCAGAGTTGCACTGCATGCAGCTTTGGCTACTAGTGCTACATATGTGGTCAAGTAGAGCAAAAGCTCCATGAATTCATTAAAAAAAATAGAATTGACAAGAAGCTTAAAGTCCAAAAGTAACATCCTGCAAATCTTCCAAATACCTATTTTGTATTAATAATTCACCGCTTACTCAAAACAATAGCAAACTTTCCTAGATGCCCTGCACAAAAACTGTACTTTGAGTTTATATGCTGCCTTCACTGGCTCTACCATGCTACTCAAGTGCTATTCCCAGGGGTGTTTTATCATCCCTCCAGCTACTGCTCAAAAAAGAGAAGCAAACAAAGCAGTCCTGTCATGTTCAAATTCACTTAGAAATAGGTCAGGGAGAAAAATCCACTTTTGACCGACAGGGGGAAAAAAGGACCCAAAACCCCGGGATGATAAAAAAAATAGAAACTAAATTATCTAACCTTTAATATGGTTATACAAGCCACACTCTTGGTTCTACTCTTGCATAAATTAATGCCATTTTTGGCTGCAGCTTGGATGGGAGATGATTCAAGCCTACTGGCAGGTCTGAAAACAAACCAAGCTTACTATATACAGTGACTTCATGCCACAAAACTTGTGCACAAGGTTAGTCATGTTCATAAATGTAATCCCACAAGTGTAATCACATGTGAGATGCTGTTGTTGTAACTGCATCATTGTAGGCCTGAACTCTAAGAAAGTGCCTGAAAGCATCTGCCGACTGTAAATCTAACTTTACATTAACCGCATTGTGCCTATGATTTATTTTTGATGGGAAATACAACAACATTTCATTATATTTAAGAAAATTTTATTGCTACCAGGCTTAGTGTGCTTATCTTATTTACACAGGTTTCACTTTGGCTTAACTCCTTTGACTTCACTGAAATTACTCCTCAATTTAGAATGGGGTCAGGGAGGAAGCAAAATCAGGCCCCTTACATCTAAAAGCCATTTGTGATGCTTACAATGAGAGGAGCAGCTGCTCCTGACAAGAGCTGAAATAGACATCCTCTCCAGATGGTGCCTTTGTGCTCAGCAGCTGATTAATTTTACAGTAAGAAGCACTATTTTCAGCGAGCTGCTGTTCTATTTCTTGCCATCCCAAAAACTCTTCCATTATTGAATCTGGCAGGCTCTGTTGTCCATGAATTACTTTCTGCAGAAGTAAGACCTTTGGGGGAAAAAAGGCAACAATTTATAAACAGCAAAAGGAAAGAGTCTTTGATACTTGGGTCCTCTCTCTTAGACTAATATAACTCTATTGACTCCACTGGAATTATTCCTGATTTAGGTAGGTTTAGTCAAGATGAGAAAGAGAACCTCAAGTCCTTTTGTTTTTCTGGGAGTAGCATAGGCAAACTGGCACCTATACACAAAATACACATCTGGTCTGTATATGTATTGCCATAAGTTTCTTTTAACTGGTTTGATTTACTGCAGTGCCATACTATTCAAAGTCACTGGCACAGTTAGTTTAATTCTGTGATAACCATTCAGTTAAGTTACTTTGGGTGTTAAATGTATTAAAAAAAAGACGCATACAAAAATACTTACAGATTCCTTTATTGACTGGATTTGACTGCTTAACTTAAAAGCCTCATTTGAATTGTTGTAATGGCACACAAATCTTGCTAGAACATCTATGACTTCAGAGTTTGGAGGAAGATGAAGGGCCTTCTCAAATACTGTAAGCAAATCCTCGCATATATAGGAAGCATTACTCATCAATGTCTAAAATGTAATTAATATACTGTCAAAATGTAATATGTGAAAAAATGGACTTAAATTCACTCTGAGAGACCATTTCCACATTAAGGAATATAAACACTAGAGCGAATAAACACAAACCAACCATAAAAAGCAGTATGGTGACCCAGTTTATTTGACACACACAACGTTATTTATTGTTTTTTAAATACGACTTACCTGCTTTAACTCCCAAAAGAGTGTTTCGATGTCCAGATACACTAGTCCATCTTGAAGAAAGGGGAGCGCTTTTTCCAAGTGATGTAAAAATTCTGTAAAACATGCATCCTTTATTTCTTTTTTTCTGAGGTACAGAAAATATTTGGGACACCAAATTATTTGGTTTGGTCTGAATGGAAGAACTAGCTTCTGGACAATTAGACCACAAAGAATATGGTTCAGTCTACATGTAATACCTATCAATAGGCTCTCAGTTGTTTTTGGGTACAGAGGTGAGACCAGTCCTTTTACCCAAAGGCTTGTGTACCACTGCCCTCTGCACTCAAAGTGCACAGTGCTTGTCTAGCATCCACAGTGGAAGAATCCTCACCAGAACAGGTGGAAAGGGAATGAGTCCAAGAGTCATCCCCCTAACTCTTGCCAGCACTACTGTCCCTGTGAGCAAGGATACCCACATCCTCCTCTTTAAGGGTGTGATATCCATGCTTCCTTGGTGCTCTGTAAAGCACCATGCACAATGCCTGCACAGACAATATAACTCCTCCACCTCTATGCCACCTACAGTTTTAGATCTGCATTTCCCAGGGGTCCTCTAACAAGGAGTAATTTTGGTCCTATGATCACCCATGCTGTTCAGAAATGGATCCAGCATTTTGCAAAGGGAGTTGTGGGAGCAGTGGACTGGCTGCCCCCTCTCCCCTCTGGGACAGGCAGACCATGCCACTGGAGGGATTTTAAGTCCTCAAAGCAGGTAAGAATTCCTCACCCCACCCCCTTTCACCTCTCCACTCAAAGGCACATCCTTTCCCTCCCCACCCTATGTCCCCTTTCCCTGACCTGCCGCTGACATTGTCCTGGGGGTGAAGGGACCTCCAGAACTCCTTCAACAAGGCTGCACAAAGCCAGGCTTGACCCATGATAATAGCAGCAGCAAAAAGAGGGTAGCCATGTTCCCCCCCGGCCATGCCTGCTTCTGGTCAGGTATGGAATACCCAAGGGTACAAGGCAGGAGACAGAACTTATCTGCCTCCACCACTGCTGCTGCTGCTGTCCCAGGCAGAGCCTGGCCCCTGCAGTGGTGGGCTGGAGCAGCCCTGGAGCTCCTCTCACCCCACCCCCAGGACAGCAAGGACTGTGGCAGCAGCAGGGAGGGGAGGGAAGAATAGAAGGGAAAAGGAGGGGAAGAGAGCAGAGGGGACATGCCTCTGAGAATGGAGAGGAAAGGAAAAGAAAGAATTTTTACCTTCTTTAGTAACTTGAAATCCCCAGCTTCTGCTCCCACTGTATAGTCAGAAAGAAGGGGTGGGGGGAGTGACTGAGCCACTGAACCACTCTGAATCCATCCCTGTCCATGTGTTCACGATACATAGTCAATACAACCAGTTATCCAATTGTAGCAAAACCCCCAGTCTTTCTTTTTTTCTTTTAAAATGCATTCCCTCCCCTTCCCCAACCATTTCTGACTTTTTCTCTCCCTCTCTATTCCCTATAGATAAGTATAAGTGCACTAAGACATAGGATAAGCTTCAGCATTTTATTTTGGTAGCAAGTTGTATTTGTTTTGTTTTTCCTCCTTCTTTATATTGTTTAATTATGACATTTATATTGATTTTTACTGGCCTATATTACTGTTTTACTGATACTATATGATTTAGGCCTATATATGTAAGTTAGCATAAGTCATGTCAAGTTTCCATTTTGTTTGTCAAGTCTGCATCTTGTCCCCATGCCCTGTTGTGTAAGTATGTTGTAACCTATGACTCATACCTACCCTTCCTATGTAATTTGGTTCCTGAATGAATAGGGATAAATGAGGGTGCTTGAGAGACAATGGCAGTAGGTCTAAAAATAGCTCCTTCTGAATGACTGAGCCATCAAAACCAATACTTGGACCAATGACCCAGCCCTTGGAACCACCCTCAGCATTCAAGAAACAGAAGATGAGGCAACCCACCCTTGAGCTAAGGCTGCACATGCTCAGTAAGAACACCTGGAACCCTCTGGAACAGGACTGACATTGCCTGGACAGGCCCTCCCCATTGGAGATCAGAGGTAGTCTGCCCCATAAAAAGGGGTAGTGAAGACTAACTCCTTGGGACACCTTCTCCATCTGGACCAGCGCCATGCCACGCCACCTATCCAACCAGAGGCCCTGCCGGTGACCCACCTCTGGACAACACCTACTGTACCCCTTTCCAGCCTGGATAGGTAGCTATCACACTCCACCCT
Organism: Crocodylus porosus; assembly: GCF_001723895.1. Classification (NCBI taxonomy): domain Eukaryota; kingdom Metazoa; phylum Chordata; order Crocodylia; family Crocodylidae; genus Crocodylus; species Crocodylus porosus. The sequence goes on from NW_017728886.1 coordinate 120,106,043, forward strand.
CTCTTCAACCAAGGACTTGCTTCTCTTCCCTACCTGAACTCCAACCCTTCCACTGAGTCTCTTTCTCCTGCTGCCATTGTGAGTGTATGAGTTTGTGTGAGTGTGTACCAATAACTTCATAGGGCTGTGTAGTGTGTCTGTTTAATAAAACTGTTGTTTTAAAACCCTGAGTTGGGTTTTTGTCCGTCTCCTGACTGTTTCTTCCTTGCCACCACTTATCTGCCCCCAAGCTCCCAGCTGTCTGCCTCAGTTTCCAGCCCCAAGCTCCCAGCTGTCTGCCTCTCTCTCTTTCCTTGCTGTCTCTTCTTTGCCACTGGGCTTTTTCCCTTGCACCAGTGACCTTGAGTAACACTGGGGCCACATGACCTTAAGTAACCCTTAGCCTCAATTCCTCAGCCAGCTTCTGTCTAGTCTACCAGTTCTAATCCCAGTTCTGGCAACTTTCACTCCTTACACTTTCTCTCTCACCTTAACCTTCCCTCAGGTATCCCAAGTACCCCAAACACACACATACATACCATACCATCCAAGTTAGGAACTCACCCATGTGTATGCGTAGATAGGTGATTAGTGTGTGAATTGGTGAATATACATATATGACATTGTGTGCATGATATCGGAGTTCGCGATCCATGTATGTGTACTGCGTGTGTGGGTATTGACATCTGACTTGTGTAGTTTTCGGTGTGTATAGTGTGTATGTGCCTAGACTGGTAATTCTGGATGTGTGCGTGCGCCTGAGTTGGTAGTGTGTGGGTGTAGGCACCTAGTGTGTGTGTGTGTGTATATATGTACCCAATTGATTTGAGTGCGTGCGTGTTCAATTGTACACCACGCCCTCCTGCCTAACAGCATGATATTGAGATCCTGAGCATTGGCCTGACCCCACAGGGCAACACAGTAAGGAAGAGACATGACAAATTAGGTTGTGCTTACACCCATCCCTAATCAGATCCATTCCCAGGTCTACACTTCTGCACACGGGCCCTTAAACCAGGGTTCTGCTTCCATTACAGATATGGGCCAGCCACAAATCTTGAAACTAGACGTAGAACTAAATGCAAAACTTCAAGAAATTTAACGGTTACTTGGAGCTGGAAATCTGGTTCAGGTCAATCTTTGTAAAAGATTACATTTATTTTATAAAATTAAAATGGTTATCATTTTCATCAATTAAATCTTTGAGGGTAGGGGAAGAAAAGTAGGCATCATCAGACAGGCATCAGTTCACCAAAAGGAAAGCAGATTACCAAAGGAGCTGTAGGGCGACTTATTTGCTGAACCTATGGAGTAGAAAAACATCATGCATTGTGTTTTACCATCACTTAACGGAACAAAATTTGACAAACACTGGAGACATGGTACATATCTGAAACATGGTATATGCATTATATAGTCTCAATGCTTTCCCAGTATGCTATCGATCAAGGCTACAGCAGTCATTTGGGAACTTGCAACTAGTAACCACAGAATATTTTTACCTTTAGTGAAATATAAATTCTGAGTTACTATATTCCTCATAGCTCCATCTACCAGAATCAGCCTCTTCATAACAGGCCATTGAGGCAAATTTTCAGTCAGAGTCTGTAGTTTCTCCACATGCAGAATACTGTAGACAAAAGAATGAGGATTTTTCTGTAGGTTTTTTTTGTATCAGCAACAAAATATGGGTTCCTACAAAATTACCTTACATTTGTTGTACATTCACAATATCACTTGCTTTATTATTTGTTATACCAACAGTATGGAAGAGTCACAGCTTCCTGTTGTGAAAAGCTGCATTCAAAATATGTTGCTCAATTTCTGAACAGTTTAACCCAGAGGCTTCCTACTGGCAATACCCAATCCTACAAAACTCTCCCTGTATATGCAGGAATAAGAACTCTTCCCCTTAGCATCCAAGCGTTCACTAACTAGCATCCCAGGCTGGAAGACAGACTTGGTCATGTGGGCAACCGTGTGTTTAACTTATTTTTAATACTTATGTACTGGAAGAATAAAAGTGTTACTGTTACATGAAACTGTCCTTATTTTAAGCGTTCCAGGAAACAAATTTTTAACAAAATGAACTGTTATTCCTCATAAAATTTCGTAATTTCCCAGACAACAACACTTTGTATATGCAAGTCCCAAAGAAGCAAAAGCAAGCTACTCAATGGCTAGTGCCAGTAGGCTGAAACCAAGATTTGTACATCCAGCCAAGGCTGTGTTCCTCACTTTTCCATATACTGACTTTAATAATGCTTTGGCATTTTTAAGTATTCTACAAACAAATTAGTTGTAGAATTTTACAAAACAAGAAAAAAAAAGGAGTAGAATTTTGGTAGCAACATTTGCATTCCAAGGACACTATCACAGATAGGACTGCAACACATCCTTCTGGATTTTCATCTTCTCTTTTGTCCATATACTACAGTTCTTCTTGGGCAAGTCTTAAGTTTTTCAGCCTCCTCCACAAAGCATGTGCAACACAATTTACCACTTTATTATGGTTGTAGCCTGTGCAGTATGTTTCTAGACTTTATCTAGAATAAGTAGCATTGCTCCTATTTTACAGAGGAGGATAATGGAGCCCCTAAACTCTCCATTTCTCACAGATAACTTAGAGCAATTGCTCAGTTTTATTTTAAATTGTGTCTTGAATTAGAATTCCTAAAATTAAAGAGCAATCAATTCTTTCCAGGCTTCTGTTTCCACTTGAGTTGGGCATTCAGGGAAATGAATGCATCTCTAAAGCATCAACCGGATGGATTTCTACTAGCCCAGTGACTGACTGCTAAAACGATAATTGTAATACATTAGAAGAATAAGAAAGCTTTAGCTATAAAAGAAGCATCAAACAGGCCTCCTGATGACATCTTAATATAAAATTGCTTACATTTGGATTAAAAGATAATAAACCAGGCAATTTAAACCCAATAAGAAATTTGTGTTGGAAACTTTCATAAGAACAAGTTCATGAAAGATAGGGGGGGAACCTGTAATAGCTGCATAGCCTTGGGAGCCCTTTTTGAAATTACATATATAGGCCTTGGACACGCTTTGAATTTGTACTGCTATACATGACCTTTTAGCACTACAGAAAGCTAGCGTGCATACCTCAGGCCGTCTGTAACTCTAAGATGACAGATCCACACAGAGCCGTCCCTAGGGGTGTGCGGGGCCCAGGGCATATCAACCTGTGCAGGGCAGGGGCATGATGAACAGAGCAGGAGGGGTGGGAAGCAACCAGAGCATGAAGCCAATGGTAAATGGCAGCTGCAGCAGGAACTGTACAGCACTATCCACAGGGCCCCCCCAAAGCCAGGACCTTAGGCTACACCTCTTCTTGCCATAGTGAATGAGCAGAGAGCTGCTGCTGCTGCTGCTGCCTGTGCAGTTGTGGCATAAGGAGGGCTGTGACATAAGGAGGAATGTTGTGGCATAAGGAGGGTTGCTGCTCCAGGACACAGGACTGCAACCACAGCACTGTGCTGCCCATGGAAGTGTAGCAAGGGGTAAAGAGAGATACCACTCTGGGACCTGGGACCCAGAGCAGCCAAAGATAGTTTGCCCCCTCCCCTGCCAGGGAAGGGGGACAAGTCTGCCTGGTCCTCTTTTCCTAGCAGAGGAGAGGGCAGGCTGCTAGTGATCGGACACACTGACAGACACCCCTAGAGTGGGAGGAGAAAAGAAACAGCGCTTTATCATCCCTTGGCTGGAGAGCATAATTGCAGTGCTCCAGCTGGGAGCTCTGAATATGTGGACATCTTCATAGTACTCTATTTTTGTAGCACCAGAAAAATGAACACGTGGCCAAAGCCATATATGTGTATATGTAGATGTGCCATTATAGTTATTACTCTAATCTCAAGTTTATGCAGCTGCTTATTTGATTACTAACTCATGTTTGCATGACAAGGACTGGTATGTGAATGAACTGATGAAGTCTTAGAGCATTTTTCTTCAAACAGAAAGACCCAAACTTACAAGTTGTGCTTTGTTTAGAGGAACCACAAGAGACTGAGAACACTGACAGATGTGCGGCTCACTTCACAGAAAGTGCCATGAGTTACAGCAAACCCCCTGATCCCCATTTGGTTGGTGGGGTGGGGAAAGGTTGGGGGGAGGGGGGAAAAAATTGAGCTCCACTTTGAAGCCAATCCAGTGGTGAAAGGCTTATTGTTTATAGCTTCTCTCCCCTAGCCCTGCTCCCTGCTCTGGTGCTGTCTTCAGGATGGGAGGGAGGAGAAGGCAGGGAAGGGAGCTCCAGTCTGGGGTTTGCCCAGCCTGTGCTGGAAGTGAGGGGTGGGGGGAGCAGGTGGATTGCAACCCCTCCCTACCACCCCGTCCCAAGGTAGGGGACTCCAATCCACTCCTCCCCACAACCACCTCTAGGCACAGGCTGGGCAAACCCCAGATTGGAGCGCCCTCCCATCCTGAAAACAGCACCTGGGGTAGGCCTGAGCTGATGCAGCCTAGCCCTGTTCACACGCAGAGACAAACAGAAGTTAATGAAGGTGTGGCAGAAGGCCACCTCTGTTTCTTCCCAAAAACTCTGCTCTGTGACAATTTGGTTAGATAGGCCCTACAGACACCTTACCCTATCTCTTTAGGTAACCTGAGCTGGATACATTCCTGAGGGAGGGGGAAACCCGCTCCCTCTGCCTACATGACTGGCATCACATACCTGGGTGAGGGGCTTGGACTCCCTGGGGAGCTAGGGACTGCCAGTCTGCCCAGCAATTAGTGATGCATTTCAAAGTGGTTGGCTGACAGCCAACAGGTGCTAGCCTCCATTGGACCAGGTAAATGAGGTCATAAGGGTTAGATAAGTTAAGGACTGCACAGGAGGTGGGAGGCAGCAGCCATGAGGAAGACTCAGAGAGAAAAGAGCTGGACCATCTGAAACTTGCTCTCTCTCTCAAAACTTATGATTAAGGAACTGCCTGCCTCCAGAGGGAATCTCCACCTGCCTCTGGATGATACTTGTGAGTAAGCCACCTGACATCTAACTAGATATATAGCTTGCAGTAACTCCGATGCATGATCAAAGGCTACCCAGCCATGCCAGGGTTTGCTCTATGGGATTTCTCTGATATTGCTCTACCCTGTACCTTATTCCAGCCCTACCCCTTGTAACCGATAAAGTTCTCCTTTGTACCTAGCATAGGAGACTTATTGGGTGTGGGTCTAGATTATGCCTTGGGGTCCCCTTGGTTCAGCTGACTAAGGGAGACTACTACTTGTGCTTCCAAGAGAAACACCTCCAAGTGCCTGAAGTTAGTCAAGTACCCCCGAGGGCTACTAGTCCTGTGTTTACCAGGGTGCACGGAGCCAGAATAAAGCCAGCCCTGGATGGTGGCAGTTTTTACCCCAGGCTAGCGGGTGTGCTTCAGGAAGGGGGATGGCCAGACATGAGGCACCCCCAGGGAGGCACTTGGAGCCTGGAAGGTGGTTGGGTGCAGTGCGGTGGGTGGCTCAACACAGGAGCACCCCCTAGTGGCCCACCACAGAAGGCACTCCACTTTGGAGCACCTTCATCTGAAACCTCATTAAATGAGGATTAATTTGTTGCATGATTAGGCACTTTTAAAGTGCTCTGCAGCAATGCACTACTGTCAGGCCATGGCTGTAGAGCACTTTCAGGGGGCTAATTGCATGACAAATATCACTTCTGTGATCACCCTGACACATAAGAGATACATGCAGGTAATGGTGGGAAGGGCATGTCACTAATGAATTATACAAATAAATACCACAAATATATAGGAACAAAATCAGGAAAGGAAAGCCAATAAACGATTTGTATTTGGCAAGGACTATTAATGACAACCAGAGGGGGTATTCTACAAATATGGCCCTTTAACACAGCCTCACAAGATAGGGAAATGTAGACATAATCAGCTAAAATACCTCCAACAAAGTGTGAATATCAATGGATCATGTCAAATGAACAAGGGGGTTTTAAGTGGAGTGTGGTTTAACTCTTTTATAAATGATTTAGATGCAGAAAGAGAGAGCACTGAGCCCAGTTTTGAGTTTTGGATACTGCATATTAAGCAGCACATAGTGAAACAGAGACAATCCAGAGGAGAAAGAGAAAGATGATGAAGGGGTTGGAAAGCAAACTGTGGTAAGGAAAGGCTGAAGGACCTAGTTTAGTTTGTAGAACAGGAGAGTAGAGCAGACATAACAGTAGCTTTCAAATATCTGAAAGGCTGACATAAAGATGACAGAGAAGCATTTGCTTTTCTTTGCTGCACAGGACAGGATACATGGAAATGGGTTTAAACTACAGCAACACAAGTTTGGAATAAATCTCAGGAAACTGATGTGAGAACTGTAGGACAAGGGCACAGGCTGCCCAGGGAAGTCATGGAATCCCCTCCCCTGAAGCTTTCCGAGGCAAGTCTCAATCTGTGCACTTTACATACATTACTGACAATTCAGGCCCCACTTCAGCAAAAGACTTCACCGCACCTTTAAGTCTTTTTCTAAATCTTTGCCTAGAGGTCCACTTTGAATCCCAAGGACTTTCTTTTTCTCAGCAGGGGGAGGGTATTTTTAATATTTTCATGGCATATTATATTTCTGAGTTAAAAATTTAAAAGTAACTTGGGGAAAAAAAGAAAAACAACCCTCTTGACACTTCCAAAAATACCCAAACAAACAAAATCAGTGCTTAATGATTAAATGAAATGCTAAATTGAATATTCAAGCTAATCACAGCTTTATAGGGTGAATGTCAGAATGACTTCCTCTGTCTCGTGCTTTGAGTCACATCACTGAATGATGCACAGAACAAACATAGAAACATTAGAGGAATTCAGAAAAAACTATTTTCCTTTTAGAACGCATCTTTAAATTCAAGGGTCCTCTCTCTAGTGCATTCACTCTTTCATATTCTCTAAGGTCCTTTTACAGCTTCCATAGCTGTTGTATGCAAGTGTGTCACAGTATTTAAGGGGTGTACTTGGTAGCCGTGTTGGTCTGATACAAAAAGACATATAAAAAACTAGAAATCTTGGTTCCAAAACGATACCTTTTATTAGACCAACTGGAAAATGGCAATAAAATTGTCCTTTTCTGCAAGCTTTTGGGATCAAAGTCCCTTTGTTAAGCTCTGGGAAATGTGTAGATGGTAAAAGATGGTAAAAAGTCCCCATAGGTAGGGGGAAAATAAAGTTTATTTCCTACCTATGGGGACTTTTTACTATCTTGTACCATCCACACTTTTCCCAGAGCCTGACAAAGGGACTTTGATCCTGAAAGCTTGCAGAAAAGGACAATTTTCTTGCCATTTTCCAGTTGGTCTAATAAAAGGTATCATTTTAGAACCAAGAGTTCCAGTTTTTTGTATGTCTCACAGTATTTAATGCATTTATCTTTCCCATACCCAGATGAGGAAGGCAGTCCTGTTCACCCAATTTTACAGCTAGGGAAAACTCAACACCTCTTTAAGCCCTCACAATCCTTGCCAAATCCTTTCAATATTCACTAGTGAACACCCCCAATTGCCTCATGTTCAGCTTTTGGATGGCACAGCACTGCTGCCATCTTGTGAGGGCAGAGGAACTCAGCAACCGTTCTCAAACCTGAGAATCCAGGATCCTCTAACTCGAAGTTCCTCCCTTCGCCAAGTGCCACTGGAGGATGTGGTCTTGTAGACATGCCCAGAATGTGCCTAACACACCTGTAGGAATAAACTTTGTACAAGACAATGCAGCCACTTTGTCCTGATGGTGTTGAGAGATGATGACCTTCTTTTACAAAATAGATCAGTGGTTGGAGCACTCACTGAGGATGTGGAAGGCCTGAATTTAAGGCCCCTCTCTATCTGAGGGGACTTAAACCAGCCTTCTCTACCTTCCAGGGGAGCACCCCCACTGCCAGGCCATGGGTGAAGGAATTTCCCACCTAACATTTTCAAGCTGTGCTACTTTGTTAAGCAAGAGTTCGGGCCAAGTTCATTATTTCTAATCTCTCTACTCCAGATTTTACAGAAATCCTACAATGTCCAGTCAATATCCTGAACCTCTCTCTAGCTCCCTGCCAAGTACCTCTCCCTATATTTCACTCCTTCCCTCTGCTGTCCACACATTTACCTATCAGAATATCCAGTCTACTCTGTGACCCATGGACTTCCTCCACCACAAAGCTGTTCTCTCTCTGTCTTTGCAGCCTCTCTAGGGCTGAACCTTTTTAAGCCCCTTACCTGTTTAAACCCTATGCTTACAAAACGTAGGCTCTTACGTTTTGTGCTATATATCTATTCCCTTTCCCCACTCCCTTTAACTCTATCAAGGAATTGCAAATTTCTTCATAGAGGAAATACCGTCTAACTAGGATATCGTATTTCCTTTTCTCACCTCCCATTCTCTAATCCCTATGGAACTTCTCCCTTACATCTTTTTCTAAACAGTCAGTGTCCCTTCAGCCTTACTCTCTAAAAACTAATTGCCCCATACATTCCTCCACCTTTTCTATTACTGGCCATCATTGTTTTAGGTTTGTTTTAGGGACAAATTCTCAGAACAGGAGTGAAAAATATGCAGCCTGCCAGGACAATCCCACAGGCCCATCACAGATCTTTATTAAACCACTCCATTAAAAGAAAAATAATTTTAAAAGTACAAGAGTGAGCCCTGCTGCATAGCAGTTAACAATCTATACATGTGTACATATATTGTCCATTTTCCAATTTATAAATGCATTGTGGGCTTACATTCAGAGTAGATCTGACCTGTACTGGGCCTCCATGGGCTGGCATGCCTTGCAAGTGGCTCACAAAAAAATGTGAGTGGTTGTGCACCTGGCACCTTACCAAGTACCCACAATTCTCCCTGAAGTCAAAGGGAGTTGCAGGCATCCCTCACTTACAGATCAGGGGGTTACAATCTACAGGACAGAACCTAATCACTTTTGCAGCAGTTGTTTGTAAAGCACCTGACTCACCTATGGGATTTCATAAGCCAAGTAAATATTATCTGGATAAATTCACTGCAAGCTATTTACTTTTTCATCCTCCCTGCATAAATTGGTATTTTTAGAAGATATTTACCCTTTTAATTTTAATAATGCATGAAATCATGTTTGGGAAGCTTAAGAGCAAAAACTTTAAGGTTTTTTGCTCTTGTTAGCATCAGAGCTGATGCTTCTACTGTGAAGGAAAAGCTTACAAAGTGTGTTAATACAGGAGATGGAAAGTGTCACTTACATGTCCTGAGTTTCATTATGCCTTTCTGGAAAATTTGGTTCCAGTTTCTCATTCCAATATTGGATAAGGGTATTTATCGCTGAAGCAGTCTCCAAGGCCTCGCTGTTGCTTGAATATTGAGACACAAGATCAACGATATTTCCTCCGAGTTTGGAAAGGATTTTTTGAAACTTGCTGCTGCCGAACCACTGCTGAAATATCTAGCAGAATTTTTAAAAAGGAACACAGTGGCTTTTGTTACATGAAATGGGACCCGCTTTTTCTGTTACACAGAACACAAAAATTCTTGGTTAGATGAAAACAAAGAAGTCAGATTTTGCTCCTTTAGACTTTATCACATACAGTGAAAGCTTCCTCCATTTCCTTAATCAGAATGGATTGCCCTTATGAAAAATGACATTAAACATGACAGCTGATAACGTACATACAACCTTCTTAGTTCTTTTACTAGCCACTACATACAAATAGTCCAGATCCCAGGTCTTACAGAATTGCCCTCAAAGCAATAGAGAATGGTAGAAAGGAAGCCGTCAGCAACTGAAAGGCCAGTCTCCCCATTCAATTGAAATACAATTAAGATGAGCTTTTAGCATGAACTTATAGTCCCTTTACCTTTGATGGCCTTATTCCCATGTTGAAGTCAAACATGAATTTAATTGTTCCGATGAATCAGCTCCCTAGTGAAACAATCCTATAGTCTGGCTCTAGATCCTGCCAGCTACAGTGACTCCATAGTGATTATGCTTTTTGTCCCTGTCCTGAGAATGCCCCTTAAACACCAAGTGGCATAAACCACCTATACCAGCTTTCCAACATCAGGGATGCCCTGTACATGAAAGAAATTCCTGAGTGCCAGCGTAGCACTGGAAACTGGCCTGAAGCATGTATTATAGGCCTGTGCAAACAGGAAAGCATTCTATTCGGATTTGGCCAATTCAGAGGACAGTGATTTGATTCAGAGATTCAGATCACTGTCCCGAATCAATTTGGCTGAATCAGCTTTGGAAGATTCAGCGCTAATTCAGAGAGATTCGGTGATTCGGATCAGCTGGGGAGAAGCAGGCATAGCCGGGTGGCTGCAGGTTCTCCTATGGCTCCTCTGGCTGCAACTACCTCTTCCTTGGTGGGGGGAGCCATGGGAGAAGCCTCCATGGCGGCCCTGCCCAGCCCCAGCCCCCTGCAGGCACCAACCTAGTCCTGGCACTTAAAAAAAAAAAAAAAAAAAAAAAAGCCACGCAATCACCAGCTCTGACAGCGGTAATTAGGGCCTCTGGGTGCAGTGCGGGGCAGTGGGGAGCAGTGGGGATCATCCCCCCCGCTTGGCACCCATGCAGCAGCTTTCACATCACGCAAGTACAGCATGGCTTGGCAGGGCGCTGTGCACTGTCTGGGAGCTAGGGCCTCTGGGGATGAGCTGTGTCAGGCTCCAATTGACAGATGAAGCTGCCCCAGACAGCACACAGTGCCCTGCCAAGCCACACTGCACCCATGTTATGGGGCAGCTGCTGCACAGGTGCCAGGTGGGGGGGCACAATCCCTGCTGCCCCCCACTGCACAGGGGGGCTCTGCCATGAGCCCTCAGAGGCCCCACTCCCTGCTGCCAGAGCCAGTGAGTTCAGGGTGGGGGGGGAGGGGTTGGATTTTTTTAAAGTGCCAGCAGTCTGGGGCCAGGAGGGAGATGGGGCCAGACAGAACAGCCATGGGGGCTTCTTCCACAGCTCCTCTGGCTGTGCCTGCCTCTGCCCTGGCAGGGCGAGCTGCTGGGCCTATGCCCTGCTCCTGTTTGCCCAGCCAGCGTGGGGGAAGGGGGCACAATGCACTGCAGGTGGCAACATGGCATAGCCCCTGCTGCCTGTTTAGTCTGGACAAATCTTCGAAGTGGCCAAACCTGAAGCTTTTCTGAATTGATTTGCATGCTTTGAATCAATTTGGAGCTTTTAATTGGTCTCCTGATTTGGATTTGGAGATTCCAAATTGGGCCGAATGTCCTCTGAATCGAATCAGATACTGAAGCTTTGCACAGCCCTAATACATTACTTATAGTGATTGCTAGTGAATGGTGTGCACTTGCCAAGAGTTATACAGTAATATCCAAGATAAATTGCTGGTTTTCCTTTAACTACAATACAAACAAACTGTGGTATATGTTCATTCAGAAGTGAATTTTAAAGCCACAACATAACCACCATGTAGATTTATCAGGAGAGGCACTGAAGCATCCAAAGGTTTAAATGAGCTCAGTTTTGCTATCCTCAGGACAGAGACAGGAGTAGTTGTGCACAATGGATTGTTACACAATTCTATAGCTCCATTATCTAAATAATACCCCTTTCAAAAAAAGACAGAAAGGCCAACACTAATAAAATGACAAGTTAAGATTGGCTTTCCTTGAGCTAAGATTAATTAATTTCCCTACCCCAAGAGACTACCTGGAATGTGTAACCTCTCTTTTGCACAAAATACACACATATATATCCTTATAGACTACGATGGAGTTTGTTTTCCAAGCCATCCTATACCAGCAGAACCTTTAGGTGGCACAATGGAGATTCCAGAACTGTTCACCCCAGTACATCTTATTCACCATGACCAGAGAAATAACAAAGGCAAAGTTAACATAGATGAACTTACAGTATATTTACAGTGCAGTCCTGTATTCTGTTCTCAGTGGGCAGGTCTATATGTGCAATCAATTTGAAGTAGGCTTACTATGCAGGAAGCCCACCGAGAGCATGTCTACAGATGCTCTCTCTTGGGAGCAGATTCACTCCCAACAGGAGCAGCCTGGAGAGGGCTGCTTCCACCCTGCTCTGCCCCCCTGCAGTACCACAAAGAGCTCTAGGCTCTCCATGGGTACTAACCCAGGGGCTGGCAAGGAGCACAGGGCCAGGAGACAACTGTCTCCTGGCCCCATACACATGGAAGGGGTCCTGATGTACATGAGGTAAGAGAGCTGCTGCTGCAGAGCTCTCCTGCCCCATGGGTGCAGGAACAAGTTCTGTGTCCAGCAGGGCTTCCCTGCAGCTGGCCAGGGCCTGTCCCCATCTGGGGCAGGTCCCAGCCAACTCTGGGCTATGACCCTTCCCCACAGCTGTTCCCAGGCCCTGTGCCCTGTTCAAGCACTTGGGTCAGGGGGCTGGGAAAGAGTTGCTAGGGAGGGGACTCTTCCTAGCCCCCTCCCCAGATCACCCCATCAGGGCACAGGGCTGGGAAACAGCTGCCGGGGAGAGGCAGGTCCTAACCCCTGCCCCGATCTGCTGGCAGGACAGCAGTGAACCCTCTGCTAGACAGGGATTCCCTGCTCAGCTGGAGACAGCCGGGAGCTGTCCTACAGGATTTCCCACCCAGCCGGGGGCTCTGTTCTAGCTGCCCCACTGGTAAATTCCCAGTCCCAGGAAGCTCAGCTCCCTGCTCCTGTGGGGAGCCAGGAGCCCCAGAGAACTGAAACAGGGGGCAGAGAGAGACCCAGTTCCCATGCTGATCGGATCCTGGCTCCAATCAGAGCTAGAGTGAAGGCATCCTGCTGCTGGGCCAGGGGGACACTGTCCCGCCTGTGCTCCACACTCAGAGCCCACCCCAGCAGCAGGCAGCTACTTGGAGCAGGAAGCAATCTCCCAGCTTTCACTCTGATCACAGAGTCAGGGCCAGGAGCTCCCTGCTGCCAGGGCAGGGGGACATTGAGGAGGTGATTGTTCTCCCACCATCTGCTGCCCAGGCTGACTGGTAGCAAATTTGCAGGTAGCAAATTAACCCCACAGTTGATTAATTGACTGTGCAGAAGTGTCAGTATGTTTAGCATCAGGATTTGACAGCACTGTGCAGTAAGCATCACCCAGTGCTATCCAAATTTAGACTTAAGCAGGACTTCTCCTTTGGCTGGGCCTCAGCACTGGACCAAATGTCACTTATGTTCTGACAGGTTTAAAGAATGAGCTTCAACTAATTTAGAAATGTTGGTCACCTAGAGGCTGAATAAACAGTGCTATGGTATATTTCATTGCAAGAACTCTATTATTTTAAAGCAAAACATCACCTGCCTTTTTGTCAGCTGAATATTTGACTAACTGTATTGTTGCCTGCCCTCATTCGTAAGTTTTAATTATATAATTGTTAGTCACTGACCAAGAGGATACTGCAAAATTGTGTATTCTAGCAATTGACCTATTAAAGCATACCTGTGTATAGAGTTTGATCTTGTTGACAGAATGGACAAGATAGAGTTTGGCCTCCAGCCATGCAGGGATACAGTCACCCTCATTATCCCGACTGTCAGCTCCGACTTCTGACATGTTGGACAGGGATGAGCACACAAAATGCTCCAGTGTGTCTTCAGTGGGAATCTGGCAGTGACACAAGAAACAGATGAGCATGTCAGAAAGCAGCTTGGTATTATCACTCATATTGGCTTACTTACCTAACAAAAAAAAAGAATAGCCATGAGGCCACTTTCAGGATGAACAAAGGCCAATTATTCAAACCTGGTGATCTTAGAGTAGAGCTTGCAAATGCATCCTGCACCAGAAGCTTCATTAACTACTAACCAGCCATGTGCATTTCAGGGTTCCTCTGCATCTGGAACTTTTAATCTGGGGTACCCATAATATTGAGGCCACATTGACATGAGCTCCCACTTTGAAACTGGAATAAAGACACTGATGCAAATCTTGTTTCATATGGATGAATCATTTCTCTGTTGGAGTTTTACACCAGGATAACTGCTTTGGTGTAAATACATAGAGGCAAACAAGCTTTTAGATGCAATTATATATCAAACTGGATTTGTTTTTAACACAACTAATTTAACTGAAGTAGGAGCTGGGGAGGGCGGCCAGACGGTTTTTTCCTCATGCTGAATCCATCCAACTTCCAGGTCAGAATTTTTAAATTTACCAAACAAGTTCTCTCCCTTTTTTAACAGGAGTATTTAAAATCACTGTGCCCTCACTAATCCATGCCAACAAGAACCCTGTCACAATGTTGTTTAAATTATGACTCATGTAATCTCTAACTACAGAAACACTAGAATTTTTTCAAAACATCTAGTCAGCAAGGCAATGAAACTCTCTATACATTGATGGCTGCTCAGGGCTGACAGTCACAGTCCTGTATAGTTCTTTGTGAACTGAGTCAGATATGATCCCAACTGTACAGATGACCAACCTGAGACAGACAGCATGTTTGCACCATTTGAGGAACATGCCAAGGAGCAGTTGTGCCGTGGTCCATTCTGAGACTCCCTACCAGAATCCTCAGCTGGCATAAACATGACAGAAGTGCCTGGTTGACGGTGACACAACAAACCAAGAGCACTGTGGTGACTGATAGTCCTTCATTCAGTTTACTGGACCATCCTGGCCCTCAGTGACCATTCTCTTCCAAGAATACTGAGAACCAAGGTATTCTATGACCAAGCCGCTTAAAATTTTTCAGCGCAAACCCTTGATATGCACATGAAAATTTGCCCCTAAAACTCAGGTAGTGAGCAGCAAACAAGAGATATTTGATAAATGGCAACGTGTTCTAGCCGAAACACAGGACATAGTTGACAAATGATAGATTATTCTGTAGGTATGTATTTATTTAAACAGGATTAAACTATATCATCATAATGGTTATTTTTGGTCCAGGGAAAGAAAAAAAGAAACAAGCCATGAATCTGGTTAAAGATTTTCCCCAAAAGGACTTTTAAAGTCAAATTTTGTTCAGAATTAGAAACACCACATTTTCCACCACTTTTGCTCATGTGGAGAGTTCCACTGAGTTTAATTAAATGTAACTCACATGACAATCACACGTTTAATAAAGAAAGGCACTTGACGGAAGGCTTTAAATCTCTACAAAGCCACTCAAATGACTTAACTAACCAAAAGCCAAATATGGGACCTAACTTTGCTAATTTTTGCCACATTCTTATTTAAGTTTTATATATAAAAAGCTCATTTGTAGTGTCAGAAGAAACAATACACATGATGAGAGACATCCTCCACCAAATTAGTACACAAGCATGGGAAAGGGTGTTGGCAGAAGAACTTCATTTGTCTGTAAACAGATATCAACAAAGAGAGTAAATTATAACTAGACTTTTATAGAAACAACAACATAGGAAAGGGATGCTGAATTAAAAAATAAATTAAATTAAATATCAGCAAGATGTCAATGCTTTGGCCTAAGTTTATGCTTTAAAGTAGCACTGTTGATTTCACCTACATCTATAATTCTAAAAAATTATAAATTGACTTCAATGAGACAAAGCTAGGCACACACTTATGCTTCTTTCTCAATTTGGGACATTTTAATCTTACTCCTAACTAGCTTTCCTACTCTAGTAAAAGGAGATGCCATATAAATGTCATATAAATCCATTGCTGTATAAATCCAGAAATGCCATATAAATCCATTAGATTACAGTTCAGTACATGGGGACACGTTTATAAGACAGCGATTTCTAATTTCTGAAAACAAGAAACATTCCTTGAAATAAGGAGTGTGCCTTTCACCCATATCTAGCAAGGACCATGTGATACAAGGTAGCGTTTATAAAGGTGACAGTGACATTCACCTTAATTGTTGTCAAGCATCCCTTATTATTGCATGTCCTTCTTTGACTCATTTGTCTCTTCTTTCATATAGGATCTTAACCTTCCTTATTAATGGAAACCTTCTAGATAAAACTGCTAAACAATTCCAGTCTAAAGCAATCATCATTTATAGCAGTAAAGGAAGGGGAGGGAGTTGTAATTTTAATTCCATTTAAGTAGGTGACTACCTCATGGATCAAGTAATCTGAAGACCAAATTTACCAATGACTGAATTAATTAAATGACACTGCATTTGCATCAGTTATACAAATGGATAAGCTGCTCTCAGAGCCTTGTTACACAATAATTTTGGATGACTCCTGGAGCTCTTAACACCTGGATTGTCCACACATTAACATGTGAAACCAATATTAAGCACTTGTTACACAGCTCAAAGTTGCACCACTCCAGAGCAGTATTATCGCTGATCTATGTTATCCAGCTTGTCTTACATTAACCATTCTATGCTTCACTTTAGTGTAAACACCCCACTTGCCCCCTGCCCTGCTGGCCTGGATCAGGCCCACTGCTCCCACCTTCCCCAGCACCCCAAATATGTGCTTACCGCCCCCCTGCCACTTACTTGTGGCTGCATAAAAATATAAAAGCATCAAAATGTAAAAAATACCAGAGCACTGACATTTTTATGTTTCCCACCTTATTTAACACTGCCATATAATTCAGAAGTTTCTTAGCATGAAGTTCACTGAAACCAAATCTGGATTCAAGTTCAATTTTGACTGCATATGGATCCCACATCACATTCCAGAGAGAAAGGTTATACTGAGAACCTGTAAGAAAAAAAAATATCTGGTGTCATATTTCTCACATTTTGCTCATGTTCTATCCTATAGCTTACTAATCCATATCTGACAGGACCTATGCAACCTGATAAGCTTTTTTACGACAGAGAATTTGAGCATATTCACATGCAATGGGTACAGTTATAGACAGAAATACTGAATCGCACAGCATTTTGCATATCCTGTTTGAATTCATTCAGGCCCTGCCTCACACATGCAGCCCTTGGCAGTCTTGCAGGGACAACAGGCTAGGATAGGGCCTTGCTTACTCTGAAACTTTTTGATGGAATTATGAGAACCTAACCATTTTCCCAGCTATCCAGGTCAGAACCCATGTACCCAAAAGGTACTTCTGGTACTGTAGATAAACCTCTCTGGCACCTATGAATCCAGTATAATCCCTGCCCCCATCCTTTTTTGATCAGTTTGGTAAGCACATGGTCACATTTCTCATATGACCATATCAATTTAACCTTTACTTGGCATTCAGAGCCAGAGGTGGACGCAGCCACTCATATGAAAACAGGCTTCTCACAAAGAGACTACAGCTCAGAATGTGACAGAACATGGAAAACACAGATGTAAACAGCAGAGCAGATGGTGGTGACATGCTCCCCCATGCAGTGAGTGCCAACAGTCCCTGCAGTGTGCCATTTATCTGGATTAGCATGTATAATTCAGCATGCAGTATTGAAACAGCAGGTATCTGTGCTGGAGTGAACAATCACTGAGCAGGGAAAAGAAACCACATTGGGCAGACAGGTTTGAATTTTATGAATGAAGATGTAACTTATTTGCTCTTGCATTTCTTAGAGTGTTCACAAACTATTCAAATTTTAATGCTGGGCAAATCTACACTGCAACATACACATACACAGATATGCCTTTAATCTAACAAGCTTAGGTAACTATAGTAGAGGATGTATGATAGACTTGGAGCCTAAATACATTAGCCAGAGTTTCCATCAAGATTGCCCAGTCTGCACAGATGTTCATACTACTCTCTTCACTGATGTTGTTACCCCCACCAGCTAGATAAAGCCTGAGTCAGAATAGCCTGCGTGGACTACTATCACAGGCTTCAGTTCTCTCCCCTCTGTAAGACAGATGTACATCTGGTTGGCACTGTAACTATACTGCAAACTATAATTATTTTGACTGTCAGAAAGTAAGTTATGCTGCAATTGACAGGTGAGGTGCCATGCAAACCACTGTCTAGGAAAGCCCTCCATTCATCAAAGCCACACAAAACCCATTTTCTGTTGCACATGCTTGGATAACAATGGAATTTAGAGCACAGAAAAAAAGTAAAGGAACAATAGGAACAACAGCAGCATGTTCTAATAGGCAACCTCTGTGCAAGGACCGAGCACCAGATCTCTAGTTCCCTTGTTTTGAAAGGGTAAGAAATGTAAAGGACTTGGCATGACATTCTCCAGAGAAAAGACTGTGACCCAGCTTGAGCAGATCCTGATCTTACCTTGAAGAATAGCAGAGGAAAAGGGGAGACAGAGACAAATAACTCAAGAGAACTGAAGGAAGCACCCCAGTTAAGCTTCACCACCACTTTCCCAGGTTTGGCACATGTAGAACAGGCATGGGAGGGTGGGGCAGTACTTCTCAACAGTGCTTTCAAGAGCATCATGTAAGTGACAGAAAAGCCCACAGCATGTTTATATTGCAGGCCAAAAAAAGAAAAAAATCACATCCTACTAGATGCACAGAAAGAAGCTGCTTCCAAAGCTCATCTTTCCTATTTAAACTCTCTGCCCAGACGTGTGTAGTCCTTGAACAAAGACTAGCTCCCTTGACTATCTTGCCCTGACCTATAGCATTCATTTTCATTTGGATCTAAGCTGAAACTGAATTCAGCTTCTTCACAATTCCTGGAAACTAGACATACCAATTACAAAGCATCCTCCCCAAAAAATTCATTGTAAAGAGTACTCAAAACATGGTAAGTTTGGACTGTAAAACTGGCACCATGAAAGGATTGCCATAACCAGTGCTATCCACTGATTTCTACTAAAGGAGATGTCTGCAAAAGGCTCTGGCTATCCTAATCAATACCATTTTAAATTGCAGCAGCATTAAATAATCAATTCTTCAAGAGCTCATCTAGTTGCCTTCACCCCAAATTCTTAAAATTCTTGGACCATCTTTAAAAGAAACAAAAAGACACCATTTACCTTCCAGACTCCAGTCTTCTAAGAAATGTAGTGCTGTGATAGAGGTATTCAGTCCTAATTTCACTGATCTGTAGAAACTTTGGTTTGATGGCATTACATCCAACTCTTCCAAAGATGTTATGGAACTGAAAGGAAAAATGTAAAAAAAAAAAAGGAAATACTTTTCAAACTACAGCAGTGCAGTGTGTTCTTTAAAGAGCAGGAGAAATACGATGCAAAGCCAGCTGACTTTTCATGACAATCCTTTGGGACGATGGGTGTCATAAGAACTGCCAGTTACTGGTTCAGACTGTAGGTTCATCTTGCCCAGTATCCTCAATCACACAGTGACTGAGAGGGGATGTTGAAAATGCAAGTGAAAAGGGTAGGACCAGGCCTTTTCCACTGTTACTTTCCCATTTTCAGCATCCAGCTTTTAAGGTCTAGGACAGTGGTTGTCAACCAGGGGGATGCGTACCCCTAAGGGTACTTAAAAAGGTCCTAGGGGGTATACCAATCTAATGTGGCTGATAAATGTTGCGTGTGTGCATGCAGCTGCAGCACAGCACGCAGTTGGCCAGGAGAGCCCAGGTCTGGCTGGTAAGTGTGTTTGTGAGGAAAGGGGTGTGGAGGGGGTGCAGACTGAGGCCCCAGCAGTGGGGGAGGGAGTGGGGCTGAGGCTGCCAAGCCAGAGCAGGGCACCAGACTGAGCTGGACAGGGGACTGATTTGCATGTGGGGCAGGGCAGGCTGCTGCTGCTGGCTGTGCTCAGACCAGGAATGCACTGGACTCTTCCCAGTAGGAGGCTGGGCTCAGGGCAGGCGGTGGTGGCACTGGGAGTGGGGCTATGGGAGGAGCTGCAGCCACTCCAGAATTTGTTGTGCCCACCCCCACATAGCCCCCTTCTAGCACCAATGCTGCCCACCCCCAGCACAGCCTCAGGCGAGCCCTGTACCAGGAACAGCTCAGCGCCAGCCCCAGCCTGCAGTGGCAGCCTGCCCTGCCCCGTGTGCAGATCCTGGGGCACACCCCCGCCCATGCCCTCCCAGGGTGCACTTAGCTGCAGGAGCCTCCCTCCCCACACCCACCAGATGAGTCACTTGCAGCCTTGATCAAGGCCTCTGTGGTGAGGGACGGAGTGAGGCTGGGGAAGGCAATGCCCAGCTGGGGTATAAGTAGCTCATCCAGTGAGATTGAGGGGGGTGGTTCCCCCAGCTGCACACACCCTGGGAGGGCACAGGGGACATGTGGCCCCAGATCTTCACCCAGGGCAGGGCAGGCTGCAGCTGTGGGCTGAATCTGGGGCTGCACCAGGCTCTTTCTGGCAAGGGCTAGGCCGGGCTGCACTCAGGACAGGCACCACTGGGAGGGGGCTCTGGAGGGGGGTGTTGCAACCACCCCAGAATTTGCTATACCCACCTCAAACCTCCCTCCTAGCACCGCCACTGTGTGTACTGAGCACAGCCTGGCCCAGCCCCCACTGGAAAGAGCCCAGCACCAGTCCCAGCCCATAGCAGCAGCTTGCCTTGTCCCATGCACAGATCTGGGGACACTCTCCCCCCATGCCCTCCTGGGGTGTACGGGAGCCACCCCACCATGAGGCTCATTCCTGCACTCCGCCCCAGCTGTGCAGCCCCTGCCCCAGCCACACTCTCTCCCCACACCGCTGGGCCAGCCCACCCCACACCATGTGCAGATCCAGAGGAACATGCCCCCATGTCCTCTCAGGATGCGTGCACCAGTGGGAAGCACCCCACTGCCCCG
>NW_017728886.1:120126654-120147478 GCF_001723895.1 Crocodylus porosus
CTTACTGTGGGGGGCTCAATCTGCCCCCCCCCCTTAAAAACAAGAAAAAAATGTAAAAGCATACATGAGCTGCAACTTTGAGAGAGAAGGGATACATTTATTGAAAAAGGTTAAAGACCTCTGATCTAGGAACTTCTGATGCAGAGACTGTTCACTGCATCATCCTATGCTCTGTAACTACTAAGGCACCTTTCCTCCAAAAATCTGCCCAATTCTTTTTTGAAAATAGTTAACCTGCCAGTTTCCACAACACCTTGTGGCCACATTTTAATTGCATGCTGTGTGAAAAAGAACTTCCTTTTGTTAGTTTTAAACTTCCTAGCTACGAGTGTCATTTTGTGACTCCTTGTTCTTGATTGCAAGAGATGGTAAATGATAAATCCCTATTTACTTTCCCTTCACCATTTAGTATTTTGTAAGCCCTTATTAGGTCCCCTCCTCAAGCATCTCTTTTCTAAACTGAATAGGCCTACACCAGGGATGGGCAAAATACAGACCACAGGCCAGATATGGCCTGTGGAGGGACTTTATTTAGCCCACAGTTGGTCCCTTGCAGGTACCATCCAGCCTGTGGTGCATCCTGCCACTCCTGAGTGCACAGCAGGGCTGGGGCAGCTCCAAAGCTGGACTCTGGCCTCAGCAGCATGGGGACTGACAGGGACCCATTCACACAGCCCAGCCTGGCTCACCCCACACCCACTCCAGACCTGCCTTAACCAGAGCGGACCAGCTTCAGACTGGCTGGGACCTGTGCGTACAGCCCTGACAGCCACAGTGTAGCCCAGGCTGGCACCACTGCTCATCATGAGTGGGCAATCCAGAGCAGGCACGAGTGGGCTGGGGTCAGGGCTTTGCATGTCCTGACTGGTCCAGAGCTGGTCCACTGTAGGATGAGTCCGGAGTGAGGTGGGGCCAGGGCTTTGATCTCAGCTGCTGCTTAGCACTGGTGTTGGTGAGGAGCCACGAGGTACATGGGCTCTGGGCTGTTCACAAGCAGGGGAAGGGTGCTGACTGGCCCACAACAGCTCCCCAGAACTGCCTATGTGGTCCTCAGGCTGAAATAATTGCCCACCCCTGGCCTAGACTCTTTAATCTCTCCTTATATGGAAGCCCCTCCATTTCACTAATTCTCCTTTTTGTTCTTCTCTATACCTTCTCTAGTTCTTCCATATTCTTTCTGAGGTGTGAGGATGAAAACTGGACACTATTCAAGGTGTATATGCACCATGGATTTATGAAGGAGCAAAACAATACTTTATATTTAGTTTACAAATTCACTTCTTAATGATTCCTAACCTTTTGTTTGCCTTCTTGACAGCTGATGCTTTTAGTGAACTGTCCACAACTCCCAGATCTTTTTCCTGATATAGAGGGACAGCTAATATAGAGCCCATCATAATGCAAGTATAGTGTGGGTAATTTTGATCATGTGCATCACTTTATACAAATCTACATTGAATTTAATTTGCCATTTAGTTGCTCATTCACTCAATAGTGCCAGATCCTCCTGTAATTCTTCACAGTCCACCTTGGACTTTAGCACTCTGACTAATGTTGCATTATCCACAAACCTGGCCATCTTGCTACTCACCCCCTTTTCCAGATCATTTATGAATATGTTAAACAGCACTGGTCCCAAAGAACAAGCCCTGAGAGACCTTACTGTTTACTTCTTTCCATCCCCAAAACTGACCACTTATATTCTTTGTTTTCTATCTTTAAGCCAATTTCTAATCCAAAAATGTACCTCCTCTGTAATCTCGTGACTACTTAACTTTGTTAAGAACCTCTAATGGGGGACCTTGTCAAAGACTTTTTTGGAAGCCTAGATATACTGTGTCAGCTGCATCACCCTGATCCATCTGCTTACTCATACTCCCAAAGCACTCCATTAGATTGGTGAGGCATTATTTCCCATTGATAAAACCAGGTTTATTCTTCCCCAGCAAGTTACAGTCATCCATGTATTGAACAATTCTTTTTTTTTTTTATTACTGTTTTTACCAGTTTTCCAGGAACAAGTTAGACTCACCAGCTGTAATTCCCTGGGTCCTCTCCTCTCTAAAGCCCTTCTTAAATATGGAAGTCACAGTGGCAACCCTCCAGTCAGTGGCAACCCTTCAGCAATTTCTGGTATAAACTCCTTCAGGATCCTAAAGTGAATGCCATCAGGTGCTGGCGATTCACTACTGTGTAGTTTAATCAATTTCCTCTATCATCTAATCAGTTGAAACCTCAATTTCAGTCAGATCCATTGACTTGTCCCTAGAGAGGAGTGGATTGACTAAGGGAATCTCCCCAACATCTTCCACAATGAAAACAGATGCAAAGAATGCATTTAGTTTCTCAGCAACGCCCCTGTCATCCTTTAGCACCCCTTTTACACCCTGATCATCCAAAAGCCCCACTGACCCCCCAGCAGGTCTTCAGCTTCAAATGTACGTAAGGAAATATTAGTTTCCTTTTAGGTCTCTAGCAAGTTCTCTCTCAAAATGTCTTAGCTTGTCCTATCACATTTCTAGATTTGATTTTCCACCATTTGTGCTCTTTCTTATTTTCCTCATTAGGATCTGTCTTCCATCTTTTGAAATAAGCCTTTTTTTTTTTGTTTATTGCATCTACAACTCTACCATTAAATCATGCTGGTTTTCTTTTGGTCAGCTTTCCACTTTTTGATTTGCTGTATGCATTTGCTCTGTGCTTCCAATATCATGTTCTTAAACGTTTTCCATGATGTTTCCAAGTTTTTCACTTCCGTAGGGGTGGGCCCCTTTTAGCTTTTGTCTCGCTAGCATCCTCATTTTGGTATAGTCTCCCCTTTTAAAGTTAAAGGTTACTGTGGTAGGTTTTCTTTTCGCTTCCCCACCTACCTGGTTGTTAAACCAACTGCTATGGGGTCACAACTGCACAAAGGCTCAGCAACACTTACATTTTGCAGCAAATCCTGTGCACTACTTACAGGTAGATTAAGAATGGCCTTTTCTCTTGTAGGTTCCAGGACTAATTGCTCCAAAAAAGAATCTTTTATAACATCAAGAAATTTGTCTCTGCATCCCTGCCTGTGGTTAGATTGGCTAAGTCTATTTGTGCATAATTCACATATTATTACTGTGCTTTATGCTTTTGCAGCCACCCTCAACTCCCTTAGCATTTCTAGCTTACTGTTACCATCCTGGTCTGGGGGGGGTGGTCAATATTATATACCGAGATGTATTTATTTTTATTAAACCACAGAATTTATATTTACAGAGATTCTACAGTATCTCTTATCAGTTGAAAAAATCTACCCTATTTAATTTGATGCAATCTGATGTAGAGTGTTAGTCCCCCACCAGTACAACCTATTCAATCATTCCTTTATAGTTTGTATCCTGGTATTAGAGCATCCCATTGGTATTCCTCATTCTACCACAATTCAGAGATACCTATTATGTCAATATTATTATTTACTGCTAAACATTCAAGTTCCTCCATCTTGGATCTTAGTCTTCTGGCATTAGTATAAAAGCACTTACATTTTTGATTGTTGCTTGGTTGGCTACTTGTGTAAGACCTTTTAATAAGTATTTCTATTTGTTCATGCTGGTATCCTCCATGTTTCACCCGACTACTCCCCTCCCCTACAGTTTCTTATGGTTTCACCCCCGTAGGATGTGTCAATCTGAACTGTACACTGTTCCATACCTGTTGGCTTTTCCCCAACTTTTAGTTTAAAATTTACATATGATAAGCTAATATATAAATTTTAATGTTTTTATATAAGGGAAAAATGACATGGTGTTCTCTGCATGATAAAATTTCCTAAATGAAATATTTCAGAAAAAATACTGGACATTTCTTCAATTTAGTGTACAGCCCCAAATAGCTACTTATCCTCACCACCTCTGGAGCACAAAGCACTCCCCTGAAGCTTGTCTAAACCATGGTCATAAGATCAAGGCAGAGACCACCATAGTGGTACAGCATGTCTGCTCCATCCCAAAAAGATATGTCATAGCCCCCTACAATAAGACACTGGGCATGCACCACAAGGTCTGGTGCATGCTTGTTCACTGGCATACACCAGGTGCTGCACCAAAGATGCTTCTTTTGCATCCTTTAACGATGTCACGCATATCAAAAAGCATGTGTTACTTAATGCTGCACTTTCCAGCACAGTCCCTTTATGGTGTAGATGTGCCCAGAGTTATTGATAAGGAAGTGGGAAAACAAAATTAAAATCTTTCCTTCATTTTTATTCTACCCTCAGAATCTGAAGAAAGTTGGTCATGTGACCACCAGTGCCACAAAGCTTTTCCAATGGTTATGTATGGGGGTTTGATTATCAGCAAGTTTGTGACAGCTGAAAATTATGTCTGTGTGATAAAGGTGCTTGCTGGAGGCTCTAGAAAGATTAGACCAAGTGTTTTTCTGCATTTGTTTAGATATTAAGGTATATGCTGTTGCTAAGAGCCTAATTAAAGTTTAAGATGTAGTAAGGCCTTGTATAAGTAAGGCCTAGTAAATTTAGCAAAGCCTTGAAGTAGTAAGGCCCTGTGGCGTAGTTAAAATTAACTTTAATCAAAGGAATGCAAGGCTTGTACTGCTATTGGTCAGTCTAAGGACAGTTGAAGTAAAAAGAATCTGAGTGGCTGTACATTATCAGTACTGTTCAGAAGCTATAAAATTGGCTGGAATACCCAGAAATAATTCTGAAGGAAGATACAGCTCTGTGAAAAGGATTAGTTAGCTGCTGGCCTGGACCAGTGGGCCTGTGGATCTCGAGGAGCCCAAGGACTAAATTCCAGGGTCCTTCTTGGTACCTCTTGGACAGCACCGATCGGGGATGCCTGACTTCACTGAACTTTGTGGAAAAAGAAACTTGTTGTATATCAGGCATTGGAGGGGACTGCTGATAACTTGCTGACATGAATTGTTCCTGTCTGTTATTGTTTGTCTTGTTACTATGCGTAGTTGTGTTTTTGTTAAGTCATTAAACCTTTCTTACCTTTCTACCCCCGACCATACCCTCAATCCTGAACCCTCTGCAGGTGGCTGGGATGCAGGATCCACAGATTTTAGGAATAAGTCTAAAATGTAAACAACTTCTTATACTGCAAGCTTGAACCAAAGTGACTGACTTAGAAAGAATCATAATAGAAATGGTTTCTAATAAATAATCCTCCAAGCTCCTTCTTTGCCCTTAAGCCATTTTGGTTTCCTGCTTCACTTTCTAAATTCTACAGCAATTTCCCTCTGTAGTACCCAGGCCGCCTGATGCTGTTCCTACCAATAGCAGTGAGGAGAACTAAATTCAGTGATGATGGTGAATGGAATATGCTGGAGGGAGCAAGATGAACTCATAGCTACTGTATGTGGTTTCTAGTGAGTTTGGCTAGCCAGAGAATATAAGACGGGAGTTTTTGGATGGGCTGCCTATGCTACTGAAATAGGTTGTTTCTTTCCATGTGAAATTGACAGTGACCTGCATTGACAGGGAAAGAACTACACAGTGAAACAAAATCAGGTCTCTAATATTGATTCCTATCGACTGCCAAATAAGAATTTCATTAAACTATATTAGAAAAATTGTATTAAATACAACTGAGAAAAAAATATGCAAATTTATACTGAGAGGCTCTTGAGCATGGACATGGACTCCAAGTTTTCAACATTTCCAGTGACCCTCAGATAATAATCTTACATTAACTGAGAACACAGAGAATCCAAAAAGACAAGCTAAAACTAGAGCCACTGGGCACAAAAGGCTCATTTCAGCCCCTGCTAGCATATGACAGCTTCCCAAAATCCTTCTGGCAAGATGGAGATACAGCCAGGGTTGTGGAGAAAGGAGTCTACAACAGAAGACAAGGATCATAAAACTTTCCCACTGAAGCAAAGGGGCTTGTTTCTGGTCACATGTTGGCTTAACTCTGTCACCACTACAGTCTACAGCAGGAGTAGGCAATTATTTCAGCTGGAGGGCAGCTTAACAAGTTTTGATGAGCTGTTGAGGGGCACAAGGGTAGACCTGCCCCTTGCCAGGTACCCCACTCACTGATCGCCATCTTAAGGCCAGAAGTCCCATTCTCTAATCCCCTGACCTTTGCCACTGGGAGTCCCTCCTGTTGCCCTGGAAATATTCCGGGGGGAGGGAGGAGGGGAATGACACAAAATCATATACAGTACTTAAAAATAAATAAATAAATAAAATCAAACATCTACTATAACTTACTTTAATTTTATTTACAAACATATTTTGTCTTGATTTGAAGAGTGCATCTACAGGAGATTGCATAATAGCTCAAAATAGAGTCTTAGTCTTGTATATTGTCTGTGGGGAGTAAATGGAGGGGACGGGGGGGTGTACAGTTGCAGAGTGGGTGTGTGTGGTGGGATCCTCAGAGTCCCTGGAGTGTGCGAGTTTCTAGAACTGCGCGTGGTGGCAACAAGCAGGGCTTGCCCCACCTGGCCCCATAGCATGCAGCTCCTGCGCTCCCACCCAAGTTCCCGGCCACACACAGTAGTAGCATGGTGCCAGGCAGAAGCTTCTTGTCTTTAGCACCCCCTGGCTTGGGGCTGGGGTGGGTCAGGCCAAGCTGGCTGGCGGTTGATTGCTTAGCAACCAGAGCCACACCTCCTGCATGGGGGCCCCAGCTTGCAGAGGGGCAGCCCAGGGCCAGGGCTTACAGAGAGTCCCCATTCGCAAGACTGATTGCCTGGCAGACAGGATGCAGCCCATGGGCTATGTTTTGCCAGCCCTGATCTATGGTCAGTCTCCAAAGGATGGCAAGTGCGAAATTCCATTTTTCCCCATGGATATTTTTCCCGATCCATCTCTCCCATGGATAAGGGCAAGTGAAGAATTCCATTTTTCTCTTTCTCCCTCTATGTGCATGCATGTCTATATAGGGATTCTCTCCCATTAAAAATGCATGTGGGCAGCACAATAAATTAGACAGGTATATTAATCCTGGCAAACAAGAGAAACCAAGAATCAACCCATACGTTTTCCAGATTTTAGTACTTACTTTTTAAAGGTCTCCAGAAACTGTGCTAGAGTATGTATCAAATCATCTTTGTAAAGGCTGCTTGCCTGCGGTCTGGGGAGCAAGTGAAGAAGGTCCCAAAAGTAGGGTAGTTTGTAAAGGCTTTCAACTGTAGAAATGATCTCTTCTGCTTTATTTAAATCCACCTTTATTAAAAAAAAAAAAAGCTGTGTGTGTTAAATATTATGGGGGGAGGGAGGTCCAGTGACCTGCCTTTTCCTAACTCCCCCTATCGCTTCCCAGGAATTATTAACCATTAGAAAACTTTTAAGAAAGGAAGCAACTGGCTTTGTACATTCACCCTGTGACACATCCGCTGTTTTTTGAATGCCTAGTAGTCATAACTTAACTATACATGCATCCCTGGTGGGAAAACAGAATTATGAAAAACCCAAGGCATCCCCTTCCTCAGCTTCTGTTCAGAGAAAAGAAAAGGATTAACTCCGAAATCCAAAAGCAAAGTGTTCTGTAGCCCTGCAACAGAAACACAATGTCTCTGGGGGACTAACAACTAGGCATGGTCAAGGAATGATGAGAGGGGTGAAGCCTCCATTCCATCCTTGCTTTTCCAGCTCTTTGTGAAAAGCTTCCATGAAACAGGCCAGGAAGAATGAAGAGGGATTAGCTGAGTCCAGTTGACCCTACTCTGATTAGTGATTTGATAAAGATGACATCTATTATGCTGGGTAATACCTTCATATGGTTCTGCAAAACATAAACAGGAAAATGTGCCAGTGCTTATTATGCCAGTCACAGGGGGAAGCCCTTCAGTGGGACTCTAGCATAAGTGTTTACCAAGATGACCAAGGCTTATGGTGGTACCAAGACCTTTGTACATTTTCTCTCATTATTGGGAAGAAAAAGGGGGAAGAAAGGTTCAAGGCCAAGTTCAATAATAACTGAGATTTAACACATTGATGAATGTGATTCTGTTTTTATTTTATAAGTTCCAGAAAGAAAACCTTGCCATTATGTAGCTCCTTCCAGTTAAATATCTAAAAGAGTAATTTACAGATATTGCTTGTAAAATGCCATCTAATCCTTTTCAGATTGTAAAATGAAGTTTTAGGCCATGCAAAGAGGCAGACATCACTGAAACTACACAGCAAATTTACTTTGGATATTGAAAGTTAGTGATTTCTGAAAAAGTATAGAATTGACAGCCTTGGAAATTAAATTCTGTACCCATTCAGTTTTTGTCTTTCCACCAGAATTGCGAACAAGCTGCGATAGCAGATGATTTATCTACACTAGGGACTGGATGGATGGCAAACACATATCAAAAGGGACTACCAAAGGACTGAGAGGGACATTTCTTCTAAACACAGTCACCCTGTCCTTTTTCACTCCATCTCTATTCTGCTATTCATTAGCCAGAATAACTGCATCACATCTAAATTAGACACAATCTCTTCTAGACAGCACCCACATCTTTCTGTTTTTACTGTAATAAGCATCTTTTACATGCTGTTGGAAACCACAAACACTCAGAACACGAGGATGGAAGAGCCTTTTTGTTAAGAGTGTTTTGTATTACATCTTTACCCATTTTGTTCAAATACATAGAGTAGCCTGATAGGTACACTTTTAAAAATCTCATAACAGACATACAGCAATGGCTTTTAGCCAGTAATAACCTAAGCCAGGTGCAAATTAGTAATCTAGCAATTAATGGCTCTTTATTAAGTCCAAGAGACTACTCTGTTTTCTCAGCAATATCCCAGCCTTTACAAATACTTTGACCAAAACATGAAAAGTATTACATTTTCTGCTCTTTAATGTCTACTCTTCAATACTATAATGATACAAACTCTAAAGCCGGCATGATAATTTCATAATGAAAAGTGAAGATACTTACAGCTAACAAAACAGAGCTGTCGTTCAGCCCTGTAAAAACAAGAATATTCCAGAGATATATCATTATTAACAGCAGAACCTTTGCTACCATACAACTTGTAGACATTCATATATATCATATTATATTCATATTCTAAATTATATATACACACACACAGACTGTATATTAAGGAAAAGAGGCTCAAGACTCAGACTACACCAGTATGAAAACTTCCTGTTTCCCAGTATTTACAAGTATATTATTTAACAACATTATTAATTGGTGATGACTATGGTATCTCTAACTATTCTGCATAGATACTAGGGGCCATCCAAGATGATGGAGATGGTAGATGGTGCTTGAGGATAGGCTAGAGAAGGGTGCTGGCTGTATACCTACCAACACAGATCAAAATTAATTTGCTAACACAGATTAACATGCATGGGGCAAGTGCATATCCAGTGCAAAATATGACCAGCTCTAGCTTTCCACAATGTAGCCTCTTCCTAAGACTACCATAAATTGGTAGGATTTTACTGCCTCCTCCACTCAGGGAAGTGGCTAAATGACTCAACACTCCTCCAAAAAAGTGTAGCACATGTATATACTGCAGCATAAGTACTAGGAAAAACAAGAAGTTAGATCATTGCACTAGCTTATATACCGTGCCTGCTCAACCCAGGGGATCTAGGGACATTCTTGAATATCAATGTGCCCATATGATCACATTACTGAACTTTGTCCTTATAATTCCTCCCACCTCCAAAGTCTGTTTTGTTAGTAATAAGTGATGCAAGTGGTGGGTAGCATTTTATGTAGATGTTACATTTGTAACGTTATATGCAGTTATCATGCAATTAATCGTAACATGCCCAAAATTTTACCAATTTTGAGATTTGCACTGAGAATTTTCTATCCTGGGATGGAGGCAGACAGATAACATCTACACCAGTGTAACTTACACTGGTGTTTTACCGCCGATTTTTCCTGGAGTAATTCTACACCAGATTTAAGTAGGCTATGGTGGTGAAGGAGCTTATATTGTCCATTTCTCCCATACCAATATAAATATGTGATCTACCCCAGCCTCAATAGAGAACACTTCTTACAGCCTGATCCTCTTTTCTCAAGCTCCACTCATCATATTACTCTCCCTAATCCCTTCTTTTATTTAGCATCCACAAATATTTCGTCAGGTTTCATATTTAGCTTAAAAGTTTATGGGGATCAGGCATCAATCCTACTGTATGTCACCTTTGGGTTCCCTGAGACAGAAGAACCAATAGTAATTATTGCAATGATGCTACTTCTTGATCAATTTCTGAACTAGAACATGACTTTTTCATGGCAAAAAGAGCTGCTATCCATTTTAAATGGCTGTCACTTGCTATCTTATACACAAGACAGTCTGTATCTATAAAATGGTGGCTTACCTGATAGCCATTGTTTTACAAAAGGTGTGGGGAAGAGAATCAAAGTTTTCTCAGTGGTCTCTAAGATTTCCTCTGCAAGGTCTTGTATTTCTTTCAGGAAGGCCATGTCATTTCCCAAAAGTCTCTCTGGACCATCTTGGAAATCGGAGGCTCTTGAGGAGCAAAGACCGCATCATTTTAAAACAGTGTTGGGAAAAAAAAATACTTCTCTGTCACCTGTGAGCTCAGGCATGTAGGGTGTAGGTGAGGGTTTCAATGGTCTATATTTACCTGATTTTTATTTTATCTTTTTTTCCCCCCAAGTTCCTTACAGCTTCTGTTACAATAAAACTCCCAAAAGCCTGGTGGGGAGGGAGGCAAATGAAATCTGGCATAGACACCTCCTCTAGTTTGATGTCCTGACTGAGACAATGACCAGTGATCATAGAATCATAAGAAAGTGGGGCTGGAAGGGACCTCAGGAGGTCATCTAGTCCAGCCCCATGCTCAAGGCAGGATCATCCCTAACCAGAACTATCCCAGACACATATCTGCCCAACCTGCTCTTGAAAACATCCAAAGATGAGATTTCATAATTTCTCTAAGAAGCCCGTTCCAATGTTTAACCACTCTCATGATCAAAAAGTTCCTTCTAATCTGCAACCTAAATTTCCTCTGCTGCAGCTTGGGGCCATTGCTCCTACTTCTGTTCCCTGAGGCCACAGAAAAAACTCATCTCCATCCTCTCTATGATCTCCTTTCAAAACTGTTACCAAATCCCCCTCAGTCTTCTCTTTTCCAGACTAAATCACCTTAGTTCTTTTAGCCTTTCCTCTTAAGTCTCGTCTCCCAGGCTCCTAATAACTTTTGTTCTCTTCTAGACTCTTTCCCATCTCTCCACACCCTTCTTGAAGTGTGGAGCCCCAAACTAGATGCAGCACTTCAGCTGAAGTCTCTCCAGTGCTGAACAGTTTCAGAATCACTTACTTAGATTTGCAAATGACACTCCTACTGGTACAACGTAGTACTGTATATTGTTAGCTTTTTTTTCCCCACAAGAGCACACTATTGGCTCATATTCAGCATATGATTCACTGTAGCCCTCCACATCCCTCTCCGTAGTACCACAGCCTAGCCAGTCATCCCCCAGTCTGTATTTGTGCATGCAATGACTCCATCTCAAGTGATGAGCCCTTCCAAAAAAGTGTTGATCAACTAAAGTGCACTGAAGCAGATGATTGATAATAGGAGGGGATTTCTTCACAAATCTGACAGGTCACTCAAGATATGGGGAAAAAAAAAATGACTAACCATCTCTGCTATTCTACCCAGGCTATGTAAACAGAGTCACTGCACAGCAGTGAGAGTCATGCCCTACTCAAGAGACACAACTAAAGCAGAACCTTTATTCTGCCTCCCTGAACAAGGAGCAGTTTTACCTTCTCTGACTAACTAACCTACCAAACTGCCTTGCAAACATCTGATGTGTTTACAAGCAACAAGCAAACAGCAAGAATGACCACCAAAATCTTTGCAGCAACAGTTTCAAAGACAGATTCTTAATACTCAAAGCGCAGTTTTCCTTCTAGAAGCAACTGTTAGGCTAGTAGGGCGGGTTGTAAATTTATTGCCTTGCATTGGCTTCCATGATAAAGTTGACAATAAAACAATATATTGCAAGCTTTGGATCAACACGTACCAAGCTAACAAAAAGTTGTTATTATGCCGCTTTCAAACAAAATATGCAAATTTCATGTAATTAAACTCTCAGCCTTTTGACAGTCCAATATAGGCAAGTCTGAGATGATGTAGTAAGTATCTGCTTTATTGTGAACAGTGTCTATATACTGCATATGTAGTTCATAACAATTTTATGAGGCTATGCAAGAGCTTACTTACGGAAAGAACATTACATTACAGGCATGGAATTTCTCTTAGCTCTCACATTTTCAGCTAAACAAAACTGTACATGCTGGCTATAAGAGTGATATCTAGTGGCTGCCTGATAATATTCAATTCAAACAATGTATATTAATTCCCAGATAGAAACAAAGCAAAAGGACCATATTTCTCTCTTCCTTTTTCTTTATTCCACAATATTCCTTAGAAAAACAACAGTAAACAACAGAAGAAAATTCTCCCTAGTATATTGCAAGCTGTGAGAGGTAACATAGCAGAGACCCCATTCAAAAAACTACTACTCCTTCTCATCAAGTCAAATAGAACCTGTGGGTAAAGGTTACATTTTCTACTTGTTCGCAAAGGGCAAGTGAAGACCTCTCAACTGCAAAAGTAAGTAAATAAAGTCACTGTTCTCTAATTTCCATCCTTCAGTCAACCACACTGCTACATAACTTTTTGTTTCTGTCAGTTTTTTCCCCAGCTCCACTGCCATCCTATTGGTCTTGAATGGAAAGAATCTCTAGCAAAAGCCTTTGAACACATCCAGACACTGGGTAAAACCTCCAGTCAAGTCAGACAATTCACATCTCCTTATAAACACTCCAAAAGTAACACTCCCCTCCTCTATCCCTTCTCAAAACCAGGCCCTTTCCTGAACAACTTGTAGAAGTATTCCTACAGTCATCCACATTCCAGCTTGTATAGAGCCCCTGAAAAGCTGAGAAAGAAAGCGCACACATATACAACAAACAGCAGCAACAGTTAGGTATGGTTGCGAAACAGATTCAGAAAACATAATCTCCTTCTCGAGATCTAAGGGACATCAGCTGGAGAGTCAGGCCTCGGCTCTTCCTAACACCTGCATGCAGACAAAGGGTTTGCTGGACTACTGGTTTAAGGTAGGGCATCCCAAAGTCTGTCCTGACTCGCACTTGACTGTTGTAATGGCTACTACATGGGTTTTGTAGCAGTAGAGGATTATTTGGGCAAATCTTCCCAGGGGGGCAGGGGTTTTCAAGCACGGGAAGGGAAAGGTGGTGGCATAAGGAGAGTAGATGGAGGGTGGTCAGTCTTATCTGCCATGGGGGACAAGACAGACCTATGTTGCTGCTGCTGTGTTCTCAGACCTAGTTCTTAGTGATGTGAAACTATTCCTGACCCTGCAAACTTCAGGGAAGGAAAGGGTGCCATTCTGGAACCCCCTCTAGTGCCCCTTTCTCACACACACACACAATTATGCTTTTCGCAACAGATGGATGCACAATAGATGGACCTCTGAGCAAGCCCCGGGCACCCCCATACAACAACTGCACCAGTCTCATGCAAGGCTGGTCTTCTGATGATGGGAGTATTTGCTAAAGCTTCATTACAGCTGCTATAGATCTCTTATACACTGCATTTCCACAAAGATTTAGCCATGGGAACTACCTCCAACACAATTAACTGCAGGAGCAGATCAAGAAGATTTTATAAGACTGAACTGAAAGCTCTGGAGGTCACTCTCAAGGCACCAGATAGGAAATTGCTGATGAACCACAGATTTATCAGATAAAGATTGAAGTAACTGGATACTGCCCATTTTAAACTAGCTTGACTAAACTATGGTAACTGGATAACACCTGGTTAACAGGCCTTTGTGTCCTTTTTTAATCTTGAAAATAATATAATCATGAAGCAGATTTTAATTAAGAGTAAATGTGAGCAGGGAATTAAGTAAATCCTGGAAGACTTATTTAATTAGCAGCTATTTTTAATAATTCTTATTTAACCCATGCTTTGATTTTGGGTTCCACTACAACTAAATCAAAAGTAGCATCAAGTCAAATAATGTTGTTAAAATGATACATTTGCTTCAATCAGTCTATTATAGGGATGTCAAAGATACTACAGGTGGGATCTGACCCAAAGAGCTATTTCACTTGGTCAATGGAGCTCTTAGAGGTCCACCATTTCTGCATTCCCAGCTACAGTACCCCACTGGAGATGTGTGTCATTGACCAGGGGAGTGGGAAAACAATGACCGCACTGACCCCTGTGCTGTCCCTTGTCTCAACACCACTGCCAGGTCTGAATCCCTCCCAGGACCATGGGTGAGTCTGTTGCTCTTTGTCCATTAGAAATCTCACATAGCCTTGTTCTTCCAAGGAACACTGTAGAAACCCTATCCGCAAAACTACATCTTGGTAAGAACACTCCTACTTCTCACAAAAGTTTTGTATTCCAGAGTGTTTTTGTAAACTAGGACAGGATATAATCTTAACTTTTCCAAGGCATTCTTTGTCTTAAATAAAACTTGTTTTAATTCTAGCCTGGGAATTATAGAAAACTCATTCTTATCTGCCTCAAACTCAAATGGATTACAAGCAAAACAATGCAATTGTTTCTGAAGTGTTCTAATAGGCAAGTCTCAGTTAACAGAGAGATTTTTTGTTAGGAACTAATGTCTGCATTTTTCAGATTATACTATTATTACTATGCTACTTCTACTACCAACACAACAACATCTGAAAACTATAAACATGGACATTTGGAGGAGAAAAACAGGGACATGTTTTGACCATACTGAAAAGCACTAGAGTCAGTGTTTTGCAGATCAAAAAAAAAGAGATCAATATTTTACAAAAATGCAATGATTCAACTCACTCAAAATGCAGATCTATTCCAAAAGCAACCATGTGGGGTATTGGGGAGTCAGTCTCTGCAGGATTTCTAGTGCTAAGGCCATTATCCTGCAAATGTTCATCTACAGGGAGGTGAGTGACTCCATTGGTTCAAACAAACAAACAGAGTCAAATATATTTGGAAGTACTTGCTGGACTGAAATGTAAGACCAGTCATGTTATACGTAACCCCACAAACTTAGGCTAAACTCCCCATATTATCAAGTTTTTCCATATCTCAAACCATTACCAAAAACAGTTCTCCAGGACAAATTGTGCTCTTGCATACACTTGTGCAAGCCCATTGTCTTCAAACTGTACCTTCAGGAATAGCTGTGCAGTGCAGCATCATTGCCATCAACAGTCTTGCACAAGGTGGAATGGCCCAGAATTTAGTAAACTACCCTGTCCTGCTGTTTCTGCAGGAGACTGAGCAGTAAAAAACCATCCAAAGACAAAGCAACCACACTGCTAGCTTCCTAACTCACTTCCATCCCTCATCCCACCCACGTTCTCATGAGTCACCAGAATCCACCAGAGAGTTCTTGTATCCCATGCCACCTGGAGCCCCTTCTGGCTAAAGGGACATTGCTGTCATCAGTTGTCTCGCTGTTGAGGAGTAGCTTTACCC
Organism: Crocodylus porosus; assembly: GCF_001723895.1. Classification (NCBI taxonomy): domain Eukaryota; kingdom Metazoa; phylum Chordata; order Crocodylia; family Crocodylidae; genus Crocodylus; species Crocodylus porosus. The sequence goes on from NW_017728886.1 coordinate 120,142,125, forward strand.
CATAACAAACAAATAGTGCCCCAGACCCTTGATTGAACCATGTCCAAAACTATGAAGATATACACAGCCAGCATAACATAATGTTTAGGGTGATAAAAGCAACATGAATGGATACAGAGTACATGGGCTTTCCACTAAGACCACACATGCCATATTAGTACAATAAAACACAACAGAACATTAATGACACACCACAAAGCTGCAAAACATAATGGGCTTCTGGACACTTGCTATTAAAAAAAAGAAATAAAGAAAGAAATTCCTTCTCATACTCACTGAAATCAGAGGACCTTAATGTGACATGCGGGTATTCTTTTTAGACCCTCACATATACTATTAATATTCAGTCCAGAGGTATAGCTGGACAGTCCATACCCTGGGCAGCCATGAGACATCTGGGGTAGGGACAGTTGCCTCTATGCTGTTTGCAGCAGCACAATCAGCTGCTGCTGTGGTTGCAGTTATTGTTGCATCCTCCCCCAAGAGGCAGAATCAGGGGCTACTGTGCCAGTCACCACTCCACACCCCCTCAGTAATGGTATTGATTAAATCCCATTTGTTACTGTAACCCCAGACACCCTACAAACACAGATTCCTGGCTCCAGGAAGATTGCTAAATAAAGAAGATGGGCACAGGTCAGGGAAGGGTTGTAATACACCAGCAAACCCAGCAAGGACAGCAAACAACACACTAGTGCTACAGTATGGGGAGGCTAGAAAAATAGATGTAGTTAAAAAGGATTAAGTATCTGGAAAAAAATCAAGGGAAGGGACACAAGGGAAAAGGAGGCAAGAACAAAGGGTGTGGAAATGAAGGGACTGCAAGAGTGAACAAAGCGAACAGCTACGCAGTGAAGAGAAGAGAAAGTCCTTCCAAGACTGTAAAGAAATCTCCAAATGCCCAAAGGTCCCTGCTTTGGCTCCTCACTCCCTGACTGGTTCCTCCCTGTAGATTTTCTCTGGAGACTGGGGTCAGCAGGAAGAAAGGCACCACCCAGGCCCTAATGTCCCTAGAGTTTGGGGAGAGGAGTTTCCCTGCCTCACTCTTGGTCTCAGAGGCAAATTAGCAATTTCAACCAGTGGCATAGTGATGCTATGTTGCAGTGGTGGCATACAGAGCGTAGGCAGCTTGGCTAGCTAGCAGCAGCTGTTATTTTTGTGTTGTCATTGGCATTTGGGGCTGCTATCTCTATCAGCCTTCTACTTCCACCTCTCTCTGTTATACTACTGATCACAACACAACGAGGAGGGGGGTCCAAAGTATAACTGCAACATGGGGTCCTTGAACACCTGCTACTGCTATTACACAGATTCCCTGGGGATTGCCATTTAGAGGCACACCTTTAATCAACACCCAAGGCAGGTGCCTCAATTCTCACAGCAGTAATGTTACTGTTGGGCCTAGGAGGACTCTGGAGGATAGATGGATAGATGGATGGGGGAGGGAGATCTTCAGCTGAGTTCCGTTTTAGCAGTATTTGATTCTAGTGTTTAATTTACTTTGTTTTCATGTCTCTGACCTGGCTTCAAAATGAATGCAAGGATTGTAAAAAGAGGAGTCATTATTAATAGATTAACAGAAAAGAAGGAAAGCATTACGGGTTGAGTCTGGTTTTGTGGCTGGCCCAGTGTGATCTAGATGAAGTGTCCACTGCTGCAAATCAGGAATAGCAGTTGTAAAAAAAGGCTATGACATTCTTCAAGTGTGGGACCCCTGGCCCATTTCTGTGGGTATGAATAACTAGTGTTTGGAGATGATGTGATTTCCCCATAGCTAGTTCTGTGACTAAATACCAGGTCTCAGTGCTGTTACTGTAATTTCTTTTTCATAAGCCTGCAATATTTGCAGAAGAAATGTTATAGCATATCAGCTGGCAGGTGGACATTTGGCAGCAAAGAATGATTTAACTGACTTGTAAGCAGGGTGGGGGGATCACCTGATGTGGCCAAGAGCCTTAGAAATAAAAGCCAAGGGATTGCCAGGATGAGGAAACATCATCAGTAGGAAAAGCAGACACCATGGCTAAGTACAGACAGCCAAAAAGCCTAAAGCTGAATTGATCCAATTTTCGCAGGTTAATCTAAACTACAAAGACTGAACTGATAAGCAAGCGAAGAGACATTCACTTTGGTTTCTGGAAATGCAGCCACATGCCTGCAGTGGCCCAAGATAGAAGCTAGGGGGCATTAACACATGCCTGTCTGCTCAGCTGGAGCAGACAGCTTGAGTAAAGGCTAGCCAGCCCACCATGCGAGGTGGGGTTTGCAGAGAAGGTGCAAAGCATCCTGGATTTTGGGGGACTGTGAGTTAACTTGAATCTGGAGGGGATCTAGGACAGAAGTTCTTTAAACTGATTTCACCTAAATCAGTTCACTCTGATACTACATCCATCCAGGTTTGTCTTAAACCAGTTTTGGCCATTTTGAAAGTGGTTTATATGCACTGAACCACTGTTGTGTTACAGATTTGAATTGGTTTCTGATCACTTACACCAGCTTATACGTAATTTCTATCCCTTGTCTGTTAGTATCAGGATACTGATGGAAATCATCTACATCACTGTCTCATTATGATAACAGCTCTGGCATTACCAAAAATAAAGGGGTGATGCCAGAAAATGAACTTTGAATTCACCCAGATTCATAATAGTTCTGACTGAAAAAGCACTGAAATGTAAAAGAACAAAAATAGTCTCCTGCAGCACTTGAGTGCACAAAAGCAATTGGCTTTGCCTGAAGCTGTGACTTTGAAATTCAAATGCTGTCCAAGTTACCCAGTTACACAGAATATAAGAAGTCCCTCTGATGTGTGTGCTATGATATGCAATGTCACTTAAATCTGTGATTTTCATAAGCCTTTCAGCAAATTCTTGTCTGAACCTGACCCCTGCCATCATATTCTTTGTTAGACGCTCTTCCCTAAAAAAGGGAAGCCACAACTGTGCAGATTTGTACTGGGCATGATCAGCTCAGAGACATCGCACTCACATCATCAGTAATATGCACATCAGGTATCAACAGCTCATTGCATGCTGTTGCAGCACAGTACTGTACTGCTTCCACTTCAGAGCAAGGCACAGAGTAATAATATACAGAATTAGGTGCTGAGCATGCAAACAACAGTAGTCTCAATTTATTGCAGAAATGAAACAAGCACTTTTTTGGAATGACTTATCCCCAATTCATTCACTTGCCTGCTCTGTCTCAAAGACATTTTGGTCTTTGAGACAGAGCAGGCAAGTGATTTAGAGTTTTGTTTAAATGTGTCATGCCTCAGAACATAAGTGCTTAACAGGATCCTTTGAAGATTATATAAGGTTAACTTTCAACCTGATGCCAGGATGGTGGCTCTGCATCTCTTTTAGTCAAAGCTTGCTTTTAAAAGCATCTCTTTTTTTGCTTTAAAAGCATCTCTTTTAGTCAAAGCTTGCTTTGAGCACGCAGTACACATACAGTCATTCTAAGTAATAAACATACATGCAATAATTACCTCTAAATAATATGTATGCAAGTGCTATCACTGCCTCCTTAGGCTTTTCTCCTGGACTTTGTGTTCCTGCCTACCTTGGCCCAAGACTGATTTCCCAGGCCCCTAGTACAACCTGTTAAAAAGTAATAGACACTCAAGTTTTAGTAACAGCTGTATTAACAGCACAGTTTAAATTTCATCCAATTCTAGCCATATTCATCCTTAACGCATCCCTAAGCATTGACATCCCCCTTGCTCTTGAACTGATATGCATACAAGTATCAGGCTGAGTGGCTAACCCCTCAGTAGGCCCTAAGCCCTCGAGTGGTTTTAATAGAGTGGAGTAGCCTTTGTTCTGCACAGAAGTGAAGCTCAAGATGGTGGTCCCTCTTCTGGATCTTGTTAACAGACACAATGCTGTTTAAAAAGCATATCTTAAGTGTGGGTAGCGATATCCAAAAAAGCTATGAAATATGTTTGTTCAGCACAGCTGTTTGACATATTTCAGCCTTTCTCTTTGTTGTAGTTTTGGCAGAACACTTGTGATTTCAGCAATGCAGATTCCTGTGGGAACCATGAGTCTGAGATTATTTCAGGGGAGAATACAGACTGCACCAGCTGATAGCATTGCAAGTACTGGGCAAAACAGTGGTTGCACATTCATATTTGTGGAACTTTACACATACGGTTTCCACCTCAGAGGCAAAGCATTGTTAGTACAGAATGGTCCAAAAAGTGGTTTTAACAACCAGGCTAGGGACAGGCATTCAAAAAGCCTGAGCCTGAATTGATTCAATCTTTGTAGGTTAGGCTGAACAGGTTTGTAACTGGACGGGAATTCTCTCTGAACTGAGGAAATTCAGGCACGTGCTTGCAGTGGCTCAGGCTAGAAGCCAGGGAGCACTAGACCAGCCCTCCCTTCCCTTGCATAGTGCTGAGCTGAGGCAGGTGTGGCCAGGCCCCAGCAGAACCTCTGCTTAGGTTGGTCTGCCTGCACCATCCATCCCAGGTTTTTTCCTGCTGGCTGCTCAAGGGATGGGAGTGTTGCCAGCCCCCAGCCCCCTCCTAGCACTCTGAAGTGATGGGGGGAGGTGCAGCACATGCATCTGTTGATGATGCAAAGCTTTTCAATTTTCCTCTCCCTACTTCTTTATGCTGTCTGCAGCAAACTGACAGGCCAGGAAGCCAGCAGGGAGCTGAAAACAGTGTTTATCACCCCATCAGCAAAACAATAGCCTCCCTCCATTAGTTCAAACTCTCCTTAAACAGCTTTCCAGCTGACCTGTTGATTAGCTCAAAAAAGCCCTACACGGTCACTGTTCTGTCTGCCTGACCCAGTGAAATTGGAGACATGCACACACAGACACCTCTCAGCATTAGCTAGCTTACCACATGCATAGGGTCCATGGGGCTGGGATCTATGCTGTGGGAGATGGGAGGGAAGGAAGGTGGGATTCCTGCTTGAGCAGCCAACAACGAGGTGGGGTAGGGCAGGGGGAAGCCAGACAGACCCTGCTGTACCTGCAGTCTCTGCCAGAGCTCTAGCCAGGGAGCAGAGCCAGCTCTGCCCATGAGAGAGCATTCTGGGATGCTGGGGGTGTTTGGTTTATCTTAGACCAGCAAGGGGTCTGGGACATATGTTGCATAAGCTGGTTTAAGTCAAATCAGTTAAGTCTGATACTACATTCAACCAGGTTTATCTCAAACTGGTTTCAGCCATTTTCAGACTGGTTTATGTGCACTAAACACTGTTTTGTTACAGATTTAAACCAGTTTCTGATCACTTATCTCATAGATCTCATAGACATTAGGGCTGGAAGGGACCTTGGGAGATCATCGAGTCCAGCCCCCTGCCCAAAGGGCAGGAAGTCAGCTGGGGTCATAG
>NW_017728886.1:120147578-120160349 GCF_001723895.1 Crocodylus porosus
CTTTCCTGGTTTGGTCCCTGCAGGACCGGACCAGCGCGGAGTAATCTGGTTTATGTGTAATGTCTTTCCCTAGCCCCAGTGATGGTCACTGAATGGGGATGCTATGGTAGAATAGGGCTCTCCCCACAGTCCTGTGACAGTTATCCCCACCACCCACTCACCCCTTGTCAAGAGAGGGAATGTTGCAAAGACAGTGACACTTGTATCATCTCTGGCTGATAATATGGACTCTCAGGGTTGGTGCTAGTCAGAATAACTCACAGGTGCCCTCAGGCTGATCTAATTTATACTGATGGACTTGCCTGCAACAGACTGACCTCAGGATGAACCTTATAACACTTTCATCCTTTTCAGCAAGCTGGCATGTTCCTCAGTCATGTCTGCAACACATACATATATGCATGTCTACAGGCAGATGCATATGTAATATATAAAACAACATAATAAATACACATAATTATTTCTAAACCAAGGAGATGAAAGTCTTCCAATACCTCCCTTTAGATTACTCAGTAGGTCTCTGGGATAAACTAAACTGTCTTGAGGAAAACCTTTCCTGTTTTTACATATGACATTAAGAGTTTAGTTCAAGCTGTGTGGATGTTCATCCAGAGCTAAAAGTCTCTACAGCTCAGAGTTAGGTGTCCCACTACTTCATGTTGCAATATAACACGGGGGGGTCTCCAGCCATTTGAGACAGAGAAAACCTTGCTTGCTTTAGAATATAACACTTCTGTCAGTGCACTGTGCATCCTTAATTTAGTAACAGTTTGTGCAATAGTATAAATTAAGATAACATTTTATAATACAACCTAAGGGAATGTACCACTCCAGTCAAATTCCAATATAAGCAAATTATATTTATTGACATACACAGGTAACTAAAATGATTTAGAATACAGTGGCACATAACACAGAAAGTAAGCTAAGGGCATGACGAGGAGGCAGGCAGCTGATTTGTGGGCAGATCATGGGATCAGCCACCATTTTGTGGGCTTATCATACGGTGCACCCCTCCCCCATGCCTCTGATTGGCCAGGGGGGCCCAGTGGCCCCACACCTTGCTGCTGATTGGTCAAAAGGGCTGTCTATCATGCAGCCCAACCGCCACTACTGATTGACCAAGGGTGCTGTCCAGCATGCAGCCCCACTACTCATCACCGATTGGTGGAGAAGGATGGGGCTGCACAACAGGCAGCCCTCTCAGTCAAACAGCAGCAAGTGGGGGGGATGTAGCCATCATCTTAGCTGCTTCCCATCACATCAGGGCCCTCCCACCCTCCTCACCTCAGGCTGTGTGGTCAGGCTACAGAAGCCATAAGGACTGTTGGCTCCCACTAGGGAGACAGCATTGTATTTTAAGTTTTGTTTGGGGGGGGGTTGTTCGTGTTTTTTTGCGGGCGGGGGAGGGGTTGGCAGATTTCATGGACATTGCCCAATATCTCAGACAATGCCAATATCTCAGATATTGCTACAATATTGAAATTTTTACATGTGCTCAACACAAAGATCCATCATCCCTTTCAAATTATATTTATGATTATTAAGCCCTTTAAATCCACATTGACTGATCTTCTCTAGTCCCTGTAGCCCACTGTGCTCCGACTGACTGTGTAGTTTGCCTGGAATATGACCTTGAAAATAGGCTGCTTGCAACTACACCTATCATCAAGGAAGCATGCTGCTTACTTGCCTTCACATTTATCCATCCTTGCCAATATTTTAAAAGTAGCTGAAAGAACTGCATGTTTGCTACCGTGCTTAATTGATCCCAAAACAAGAGAGGTTTTAAGTTTATTTAAGTTCATTCTTTCATTGCTGAACTCTTGGGTCCTTTCTAGTCTGCTTCACTCTCACCTGTGTTTTGCTTGTTTTCTCTGGCCGTTTCTTTGGAGTCTATGTTGGTAGCTTCTCTTATTCCATTTTCTAATTCTGTATTGGTCTCCCAAAGGATTGTGTCCTTGATTTCTTCCATTCTCTCTGCACCCCATATCAGATAGCCCGATCCAGGCCTATCCTATCTAAAACCCAACACGTCGTATATCTGAAACCCAAATGCTGTTCTCACTTCCATGTTCAGCCCCACACCATGTTGACAGAAGCTCCCTCAAAGGGTAAATTCTCTCCCATGTAACAGCACGAAAGCCAGAGAATCCCTCACCATCTTCTGCCTCAGTTTCTCAGAAAATTCCCTTTGAAAAGCCACTGTGAGGACTTGCTAACTCTGGGGAGCAAAAGCACTCATAAGAGGACAGAGAGGTCAGGAGAAAGCCTGCTGCTGGCTCTGCTTCTCCATCTCAAACAGCATACCGAGGAGAGTGTGATCTGGCCTGCAGCAATCAACTGCCTATCATTCCAAGCCACACACAAAAAATGACCTTTTTGTGGGGAAAAGATACTTTGACCATGAAGCCTGACACACTGGTACATCTTACCGGAAACTGTTGTTTTTTGGAGTGGAGTAACTGCTATTCTTGCACCTTGAGCCAACATTACAAAAGAGGCTCCGAACAAAAGGATAAAGGCCACGATTTGGCAAATCTCGGGCTTCTAGATAACCTAAAAATCAAGTAACAGACAGCATTAGAGCAGCAACAAAGATACGTTATAAAGCTTCAACAACAATACTGTTCCCTTTATTGTACTGCAACTATTCCAGTTTTATGTAATCCACACAGAAATGATTCATCCAGCACTGAAGTGGAGGCATTTCTGGGCTACAGCATGGCAAGACAGTGATCTTGTGCTGCAGTGCTCTCCAAACTTTTGAGAGCTCAGTTTCCCTTCAGGAAAATGAAGTGAGTCATGCACTGGGCTTGTAACTGGCTTAAGCCAACCTGGCTGATCATATAGAGGAGACTGTTCAAATCTTCATCAAAATCTTTGTAAGAATCTTCATAAAAAGATGGTTCCCCTGTTTCCTTCCATGTTTTCCAAAATGGTGAAATAGTTAACAGTGCAGACACACCTGGATTAACACTCAGTGAAATCGATAGGGCAATTTGCATCTCACAGGGCAAATCTACACATGATGCTACATCGCTGTAGCAACATGCTACTGTGACATACCGTTGGTGGGAATAAACCATGATGCTGCAGCTACATCGCTGTGGCAATGCGCTCCTTCATTATAGCACATTGCTGTGGTGACATAGCATCTAAAAATAACCACGCTCCTCCAGCACAGCACAGTACAGGCTGTTACTGTGCCATCATTTAATACTTCCAAAAGGATGTACTAAATGACGTTGCAGTACGAACAGCACCGTAGGGGCACACCGTAGATGTGCTCATAGTGATTGTTGCCACTTCTCTGTTCACTGAAGCAGATATTCCTACATTAGTTATATTTACATCACATTTTGAAGTTTCTCTTTACAACAATCACAGAGGCCTTGCAGAAGAGCTCCCCTGGGCCTTGCAGATGTTATGTAGCACAGTCTGTGATGATGACCCAGGGAAGTTTGTCCTTGGGAAACTTGAGGTGCATGGTGAGGTGTGCCAGAAGTCCTTGAGGCAACTGAAGGCACACTCCACCAAGGTATGGGTCCAGCCCAAGAAGCAGTTAGTGGGCCTAGTGGGGGTCCAGGTGGCTGGTATAGGGCTGCATGAGCCAGAGTGGGTAGGCGGAGTCCCCAGTGAGGAGGTGTGGGATGGCCATAGCACCCAGCTTCAGATCTGGCACCTCTGGTACAAAGCACCCACTCTCCACTAGGTCTGGCAAGCTGGAGTTCCTGAAGATGTGGGTATTGTGGGTGTTGCCCATGCAGCCAAAGATTACTTGTATGAAGGCTCTGTGGTGATCCACAATGATCTGGAGTATCATGGAGTGAAAGCCCCTCTGGCTGTAATAGGGGCAGTCTTCATGGGGTGGGCAGGTGATGGGGATGTGGGTCCTGTCCAGGGCCCTGATGCACTGGGGGAATCCCAGGGCATGGAACCCTGCCAACACCACCAGGGGGTCATGCATGTGGAGCAGAGTGGTCCCCAACATGTCCTGAAGGGCCCTGCATACCTCTAGGATGGCCTCCCTGGTGATGGCCTTGCCCATGCCAAGCAGGTGGCTGATGTATTGCAGGCTGGCAGGCATGGCCAACTTGAGCAATGTGAGGAGCAGGTGAGAGAGGCAGCCACATGCCAGTGTGGAGGGGCAGCCACATGCCAGTGTGTTGCCACACCAAGCATGCCTGGACCTGGTCCAGGAGATCCCAGGTAATGCAGAAGGCCTCCACCCACTGCCTGTCATCCCAGGTATGCTGGATTACATGCTGCCACCAGTCCTGGCTAGCCCAGCAGGCCCAGAAGCAGGAGTTTGGAGGCCCAAGAGTATGATGGTAGCCCCAGCAGTGGTATTCTGGAGCCCTTTATTGGTATCCCTGCCAGGATCCGGCCAGACAGACAGGATTGAGGCAGCAGGTACATGGCAGCAGTCCTGGGATGGTGCACAGTGGCTTGGCAGATAGCCACTATGCATGGGGGAGCCAGGAAGAGCAAAATGGCTGTGGACCTGGCAGTGGTCTGTATGGCAGATGAGTGCAGCAGCCAACAGAAGCCCAGGGTGATGGTGGTCAGTGCCAGGGCCAGGAGCTGGAGCAGCCAATAGCGCGGGAGGCAGAAGCAGCAAGGAGAGGGCTGACACATGCTGTTCCTACATCGGGCACGCTGTCCTAGCCAGGAAAATGGCTGGCCAGAGAGCAGCAAGCAGGGCTGACTTTTAAAGAGGGCCGCTGACTACTGGCAGCTGCAGCCAGAGCCTGGAGTTCCTTGAGTGACGGCAGGGGCCCATTGCAGGGTCCCAGGAAGCGGGAGCAGATTGGCAGCAAATCTGCTCCTGCTTCCCTGCACGTGTAGATGCTTGCCCAGCACCATTTACTGACGAGTAATTTATTCACAAGTAAACTGGTGCTGCAGCAGATGCACATGTAGATGTGACCAGTGTATGTGTGTACACAAACATATATATCGTGTATATGTGTATCTATATATACATATATACATACATACATATATCATGTGGGGGAGTGTATACACACATACACTCTATCTATTTTATTAACTCTAATCCCATCAAATTTAAAACTGATCGAACCTACACTCTGAATCTGTAAGAATACAATAGATATAGATATATTCATTTATTAACTGTAAGTAAAATAATAATTTTATTAAAAAGAGTATCAAAAGTAGAGCATAGCTGTTCCATTTAAACTACAAGAAGCATTAACGTAGTTTGGACATCAAATACAAGCTGGAACATTGCTAGAATATTCTTGTATAGTTTGTGCATGCACATGTGCTTGTGTACAAAGGAACCACTGTTAAAAAATGATTTTTTATGGCTTGATCCAATGCACAGTGAAATCACTAGGGTTATTTCTACACAGCACAGTGCAGTACCACATAGCAATACCCAAGGTATCGTATGTGCACACATGCTCTATCATGTACTTTGAAATGGAGATGTTTGAAAATTAGTGTAATTTTGTAAAGGTACATTATTAACTCCAATACCATCAATCTAAAACTGATCAAACCCATGCTACTGATCTAAACTACGCCACTTACAGAAAACTACGTAACTTAGATCAGTTCTGCCTTGGGCTTCTTGAATGTCTGGACCTAGCCTATGAGTCTCTCAGACTTCTAAGAATGAAGCATTCCTAACAGTATCTGTCCTGTTTTGGAGAAAGGGGATAATGAAGTTACTATAAAAGTTACTATTTCAGTGCATAGAATAAATTCTACTGAATATGAATTAGAAAGAATGAATATGTGTTCCACTGACACTATATATATACCAAAATTCCAGATAGCTCACTGTTTGTAGCATTACTTCAAATGCAGGCTTACTCAGTACCATTAAGTATAAAGCAGCAGTTTTTAAACTGTGGGCGCACCCCCTGGGAGACATGAAGGAACACTGGAAGGCTGCAGCACATGGGCACATGGGCGAGAAGTTTGCAAGGAGCCTTCACTGCTGCAACCTCACAGGGGGGATATAGGGGAGGGAACCACAGGCAGGCTCTGCCGGTGAGCTGCTGCGGTTCTGGGAACCTGATGCAGAGGTCACATAGCCTAGAGCCACAGCAGGACCAAGGCAGGAGGTGCTGGAGCCAGGGCAGGTAGAGCCAGCCCCACCAAGCCAAGCCAAGCCAAGCCAAGCTAAGCCACAGTGGCTGCTAGGGTGAGAGGCACCCTGTGCCTGGCTGCTGCTCCTCTGGGGTGAGGGGGCCAAGGCAGGTGGGGTGCAAATAAAATTGTAATCCAAAGCGGGGCTCAGCTAAGAAAGTTTGAAAATTGCTGATCTAAAGGTTTCTACATACCTAGTAGATCGGTGCTTAATCTATATATAAACATAAAGAAAGCAATCCAAGGCTTAAGTTCTCATAGGCCTTTTATGAGGCAACAGGCTTCACATTTCTGCCTTAAATTCAAGCAGTTGTACCATGGTGTAATTGATTTAATTGTGGATTTTTTTCCCCTGTTCCTTGTTTTCATTAGCCTTGTGCTTCATTCCTTTCTGGGAAGTTGACAACTGTGTAGCTTGAATACAAGTTCACATTTCCAATTAGATTATAAAATATAAGCCATGCTGAAATCCCCTAGAATTGCACAAACTGAATGAACAATGACATAGTAATATGATTCATGCTTCTTTGTACAAGATAATGCTTGAGACGGATTTAGCAAAATTAACTATAGATTTAGATTTTAAAAATCCCAGGTTTTATAAATTTGCAGAAAATAAAGGAGCCACTGTTTTAAAAATTAATTTTTGTCTCGATCCAATGCCCAGTGAAATCAATAGGGATATGTCTGCACAGCACAGTACTACATAGAGATACCCAAGGTAGCTCTATACACACTAATCTGGTACTGGGAGCAGTGTAGCTTCAATGGTGTGGTGTTTCAGCTGGGCTCCATAGCCCTTCCAAGAAGCAAAGTATATTGGTGAGGTGGATTGCTGTGGTAACACAGCTATCATGCTCCTAGTTTCCAAGTTAATGTGTTCAGAACCACCCTGGGAATGTCCACATGGCATTGCATCGTGCCATGCAGATATAGCCTAGGAGTTTTTCCAGTTGACTGCAGTGGCTTTGACTTAGGCCATTATGTTTCACCTTTCTGATATTTTCTTATTGAGAAGCTGTCTTTACAATGCTGTGTGCAGCTGTGCAAAGAAATACAGATTAAACTCAAACATACAGTGTTCCTTATGTTTGGGAGGTTCCTGGAAACGAACTGCAGCCAGAATTAAGAATAGCATGCAAGGCCACAATACTTCAGAGAGAGACAGGATCTGAAAAGTGAACCAAAAGTACAATATCAACATTACAGAAAATGAGAATTAGAACTGCATCAGTCAAATATACATCAAGACCGGGGAAAACATTTAACATACTAAAAGATACTAATAGATTTCCTACTCAGGATCTATCTAAGGCAAAAGAAGCCACTAAAAGCAGACCAGATTATTTCACTAAAGACCTATATTTTACTTAGACTTGGTATCAGTGTTCCTTAACAAAATCACAAAAAGAGAGTTTTCTGAGAATAATGGTTACTATCTTGCTAGTTACACTGCTTTCCTGTATCATCTTCTGTGATCATACAAAATAACTTTAATAGAACCAGATTGCAATTACAGGTACTCCGACTGAAGGCAAAAAGCATTAATTTTTCTGCCTCACTTGCTCCAGCTGCAAAACAGAGGTGAGGCCACTTCACCAACTTTATAAAAAGCTTTTGGCTCCTCAGATTAAAAGTGCTAAATTAGTGTAGACTCTTATTATGTCAATACAATTTTGTATTGTAGAAGAAACAGAATGGTAGGGAGTCACTGAAAATATTAAGTCAAGGAAATAAGGAAGTTAGACAAGATGTCAGATTTGCCCCTGACAGTCTTGGAGGATTATTGTTCCAGGCTGCGTCTACACAAGACACTGACTGCACAGTCATTACTGCGCAGTCATTTAGTACCTGTATACACAAGTGTTAACTAACTGCACAGTAACTGGAGTTACTGCACAGTAGTGTCACTGAATGGCTTTTAGGTGACACTGACTGCACACACTGATGCGGTAGTGTTGCATCACGTTTCATGCCATGCAATGCTACTGTGCAGTAGTAATGATCTACTGCACAGTCAGCATCTCATGTTGACACCGCTCAAGTACCACTCCAGTATCCATGTGCCAGATGCAGAAGCTGAATCATCTGTTCATATCAGGGAAGAAGCTCATAAACTTAAAATTATTACAAAGAAAAATGTGATAGGATGGTCCTCCATCCTTAAGAAGGAAGGCTGGATTTTGGCACTGACACTGTCTTGGAAAGCCTTTCCCAAACTAAAATAAGCTTCACCAAACCTGAAACAAGACTGATCTACAATAACCTGAAGAAATGAGGTGCTCCAGGACACCTCTGATATCCCCACCATAACTGAGAGTTGTTATGTCTCATGATATAATGTCTTGCATATAAAGCAAAATGACAAATATATTCTCTTTGACAAAACCCCAAATCAGTAAGCAGTACAACTGGTCAAGAAGTAGAAAGGAAATCACAAGAATTTTCTGCAAAAAGTCCCCATGTTTTTAATTAATCATTTTAAATGAGCTTTTAACAAACATTTTACAAAGTGAGCAACTTATAACCTAAGATTTAAGACACCAGACCATAAGACATTTTAAAAATCCATTATTGGCAACTCAGTGCATGTACTAAGAGGCCTTCAGCATATCCCATTGAGGCACTACATCAGTAAATGTTTTCCAGTTTATATGTTCTGTCCAGCACACAAGCAAGTTAAAAGAGACTGTGAGAATAAGATGCAGTATCAGGTCACTGAATTGTGAGAGAAAAAAGAAACACTAAACAGGTGAAATGATGAACTATTGTAAAAGTGTACAATGCAAATTTATAAACAAGTCTGGTGTGTGGCCCTGTGAAATACAGCTAAATACATTTGATGCTCCCTCTGGGTGTGTCAAAGGAAATTGAGTGCATTTGTTATGGGAATGCCTCCATGACAATACCCAGGAAATATCAGCTCGAATTAGTGCAGTATTACATAAGACTTGTTTTTATTTTTCAAAGCTGCTTAAAAGGTCACAATGTTTCTCTACTATGTGAGAAAGGGATGTTGTCTTGGGCATGTTGCACTGATGCAACTTCCTGACAGAAATTTGGAGGAAGTGAAATTCATTCCACTGAACACATATGTAGGTAAATCACATACAGGGAACCAGACAGTCCTCTGTGGGATCCTTCCTCAGAAAGAGAAATAGAAACTACCTCAGTATTTGGGAGCTTACAGAAATTACATTTTTCACGTGATAAGGCCCCTGAAAGCACTCTACGGTCCAGCCATAATATAACAAAAGTTCACAGCAGCAGAGCGCTTTTAAAATAGCTGATTGCATGAAAAAATAACCCTTGTTTAATCAGCAAGTAGCTGAAGGTGCTCTAATGCAGAGCGCCTTAGGGAACTTTTGCACAGGATCCCTGTGAGGGTTAATCTGGGGTGATTCTGCTGGTATCCCATGCACCTCTGCAGGGCTGGGCTGGTGCTCCAGCAGGTAAGCACCAGCGCAGCCCTGCCCCTGGGGCTGCCACATAGAGTCTCCTCCCTGGAGAGGAGAGGTAAAGGAACACACTTGCACTGGGAGCTAGGGCAGAGGCGGGTATCTGGACTCCCATGCCACGTGGGCCCAGGCCTGGTGAGGTCTTGAAGGGGAGCTGGCCTGGACCCATTAGATATAGGGGCACAGATTTCTGCCCCTCCCCGTCCCAGCTTCCAGTGTAATTGTGTTGACAGCAGCCCTGCTTGGCTGCAGCTCTAGAAGCTAAGGCGGGGGTGAATCCAAGCCCCTATGCTACACTGGCCTGGTCCAGCCACCTCAGGTAGGGTTTTTTTAGGGGGGGAGACTTGGATTCCGGCCCCTGCCCCAGCTCCTGGCACCACAGCCAGGCCGGGCTGCTGGCTGTCAACACACTCCTAGCCTCAACCAGTGCGTGAAATGGCAGTACCGCACCACCCCTGCCTCCTGGCCTTGGCTCCAAGACCCCACCACCAAAAAATGAAAATCTGTTAATTTCAATCACACTGTAAATGTAAACACTTTGAGTGTGCCTTTTGATCACTTGTGTAAATGCCCTTAGCCTTCAGTCTGCACCCAACTGATCCCTCTCCATAAAGAATTTGGCCAGCCATCACCTGTCCCCCTTTACTCCTTTCTACAACAGGCAGAGATCCATCACCCAACACTGCGGGTCTCAAGGGTGTAACTAGAAGCCCAGGCTCTTCTTTGCTGAAGACAGGCCTCCAGGTTGCTGTTAGAGTTACAGCCCCACCTTCTACACTGTTCTCAGAGCTTTTTTTATGCTTGTGCTATTTGACTATGCATCCTCTAACACTTCACAGGAAAGAGAGAAAGAGGAGCCAGAGCAAGGTTAGAAAAGAGGACAAAGGTTAAGTGACTGATTACATATGAAAAGAGGTGCACTGCTTGTAGTGAAAAGGACAAAAAAATCCAAGAGGTCTGAGATCTTTTTACATGGAAGTGACACTCCAACTGGAAGCAAAATTGCAACATAAATCCAGGGAAAAAGTAGGATCTCAACTTCACTCTGCAAAATATTGTAGATTGGAAAAACAGTACTGACATTTCTACTAAACTCAGTAGACTACCAAGGCACTTAGAAGGAACCAAGAATAGATGGAATATTAAGAGAGAGAGAGAGATAGGCAGGCAGGCAAGCAGGCAGGTTCCTTTGGGACTAAATTAAAAGATGAGAAGATGAGGGTGGGCTTTTTCTGTGCATGTTTGCTGGGCTGGGGGAAGGGGGTTCTGTTCTGTTCTGTTTTGAGGAAAGAGAAACTTCTGAAAAGCACTCAGTACATACCAGCACCAATAAAGGCTGGGAGCATTTGATCAAATGTAAAACTGGATTCTCTTCTTTCATGCTCACATCTTTTGTGGCCATTCTGCAGAAACATCTGAGTAGTAAAGTCACTTGCTTGACTCCACAAAGTATACAAGAAGCATGCTAGGGTATTTCTCAGCATGAGTAAGGATTGCAAGGCCAGATGTTAAATAAATGCCATACTGCATGATGCACTAGTGTTACAGTAACAGGCTCTGGTCCTGACTCCACTGAGTACCACATAGGGGAAATCCTTGCACCTGTGAGGCTCAGCATGTTGCCACAGGCAACACTTGGCAGGATCAGAGCACTAGACATTGAAGTGCAGTCTACTGAAATGGGCGTCAGTAATTTTGTGCAAACACGGCTCATTCTGTAGACCTCATTCTGTAGAGAAGCTGTCTTCCAAATTTGCTAAATTAGTTACAATCCCAACAGGAAACAGATAGCGTGGATATAACTAATCCATCAGGTAGTGTTAGAGTCCTCTATAACGAAACTGCTGTCCCTCTGTTAGATGTGAAGGTATTTTGACATGCCAAAAGTGGTTCATTTAGTTGGGTTTGAAGTTGTTCAGGGTGCAGGGGGAGCATGTGGGCCCTGCATGGAGGCATGTGGGCACTGTGGGGTACATGTGGGCCCTGTGGGAAGCTCATGTAGGCTCGGCACAGGCATGTGGGTCCTGCAGGGGGGTACTGTGGCCCTATAGGGGGGGCTGTGGCCCTGTGGGGGGAAGCTGTGGGCCCTGCGGCAGGGAGCAGTCCATCTGCTGTGTGGGAGAGCTTCACCTTGTGAGGAGTGGGGGACCCACCCCTCCTGAGAAGGCCCCCTCACACAGCCTCTCCATAACCACAGTCCCCCCACAATCCACCCACAAAAACCACATCCCCAAGTCACCCAACAAACCCCTCACCCACATACCCAGCCACAAACCCCAAACCCCCATACAAGCCCCATACCCCCACAAACTCTACACCCACCCACAAATTCCCCAACCCCCTCCCTCCAAATTGCTTTACACCTGTAAATATATCAATAAAACATTGACCAGCTGATTTCTCTCTATATAGTGGTGTTTCATTTTAATAGCAGAAGAACACTATTTTGGGTATTTTAATGAGATAATTTGGGTTTCTTGCTGGACACAGAGCTTGTCTGGACTACATGTAAAATTTGAATAACTAAATTATAGTATCAGTGCCTTCTTGCACAAGAATATAAAAACTCATGACTGGGACCACCTAAAGCATAACAATACAACTAATCTCATCTCTTACTCTAGTATTAAGTACAACCCATGACCAAGTATTCTAATTTGGTTATGAATAAGCTTCCCTTTCAGAGTGATTACATCCCCTTGCTATGATATTCCTTGCCAATCTAGGTGTCTCTGCCAGTTGGAAACTTTGGAGTTCTGCCCTGCTATCGCAATAGCCTATACTGTACCTTACGATTTAGAGTCTAAGGTGCTCAATTCAGGAAACCAACTCCTACTGAAATTAAATCAAGTAGTGTGCCTCTGGTTTAGCTGGAGGGCAGATGAGGTGGCTGACATCTTGGCCATTTGGGGCCCTGAGGACACACACTGACAGCTCAAAGCGGGCCACCAGAAGGAGCACATCTTCTGGGCAATGGCTGCCCAGATGGCAGAGTGAGGACACCCCATCTGGGTCTGGCAGGGGCACAGCCATGAGGCTGCAGGTCCAAGAGGGTGGATGCTGCTGCAGGTGGCAGCAGGTCTCAGCCAGGCAGCAGCCCCCACTGCCAAACTGCTGCAGTGGGTAGAAGGTGCAGGGGCCACTCCAGGTTAGGGCTGCTTCAGCAATCCAGCTGGCACAAGAG
>NW_017728886.1:120163357-120167826 GCF_001723895.1 Crocodylus porosus
CCAAAGTTTGGTGTAATCGGCGAACTTGGCCAGTCCACTCCTGACTCCAATGTCCACATCATTAATGTCCACATCATTAATTGATTCAATCTTTGCATGTTAATCTAACCTAGCTAGGCTAAACCAGTTTGTAACTGTGAAGACATCCCCTCTAGACTGAAAAAATGTAGGCACATGCCTGCAGTGGCTCAGGCTGCAAGCCAAAGGGCACTAGAGCAGCCCTCCCTTCCCTTCTACAAAGCTGAGCTGAGGGGGGTGTGGCCAGGCTCCAGCAGGACCTCTGATTAGGGAGGGGTTCCCCCCCTTCCCTGAATAGCCCAGCAGGGAGTTGATAAACACAGTGTTTATCACCCCTAACTCAGTGTTTATCAGCCCATTAAGAAAACAAACCTCTCTCCACTAGTTCAAGCTCTTCTTAAACAGTTTTTCCAAGGAAGGAACAGAGGGACATTACCAGTTACCTGTTGATTAGCTCCAAAAATCCCTATACTGTCCTATCTGCTGTTGTCCCATCTCCCACAGCACAGAACAAAGCCAGCATGTGGTATGCTAATGTTGAGAGGTGTCTAAGGCATGGGGGGCGGGAAAATCCCAGCTTGAACAGGGAGTCATGGGGTGAAGGGGGGAGAAGGAGGAAGCCAAGCTGATCCTGCTGTGTCTACAATTTCTGCTGGAGCTGCAGCCGGGGAGAAGAAGGGAGGGGCCAGCCCTGGTGGGCTACAGCAGAGAGAAGAGCCCCGCCCAGCAAAGCATCTGGGATTCTGAGGCGCTTTAATTTAACTTAAACCAGGAAGGGGTCTGGGACAGGCATTGCATAAACTGGTTTGACCCAAATCAATTAAGTCTGATACTACATTCAACCAGGTTTATCTCAAACCAGTTTCAGCCATTTTCAAACTGATTTATGTGCCCTGAACATTTGTTTTGTTATAGGTTTAAACCAGTCTCTGATCATTTAAATTGGTTTATGTGTAATGTCTGTCCTTAGCCTAAATAGGTCCTGAGGAACTTACTAGCACTCACTAGATTCAAAGGTGTGAAGGTGTTTTTAAACTGCATGATCACTACTATGTAAGTTGCATTGGGTTGATGACTGATGGTCAGTCCTGGCACTCTGGCCACTGGCATATATTCCACTGTAGAAGTATCTTGTAAAGGTAAGTGCCATCATCGCCCCCGTGGAAGCCAATGGGAATTTTGCCATTGACCTCAGTAGAGCTTGGATTTCATCCATAAGGTTTAAATTTCACATGGGAAACCAGAGGGGATTAAGTGCCTTAGTAAGAAATACTTGTTTGTATTAACACAATAGGATAGAATTAAGAGCTTATTGTTATCACAGAGGCCACTCTAGAGGAGGAAAAAAAATGTGATTAAATCTCACTGGTAGAGCAGGGAAGGGACCCCAAAATCATGATATTCTATAGCTAAAACCAATTGAGGGGTATAGCAAAGCATTAGTATTATAAGATGACTTTGCCCTACATACAAATGGCTTTAAAGAAATTATATAATCAATTCTATTTATCTGCAACAATGAAAACCATGAATTATTTTTAATTAAGGTTTCCTTTGTGCAAATGAATAAATCATCAGCCACAAGGGAGAAGAAACTTTCCCAGGTATTCAGAACAGTGAATATTCTTAAACTCTATCCATTTTCAGTCTCAGCTAGTATTTCTATACAGGTGACTCCCAAGCCTATATACTGCAGACTTCTTCCCTTCTCTTCAGCTCTGATTTTGTGCTGCCATTTGGCAATCCAGCTGCAGTTTGGAATGGACCAAATTTACATTGGCTCTGACTCCCTGAAATAGATGCAGTCACTCAACATTTGCTTTACTTGATGCAGGACACCCATGGCTCCTGTAAGGAAGCAAGACTGAAAAATATGGGCATGTCTACACGTTGCCATATGGTGACATTTGTACTGCGCTGTCTTTTAGTACTTGCTTGGGGGAAGTACTAAAACATGGCGCAGTATGAGCCCATACTGTAGCATACAAGCAGAGCATGGTTAGAGTCACTGGCTAAGTTGCCATAGCAGCACAGCATAGCCAGGCAGCGCGCTGCTATGACATTGTAGCTGGCAACCACATGTAGACCTGTGTGTTCGCTACATCACCATAGCATGCCATACAGTGGGGATGTTGTAGGGAGATGTGTAGATAGATGTACCCTGTGTCCCTGTTTAGCTGGATGCAGGTCCAATGCTCACAGAGCCTGTGTGAAGTGAACAACCAAAAGGCTCCAATTTCAAATGAGTACCTCAAGGGAAGCTGCAGTCGCCATTGAACATAACCTGCACCCAGCTGATGCAAGTCTGAAGTCAACTACTGACAGAAATAATTCTTAAAAATCCATGTTGCTAACATCAGCCAGACTAATTACAGCAGAACATTCAGGTCACCCCTCTCAGAGATCTTGTTCCAAACTGTATTTGTCTTCACAGGAAGTCTTTGCTGAAGTTAAAACATCACTGGGAGGTGACTGGGTAGACCTGGATTCTGTCTGGAAGAGACTGGCCATGGCAGAGGTAGGAACCTCAGCTGGGAATATGCCATGATAGGTGCTCTGGGGACTCGTTTGGTGTACTGCTCAGCCTACATAATGAAAGAAGCCTGTAACCAGTCAGCCATTAAGCTATCAACTATGATACACAGCAACAGAGGGTGTCAGGCAGTAGGAAGACACAGCAGTGTAGGGACACAGCCAAGTACCCACGGCAAAGTGGAACTGTCACCTTCTAATTCATCATCACAAACATGCAACTGCTAGCAACAGCTGGTGTTTTTTTTCCCCCTCTCCACCTATTTAGCACCCAGAATAGTTGTCCCTATCATCTCCCACTAGTTATACCACCAAGGATAAATACTGACATGCTATGGCTTTGGAAATGCTAATAGAAGTTGGGAAGGAAAGTAAAAGCTGGAAGTGGTGGCAGAGGGGCTATCAGTTGCAAAGGATAGTGGGATGAAGTAGAAAAGGAAAGACACAGCAGTCCTCTCTCTCATGCTTATAGATGTCATAATCACCATTTAATAAAACTGGAGCATGTATTTTTTTTTGTGTGATTTTTTCTCCTGGTTTTATTAACTATACGTTGGGTGCATCTACATGTGTGCCCGGGATCATAGCACATTGAGCCAGGGCAGAGTAGTCCCAGGCTAGCAGCAGGTTCAGGGGGTCAGCCCCGGGCTCCAGGTGGGAGTCAGAGAGGCTGGCTGAGGCATGAAGGTGATACAGTGCAGGGCAAGCCAGAAGGCAGCCTCCTCACTGTAGCACCCTCTGCACTGTAGCACCCTCATGCCCGAGCTAGCCCCGGTCACTGTCTACACGTGCATTGTGCTGGTGTAAACTCCTCCACTGTAGGATAATACTTGTCCCAAACAATACTGTCCTGTGGCGGAGTTAATTACTTTACTGCACCCTGATATGGTCTCCACAGTAAAGTGCATGTGTAGATGTGAGCATTTCCATGTATAAATACTACCTCCATAATGAAATATAATTAAGTAGGGAGAGGAGCATCCTTTACCTAATCACCTACCACTTCTGCTGCAAGTCTACATAATAGCTAAATAGTGTAAATGTGATCACTTACTCCAACAAGAAATATTTCTCTTACATTTCTTTCATTAAAAAAACTATGAAAATTAGTAACAAAAGGAACTTATTTAATACAAATATCAAGATTGCTTAATGGTATTTTATGCCTTTCCAACACATGTAGGTCAGTGAAACTTACAATTTTTGAAAATCAGAAAATGAAGAGTTAAGGTACTTGACCAGGCCAGGTTCAGTGCCAAATATATGTGTTCTTTGAGTTGTAATGAACATAAGTTAATTACATCTGCATTTCATCCAATGTACTGTACTGTACAGAAAGAACAGTACCTCTGCAAAATTAAACAATCCTTTGACAATCAATTTGTCCTTATAAACATGATATCTGACTGTCACTTACCCATCATTCCCTATGATCATCTCCACCTAAATGCTGACAGATTCCATGGCAAGGAGACCCTCTGTGCCTGACTTCTGACAGAAGCTACACAAGGCAATATGGAAATCTGTACTGGATTTCTCAAGGGAGCAATATACCTCTTCCCTTTGACCAAGTACATGGAGGTCAAACACAGGGGCTCCTACTCCCCAGAGAGACAGCCCACACATGCTACCTAATCACAATCCCAAATCTGCCAAGTCCCTCCAGCTAATGGCACCACAATTTATTATAGCTCCTGCCTAGTGCAGTGAATGCACTGGAGTCCTGCAAAATAATTCCCATTGGCATTTTCCAGATCTGTATAAGGTGGAAGAAAAAGGGGGAGAGTTAAGGTTACATGGGACTGTATTCCTTTATTTTTCATATTCAGGCATTTCATAGATTTCATAGACATTAGGGCTGGAAGGGACCTCGGAAGATCATCAAGTCCAGCCCCCCGCCCAAAGGGCAGGAAGTCAGC
>NW_017728886.1:120167926-120176624 GCF_001723895.1 Crocodylus porosus
TAGGGCCTGACTGACAAGCCTCCTGAGCTTGTCAAAGTTGGCTTTTCTGAAGTCAAGGACTTCCGTGTTGCTGACTGACTTGCCAGCTTTATGGTGGATGGTGAAGGTGATCGGCTCGTGGTTGCTGTCACCCAGCTTCCCATTGATCACTAGGTTGCCAATTAGGTCATCCCTTGTAGCCAGTACCAGGTCGAGCAGTGCTTTGCCTCTTGATGGCCCATAGACTTCTTGAGTCAGGTAGAGGTCATCCACGCATGAGAGGAAGCTTTGTGACCACTCAGATTTTGCTGAGTGGTCCTCCGACGAGATGTCCAGGTAATTGAAGTCACCCATGACAACCATGTTCCTGGAGCATGTGGCCTCAACCAGTTCCTGGGCAAACTCCTGGTCAAGCTCAGGACTTTGGGTGGGAGGTCTGTAGTAGACGCCCACCGTTGTGCCCCCTGTGCTGTGTTCCGCACGGATTTTAAGCCAGAGGGTCTCCAGTTGTCCACCCTGGTCACCAATATCAGCTTGCAGGGACATGTAGCTTTCCTTAACATAGAGAGCTACACCCCTGCCCCTTTTATTTGCATTTTGCTAAACTCAGGATTCTCTAAAGGCATAAAAGGTCAGATTCTATTTCATTCTGTTGCATCCCTCAATGCATCTACTGTTATAACACACCATCACCTTACCCTTAAAACTGAAATACCAAAAAGCAGGAAGTGGAGGAGGACACAACAACCTTTCATATCACAGTTTTTCAGGAACTCAAGCAGGGTGGAATTAGATTGTACTTATCACTTAGTAGATGCAATAGAATCAACTGGCTATCAACAATTAACTTTAGTCTACATCCATGAAGGTTTTTATCATTGCAGAAAAAAGGAGAGAAGGGCAATGGGCAGCATAGGAAAGGAAGCTTACCAAGAAGGTGAGGAAAAGGATAGGAAGTCCTAAAGGAAGCAATGTGAGAGCTGCAGGTTAAGTGTGAGGAGCACTTGCAGCCACAGAATTCAAGGAAGGGAGTACGTAGGAAAGAAAATGATCACTCCTGTAAAGAATAAGGTTCCCTCACATTAAAAAGTCACTTGTAACTGTGAGATGTTCAGTGGGAGGAAGACATAGTGTTTCTCCCAGTTACAGATTCCTCCAGTTAACTAAAAATGCTGTTGAGATAAAAGCCCATGTCTTAACTTACTTTCCAAAAGGATTATTTAGAACAGCAAGTATGGAAATCCCCAAATCAGTTTAGACAAGGGAAATCAATGGCACGGCAGCAACAACAGTGACACTAATGGATTAAACCCTGCATCAGTTAATAGGGCCTTCTTTTACTATCTCTAAAAGTTTAAAAATCATGTCTCATTCAGGGTGGGGACACAGAAGAACATATTCTCTATCACTCTTGAGAGAGATTGTGAGTGTCTGCATTTTTATGGCAATTTCTAGCTTCCTCTGCATATTTTACTTCAGTGCTGTAAACTACAGCTTACTAAACGAAAAAGAATGGAAAGTACAACAAATCAGCTAATATTTCTAGCTAATATTTGTACTTCCCAAGCCTGGATTCCAATTTCTTTTGCACTATTTTTTCTTCCACTGCCAGTGGGCACTCCAAAGGTAAAGGACAAATCATTTTTTATCCTCAAGCACAAGCAGTATCTAATGATGGTATATGGTTATTCTTTCTCTTCAAAAACTTTTAAATGCCTTCCCTTAAATCTGCCATCTGGCAAGTCAGAGTTAACGTTCTGCTCTCCTCCTCTTTTAAATCATCAGGACTTCAAAGGCAAAACATGGACTGTCTGCAGCCAACTGATCCTTAATACTCTCTAAGGCAAAGGAAATATTGAGAAGGATGGACACAGCCTCTCCCCACACCTCCAGCGGAGGAGATGAGCACGCGCAAAACTTACCGGTTGCCTCAAACGACAGAGCCAATTCTTCCAGAAGAGAGCCTTGAACTGATGAACTGAATGCCCCATATTGCCTTCCCATTCCCCTGTCCACTTCAGGACTGGATCCTTAAAGACTCATACTGAGCTGACCAGGTAGCCTGACAGAGCACTCAGTAATTTGTTAATTCCAGTACAAGGGAAAGGTGGAACAGATATGCCCACAACTGAGAAAAGATTAGATTATGTTTCTGCCTCTTGTTCTGCACTTACTGAGGAATCTCATTTTTCCACTTGCTGCTCAGTGAAATGAACAGTAAGGGGATGGGTTTATATAAATGCCTTCAGGGTGGTTTACTCTCTCTCTTGCACATAATCTGCACTTGCTTTGACTTGTCAGGAATAAAAGCAAATAAGTAAAACTTAACAGTACACATCGGTTGTTTAATATTTACTGCCTTTGCCTTCTCCAGAACAAAGTTACCATTTTTACTGCAGCGATTATGTCATTGTGAGTATATACTCTTTTTAAGAATAGCAGTACAAGAGGTGGATCTGCTTTCGTAACCAGTTCTCCCCACACAAATGTCTGACAGTTTCTGTAGAGTACGTATGCATGCTCATGCATACAATATTATAGCTATGCTACTGCCTCAGCCTAAGCCCGTATTCAGTTCTGCATTTCTAATGAGAGCTTATGCACTTAGTTTTACATGAAACTGCCTGAATTTTTAACCAAGCACTGCATGAAGCTTGAATATATTCAAGACAAAATTACCAGTTCATTTCCAAGTGCTCCTCAAGAGCCCTAGAAGTGATGTTAGCCTTCTAGCACCTTTTTCTCCAAGCAAATGTTGAGTGTAATTTTCAGAAAGGCAGAGATGTGCAGAATTGCAGGAAATGCTGCTTTCTTGTGGGGTGGGAGAACATAAGTAAAGAATGGCTGGAAGTCTGATATTCTAAGGTTAGAAACAGATATCACCAAATGAAGTGGAACAGCTGTGCCACAATGTGTCATGGCCCACAACGTGTCATTGCCCACTTCATTGGGCAAAACACGTCACCCCTTGTCCCAACCATTGATGGTGCAGGACAAGGAATAATGTGTTCTCTCAGGGCTTGATGGGTCTGGTCCTGCAAACCCTGGGAATTCCCAGGCAGGACTGGGTCCCTTCAAGCCTTAAGACCACCTACTTGGCTTTCTCCACTTACCCAGGCACATCCCCAGGATCTTCAGGAACACATCTGGATAAGCAGGGGAAGTTGGGTTTGTTGGGCTATGTCCCCAGAGATCTCAGGGGTAAGTCTGGGAAAGCAGTGAAACCCTGATTTTTCCTGTTTACCCAGAGCTGCCCCTGAGATCTCCTACTACAGAGCTAATAGATGTGCCACTAGTTCACCTCTGATGTGGCACAACAATGGATAAGGACATCTATCGGGGCATCTTACAGGCAACATTGGACCCCTGCTAAACCAAAAGGGAGAACTGATGACTGATGCCCAGGAAAAAGCCAACTTGCTAAATGGGTATTTTGCGTCAGTCTTTCACAAGTCTCATGGGATGCCCCTTCCCATTACGGGACAGGAACGCCTAAGTGAGGGTGGTTCCTTGCCCTCCATCAATGCTGACCTTGTGAAGGAACAGCTTGAGAGGCTGGACACCTTCAAGTCAGCCAGCCCTGACAATTTACACCCCAGAGTACTCAAGGAGCTGGCTAGCATCATAGCTCAGGCCCTGGCACGGACCTTCGAGAGTTTCTGGCACTCTGGTGAAGTGTCCAAAGATTGGAAGAGGGCCAATGTGGTGCCCGTATTCAAGAAAGCGGGGAAAGTGGATCCAGCAAATTACAGGTCCATCAGCCTGACCTCTATCCTGGGGAAGGTCTTAGAAAAGATTATCAAAGGGGCCATCCTTAATGGACTAGCTAATTGCAACACCCTGAGGGATAGCCAGCACAGGTTTGTTGTGGGTAGGTCATGCTTGACCAATCTCATTTCCTTTTACAACCAGGTGACCTATCACCTGGACAAGGGGGAAGAGATTGATGTCATATATCTCAACTTTAAAAAAGCCTTCGATCTGATACTCAATGATCACCTTTTGGCAAAACTGGCCAACTGTGGCCTCGGGTTCACCATGATCCACTGGCTGGGGAATTGGCTGCCTGGTCGAACCCAGAGGGTGGTGGTTGACAGAAGTCAATCGTCATGGTGTCCTGTGATCAGTGGGGTCCCTCAAAGCTCTGTCCTTGGACCTATTTTGTTCAGACTCTTCATTAATTATGTGGACATTGGAGTCTGAAGTGGACTGGCCAAGTTCACCGATGATACCAAACTTTGGGGTAAAGAATCCACACCTGAGGATAGGGGGGTAATCCAGGCTGACCTTGACAGGCTCAGTAAATGGGTGGACAAGAACCTGATGGTGTTTAACACTGAAAAATGCAAGGTTCTCCACCTTGGGAGGAAAAACCTGCAGCATGTCTATAGGCTCGGCAGTGCTACGATAATTAGCACTATGGACAGAGAGGGACTTGGGAGTCGGGATTGACCACAAGATGAACATGAGCCAGCAGTGTAATGCCGCGGCCAGTAAAGCAAGCAAAACACTGGCTTGCATCCATAGATGCTTCTCAAGCAAATCCCAGGACATCATTCTCCCCTTGTACTCGGCCTTGGTGAGGCTGCAGCTGGAGTACTGCTTTGGAGCCCAGTTTTGGGCTCCACAATTCAAAAAGGATGTGGAGAAGCTTGAGAGAGTCTAGAGGACAGCCATGCACATGATCAGAGGTCAGGAAAACAGACCTTATGATGAGAGGCTGAGAGCCTCTTTAGCTTGGAAAAGCACAGGCTCAGGGCCGACCTGATGGCCATCTATAAGTTTATAAGGGGTGTTCACCAGGACCTGGGGGAACGTTTGTTCACCAGAGTGCCCCAAGGGATTACAAGGTCAAATGGTTATAAACTCCTGCAAGACTGTTTCAGGCTGGACATAAGGAAGAACTTCCTTACTGTCCGAGCCCCCAAGGTCTGCAATAGCCTGCCACAGGAGGTGGTTCAGGCACCTACTTTGAATGCCTTCAAGAGAAACCTGGATGTTTTTCTTGCTGGGATCCTATGACCCCAGTTGACTTCCTGCCCCTGGGGCGGGGGGCTGGACTCGATGATCTTCCAAGGTCCCTTCCTGCCTTAATATCTATGAAATCTAAGAAATCTATTTTCTCACCATTTTTGCTGCCATAAACATTTTTACAGAACCAGAATGCAACATTGGTCTAACAGTGAGGTGTGAGACTCAGGGAAGAGGAGTAAAAGCTGCTTCATGTTAGGTAGCTTCACTTCTCATTCACCTGCCTTTGTCATTTAGTGTTAAAAATATTATATATAGAACCACCTTAACACTAACATACAGAATAGTATTTCTGATTACTCATATATTTATGTCAGTAGATACTTTTCCAGTATTCTTCCCTGAAGACATCTGATGCTTGAGGTTGAATGAAAGATTAAATGTTTTATACCTGTTCTTTCTCCTTAATGGGGAAGAGCCGGACCTGATTTTCATGAGGACAGAGACTCCACTGAACCCTACTGCAATGCATGAGGGTGGCAGGGAGGCAGCAGTTCTCTAAGTCAAGCTTATAAGGAGGGGCACATTCTGTCCTCTGTGACCTACATATTACTTCATTGACTTCAGCAACTGATTAGCTGGTATCTGGGTTTTCCATTTGCTGTGGAAAAAACATGGAATTTCTCCTTTAAAATCACTGATTTTCTACTTTAAAGGAGAAAAACCCGAGAAATGAAGGGATTCCTCTTGAAGGCTGGCAGGGATCCAGCCTGTAAGGGGCTGCTTGGGGCTGGTGGGAGTGGGATGCAGGGAGCAGGGGCCGACATGCATGTGCACATGCAGACATGCACATGGAAGCCAGGCAGTGTGGTGGACAGCACCTCTCACAGCTCCCTCCAGGTAAGTCTATGCAGCGGGGGTACCCTGTCCCACCCACATGTCACCTGTGCTCAGAACTGTCCCTTCCCCACACACCCACCCCCTTCCCCACACACTGCTGGGGCTGGGGGCTGGGGAGGGGGGGGCAGGTCAAGAATGAAGGGTACCAGCAGGAATGGGGAGGCTGTGGGCTGGGAGTGAGGATCACCTGCAAGGACAGGGGGCTGTGCGTTGGGAGTAAGAGGCAGAAGCAGGACACTGGTGTATCAGGAGTGCTCTGTGCCACAAGACAGGGTCGAGAATAGCAGCAGTTAGAGCTGCATCCTGGTGAGTGAAGAGAGAACTCTGATTTTCCATGATAAAAAAACAAAATCAAATGCAAATTATAGGTATTTAGAATGTATTGTATTATAATGACTGAGGCACTGGTAGGCGTCCAGATTGCTTTAAAATTCTAAATCTATCACTAGAACATTGTGTTCAACTGGTACTTACATATAATGCGGGTTTTGGGGGCGTTAATCAGGGAATTTGGGTTTTTTTACACCGAGAAAACCAGGATCCCTGATGATTAGGAATGTAGCTACATAATAGTGCAAGCACAGAGGTGTTTTTTTTACTTTTAGGAAGTAAAAAAAACTCTTGTATCATTTAGTTATTAGAAAGGGAAAAAACAGACTTTTCCCCCCTAGCACTTACAGCTATTTTTTTCCTCAGCCATAATTTAAAAGACTATAAATTTTCTCCACGTAGCTAATCCTTCTTGAGCAGACTTCCATTAGATTTGCAATGAGGAGTAGAATTAAAAAATATAATTTTGTATATAGTTAAAAAACAGTAGTACCAATTCATTGGTGCACGAGCTATGACATCGTACAACACCTGAGGATCTGACCCATGATTTCTAGTGGTGCGGTGCTCTCAGCTCAGAGTGTCTTGGTTGCAGTTTGCTCATCCTGGAAGCCCAGGATCCAACTCTCACAGCCCTTATGACATGGTATAACATTCAATTTAATGCTTGACTGATTTTTTTTTAATATATATATTTGAAATTTTGCTTGTTTTACACAATTGCATTTTAAGTTTTGCATATAAAACATCTAGCTTCCACAGACACAAGAATGATAATGAAAGAAATCAAACAGACTCCATGAAATAGCATGGGAATTATTAAATTAACAATTTCTGTAATTAGTATTATTTTTAAATCCTATAAATAACTTCCTCCTGGCAACACAAAAAACTATAAATACAGAAATCATTGAAGCACTTGAGAATTCTTATTCCTACAGAAATAGGAAATCACTGAAATACTGTTTACTTTTATACATTCTGGTTCTGATTAAGAAAAATAAAAGTATGAAACTTTCATTTAGCTGTCAAACTTCAATTCCAAGCCCATATGTAAAATTAAAACGGTGGTTGTTTTCCTCAATCGGGTTATGCTGATAATTTAAACTAAACTTATTTACAGTTATGTTTAAATGCTCTGATATATTGTGACCTTTGTGAATACACGTGAGCTAAATTTGTTCACAAGATCATTAATAGAAATGAAAGTGCTGTACGACTATATTTGAAGGTACCTATTGGTAAGTGAACATGCATTTGCAAGATGTCACAGGGAAACCGCAGAGAAAAGACCCCGAGGGGCCAAGGGGGAACCCTGGAACCCTAAACACAACAAGGAAGGCGAGGGAAGGGAAGGAAAAGAGCAACGGAGATTCCCTTACCTGCAGCTGACGACGCGGCGAGACCGGAAGAGGCGGTAGGACCCACGCAGCTGATTAGCCGTGCCTTTTTGAAACTGCGGCCAGCTACAGAGAGTAACAAGCAGAACTGGCATGGGAAAATAAAAGGCAGCCCGGGTGAAGGAGAAGGGGGGAGAGCCGGAGAGGAGCCACCAGAGGAGGTGCCCTTTGGAGCCCTGATCGGGGGCGAGGAGGATCCAGACGACCCTCCACGAGACAAGAGGCTGCACCTTGAAGCTGTCAGAGGGAAGACGCCAGCGGTGAGGTGGTGGATGCCCTTATTCACAGCGACGGAGCCAAGGGAGAAAATCCAAGGACTCCAGATGAAGAAGCCGACAGCAGAGATGGCTCTGAAGAGAGGGTGACAGGAATCAACCCAGCAGTCCAGGTGGGATTGGCTCGGGTTTGGGAAGGATCCCGGAGTCCACCCCGACAGAGAACAGAGAGCCTAAGCGGCAGGAAGGGCTGCATGAAACAAGTTCCTACCAGTCTGAGCCGCTCGGCAAGGGACAGAGTGGGGTTGAATTGGAGGGACCCGCAGTAGTCCAGTTCGGCACTAAAGAGGGATATCTGCTGGACAGAGCGGGGTTGAATTGCGGGGGACTTGCAGTGGTCCCATCCGGCACTCAGGAGGGATATTAGCCAGACAGAGGGGTGCCTTGTACAGGGCTGATAGGAAGAGGAATTCTCCAGGCCAGGGAGTCCATTTTGTTTAAGGCCAGGGAATTTAGTGGTAGTGCTTTTCTTAATTTCGTTGTTCTGTGTCCCACTTTTGGAGGGGTAGGAAGGAAGGCCATAGAGGGTCTCATACTCGGCTCGAGCCAGGGTCAGGTTAGAGCTTTATATCTGCATCAGAGTGCCCATTACATCAAGAGGCGAGGGTCGGGCCTGGAGACGTCAGCAGCTCAGTGAGGCTGGGTATCGGGGCAAGGTGTAGGGGAGGTTGGAGCCTCACAGAAGACCATTGCCCCAGGATTCCTGACTCTGGATATGCCTTAGCAGTCGACCCCCCACCACTGAAAGAACGAACAAAGTTGTGGTAGGTGAAATTGGAGTGAAGACTACCCCGGGGCAATGCATCCGGGCTGTACAACCTATGGCATGGAGCAACGAGCGAT
>NW_017728886.1:120177176-120182244 GCF_001723895.1 Crocodylus porosus
GTGGGGGCGCAGCGGGCTTCACCCGCGCGTCTCTCACCGCTCCAGAGCCTACCTGAGTGTGTTTTTTTTTATATAATAAAAACAATAGATATGATAAATAATTCCTAAGTAATCTATTGGCTGTAAATTTTCACATAAACTGTCAAATCATTTTGAACAAATGAATCTGTAATACCTCAGAAAATACTTCACAAATAAAAATGAAATAAATTAACTTACTACATTGTTTAATATGAATATCATTCTCAACTGTGTCACACACTGTTTATAATGTACTATATACATTATATACTATATATTGATGGCTTTCCAACTGTGTTCTGCAGAACCCAGGAGTACCACAACGGCTAGGGACAGACATTCAAAAAGTCTGAGCCTGAACTGGTTTAATATTTGCAGGTTAGTCTAACCTGCCTAGGTAGAACTGGTTCTCAATTGCACAGACATTCTCTCTGGACTGAGGAAATGCAGGCATATGCCTGCAGTGGCTCAGGCTAGAAGTCAGGGGGGCGCTAGCCCTCCTTTCTCTTCCACATTGCTGAGCTGAGGGCCTGCATGGCCAGGCAGGATGCTCTGATTAGGGATGGGTGTAAACCCCAACTCTGCCTGCACCATTCCAGGCTTTTTCCCACTTGCTGCTCAAGGGGCAGGAGTGTTGCCAGCCCCCAGCCCCCCTGACTTCTTTAATATGAATATCACTCTCAACTGTGTCACGCACTGTTTATAATATACTACACTGATGGCTTTTAAACAGTTTTTTCCAAGCAAGGAACAGAGGGACATTATCAGCTGACCTGTTGATTAGCTCCAAAAAGCCCTAAGGACACACCGCTGTGTCTACCTGTACTAGTGAAATTGGAGACACACACAGAGAGACACCTCTCAGCTTTAGCTAGCATACCATGTACCTAGGGTCCGTGGGGCTGGGATCCATGCTGTGGAAGATGGGAGGAAGGGAGGGGATCCCTCCTTGGCTGCAGCCTCTGCCAGATTTCTGGCTAGGGTGCAGAGGGGCAGGGCCTACTCTGCTCTCTGGGAAGAAGTGATATGAAAGGGTTCTATGACTTTAGGAATTTTGAAAGCTACTGTATAATAGAACTATGTATTCACTATTGGTGCATTCTATGACTGTAATTAACAATCACTTGTTGAATAGCCTCAAAAGATTCAGCTTGGATGTGATGACCTTGGTTGTAATTGTGCCTCTTGCCCTCTGTGTGCAGTCTCCACATGTGCATATAACATATGTACAGAAAAATGCTCAAAAGATGATCCTAACAAGATCATATTCAAATCTTCTTTCATGACAAAGAATATTTGGAATGGAGTGAAACCTTCATAACTGGAACTCATTTTTATCACATGCCCAAACCAGAATTTCTACCTGCAAGCTTTATGGAAGTTCGTATCTGTATCTGAATTTTGTTCACTCTAATACTAGCACATTATGAGCCAAATTCTGCTATGATAGACAACTTGATGCTGACTGCATATCATTGTGCCACAGCTTTCCCCATCCTGTAGAGCACAAATGCCCTGTCAATTTGGTAGAGGTACATCAGTGAAGTCAGTAATTGAGACAAACAGTGTTGCAGAACTAGGATATCTTCCACATGTGCTTTTCACACTTCCATTGCACAGGCTCTCATTTTCTCCAGCCGATGGAGGCAGAGGGGTGAATAGCCCTAAGGCTTTTTAATTAGAACATTTAAATATGACTTTTAAATGACTCTTCCATTAACTATGATACAAATGTGAAATTGAACCACTAAATCACTGAAAAAGAGGGTTGGGGGGAGGAGGGAGAAAGTGTTATGGAGCTATTCCCAAGAAATTATAGCTGAAATGCCCATTTTGTCTGAGTTAAATGGCCTTTTGGCATGTGTGCAATTAATATTCTGTTAGATTGTTGTAGTTATTAATTACTACTGACCTAAATATTTTATTTTTATTGTAATTGGCATCCACCAAAGAAAAAGTCCTTAATTTTAATCCTTTGCACTTATTTTCTGTTCTATCAACTTCAGTAACCCCAAGATTTCATTCTTGCTGAGTGTATTATATTTTCCTCAAAGATTTAGGTTTTGCGTTAAAACCAAATTCAGAAATCTACAATATCTTTCATGATTGCAATATGAAGAACAACCAGAAGTCTGCAGCAAGGTAAGGAAACTTGTGAATATATCAGCTTGAGAAACTGTTTGTGGCACAGGCGATGCATAGTGGGTGCACACAGGTGAACACACACTTCCTGAGCATGGTGGTGCACCCCCTACAAAAAGGCACTGCTCCCCCGCCACCACCTACAGTGCCAGCGGCATCTGTGGGAGCTCCATGCTTACTGCCACCGTGCTCCCACTGCCGTCACCATACTCCCGCCGCCACGAGTGCAGCCGTGCCCTCACAGCCACTGGGGCCACTCATCATTCATGGTTTGTAGCATTGTGAAAGGATGAGAAATATAAAAACTGTATACAAAACCATTAGACCAAGTAAATACAAATGGAATATAGCAGTCTATATTAAAAGATAAACTAATGTTTTGCATTCAATCTAAACAATACACCTATTTTGAATTTTTTCTGCAAGAATTTTAGCCATGCTGGTGCCACTCTGCATTGGTTTCATCAGCTAAACAGTAGACTGTATAGGATCTGCTTGTTTGAGGAACTTAGAAAATTAAACCAGAAGGGCATTACTTGTGAGTCAATAATTTAGCTTAGGAATCAGCTAACTGTAGTAACCACAGTAGACCATCACATTATGCAAATTCTAGATCATATACAAGTCTGCAGACCATGTTTCATCCAGAGCTGATTTTAGAATCCCTAAAGTTGACAGGAAAAAGCGATCGCCACACTTTTTCACAGATGTTCACCTATCCAAGATCTTGTGTAGTATTCTAAGGTGCATCATAAAATGTTCTTATCAGCATGCTCTAAAAGTCTAATGGAGACAAGGCAGCATTGCAATTTTACACATGCTGACATCCCAAGTGTCCAAAACTCATCCAGATGAGCTCATATAATGTACACCTTATTTACATTAGACTTCAGACATGCTAGTTAGAACAGGTAGCTTACCATTCTATTCCGGACAAAACCCAATAATTGCAAATACTGTTTGGTGAGGAAGGAAACCGTCTAATACTTTGATACTAGGGTCAGGGAATCTGGTGATCACTTATATTCTTAATCCTGTCAGCAGCTGTTTGGCTAAACTTACATACAATGTGATTTTGGACTTTCCTTTAATAGTATTAGTGGTTTTAAATATTTACCTTGCAAATCAGAGATGTTCTTGGAGGGAGCGTGCAGGCTGCAGCCAGTTAGCAACATGTTTTCTGGGAGATGCTCATTAATCCTTCCAAAAAGACTAGAAGGAACATGCTAGCTGGTAATGTGAAAGGTGAACACAGGGCATTTTTTAAAAGAGGGGATGGATCAGTGTATTCAACAAACACAATGCACTGTAGGTCTCACAGCAGATACAATGTCTCATCTGAGCTCCTAAGCAGTCCTAAGAGTTCTATTCTCAAAACCTGACAGGTTGATAATAGGTTCCTGCAAACTCTCTCGCAGTTACACACTCATAACCAGCAAGAAGTGTCTGGAATCAGGTTTCTGTGTTGTGTAAAACCCTCTTTGTCTGACACTTTCAGCTGTTCTTTTTCCTTTGTAGCTTTAGCAGAAGCAATGTCCCTCATCACAACCCATTCTACTGCTATTATTAAACCAGAGAGTTTCAGATTTAATGTTGTTCTGCTCAGTGACCTCCTTCCTCTCCATTACACAGTAACCAGATGACTTTTTTCTTTTCTTTTTTCTAAATCGTTATTCCCATTCCCTCTTCAATCCTGTTATTTTACTAAAGAAAAAATATTGAATTGCAGCTATTTTAATTTACCACTGCTGTAGGAAGTGAGAAGAAAACAAATCATTGGGCCCTAAAGACAGAACCTTTGAAGGGAAAAGAATATCCACTTTCTGTGGGAGATGATACAAGTTTCCTCCGATTACATCGGTGTGGTTTGTAAGCTTTGTGGCTATACACATGCCAGCCCCCAAGGTTATTAGCTCACTGCATACACTATTCTACCTGCAGGGGTGGGAGGGAAGGGGAGGAACACAAGCCATTATTTTGCTTTCACATTCTTCCGCTGGACAGTGAATGGAAATAAACTTGACTACCCTGATAAATCCTGGAGGGGTGCCTCCAAATCCATGGAGGATCACGCAAAACAAGATTGAGTACTTTGGCACTACCATTGACTTTTAAGAAAAAACATCCCTACATTCCCCAAACATTGACTGGGTCTCTGCTCTCTCCCTCCCCACTTTCTCTCACTCCCTTTTCTGTCTCTGGATTGTGCCTGAAATGATTCTTAAGGGTTGAAAAGTAGGCTTGCTTCTCCCACCTCATACCCCTATGCTCTTTCCCAGATGTAGATTTCCCTCAAGGAAATGTTTGGAGAATATCAATCTCAGGTTTCCTCCCACCTGAAAATGACTTTGGCATTGCTGCATTTCTCTTTCAGAGAGCCAACACAGACATAGCCCAGCAACAGTATCAGCAGAACAGAGAGGTTTCTCCAGTAGGGAGGCTGAATTAACAGTTGTGTATACTCTGAAGTCTTCCAATAGGCAACAATGGAGCCAAAGTCCCCAAACTTTCTAAGGGGTTATTCAGCATACCCTATAAACAGCTATGGTACATGCTGAGTTTCAGAGAACAATGGGACCAGTACTGCAAGAGGCAACTGGTGTTGCCTGTTATTTGGATAACAGGCAAGTAGGGCTGGAAGGGACCTCACAAGGTCACCTGCTCAATGCAAGATCATGCCCGACTAAACCATCCCAGACAAGCATCTGTCTAACCTGCTTTTGAAAATTTCCAAGCATGGAGATCCACAACTTTGCTGGGTAACCTGCCCAATGGCTGATCACTCATAGACAGAAAGTTCCTTCTAATCTTCATCTTAAATTGGGTCAGGTGGGGCTCAAACCTGTCTGCACTAGCCCTGAATTCACCATCCAGCGCAAGGTGGCAAAGGCCTGCAGCAAGGCAG
>NW_017728886.1:120182739-120189945 GCF_001723895.1 Crocodylus porosus
AAGGCGGCTAGGATCTGGAACCAACTTCTAGGCGGAGTGGTGCTGACTCCTACCCTGGGGGTCTTTAAGACAAGGCTAGACAATCACCTTGCTGGGGTCGTTTGACTCCAGTACTCTTTCCTGCCATGGCAGGGGGGTCAGACTTGATGATCTGTTCAGGTCCCTTCCAACCCTACTAACTCTGCAACTACTATGAAACTATGATCAGCAGGCACAGGTGCTCCAGCAACCTCCCGGGAAGCTGCTGAACTGTCCCTCTTCCTAGCCTCATCCTGCCCCGGCTTTCTTCCCCCAGCCCTGGCCCAAGCCCCTTGACAGCAGCAGCATGCAGCTGCCAGCTCACACCTGCCAGCTGGGCTTTGCTGCAGCTGGAGCCTGGGCAGTGGGGGTGGAATGGAGCCCCCGCGCACTATGGGACTAGCCCAGCTCCCCCAATACCACAGCTGGGGTAGCTGGGGGGTCCTAGGAGGTGAGGGGTTCTGCTCCACCCCAACCCCTATCTCAGCTCTGGCCAAGGCAAAGCCCAGGTGGCAGCTGTATGCTCCCTCCTCTCCCCCCCTGCACAGGGAGAGAGACTCTTTCCTTTCTGTGACAACCCTCACCAGCACAAGCACCAGCCCAGCCCTGCACATGCAGAAATATAACCCTCGAGGTTAGTTCTCTAAAGCATTCTGCTCAAGAGCACCTTCAGATAATAGCTGATTTATTCAGACTTAATTTTCTGTGCAACTAGACACTGTAAAGGCACTCTGCAGCTATACAAGTGTGTTCTGTCACAGCTGTAGTGCATTTTCAGGATGCAGAGTACACAAAAAATGTGTAAACACCCTTAGAGATTATAAGTAATATTTCCCAAAAGAATATTAGTGGAATGATCTGAGCTGGTAGTAAAACTGAAATGGATAGCTGCAAGTTATTTTTGAAAACCAGCTTTAAAATGTTCAGAGCAACTCCTGCAGCAGCGATCAGAACAGGATATTTCTGGCATGTTCTGCATGAAACATGAAGAAGTAGCCTATGAAGCCCTGGCAAAGGCTGCACCTGGATCTTGCAGAAGCAAAAAAGAAATGCATTTTGTAGTGGCTGAAATGTGATCAGAAAAGCCAGGAATAGTGCACGTGAGAAACACTCTACTGTTAAAAAAAAAAAAAAGTAGAGGGTACTTTGCAATGTTTTCCACTCTGGGTTTTTTTTTTTTCCCCCCATTATGGTTCATAATTTATTTTTAAGTTTTCAAACATTTCCAGTGCAAAATTCAGTAAGACCCATTAGACTGGCTTTTCATCACCTATCACCAAGTGGACTGACAAAGTGTTTTATGAAGACACTGACACAGGCATTAAGCAAAAAAAGTGGAAGAATCCTGCCATATTGCACTGTGAGCTTTCTATTTGTATATCAGTCCAATCTGCATACCATGAAGCAGAAGACTCCAGCAGAGCTGTTTTAGGACATAGCTACATTTGATTGAATGAAACCAGATTTACCAAACCTGCAAATATTGAAAAATCCATAGATCCTCCCAGGTTTTGGGGGGGTTCCCTGTCCCCCGCCCCTGCCTCCCCTACTTTAGACACACAACTGTGGTACCTAATTACAAAAGAGGGAAGAGGTGGGAAAAGTTGTGACACAATAGGGAATGAGACAAGTGAAACGTTTATTGGAAGTGAAAGAGGGGGATAAAGAACAACACAAACTGATTGTTACCAGATAAAAGCTAGAGATGTTTACAAGATGTGCCCCTGGATTTAATAAAGATGGTTCTAGCTTCAGTTGGTCAGGAGATCTGCTAATGGAAACTAAGAAACACTCCTGTTGAGTTCAGACAGGCACACCAGGCACAATAAAGTCACAGAGAAATGCAGAAGGCTAAATCTGGGATTTTTTTTTTATATTGGGAGTTATTGAGTGAATTTATAAGGGACATCTGTGAAACGTTAAGAAACTATGCTGTTGTTTTAAATTTTTAAGGGGTTGCCTATTTCCTGCTTGGGGGGGGGGGAACTCTAGGGAACTATGCGATCAGGAACTCCTTTTTAGTTTCATTTATGATTTAAGCTTCTTGCATCAAGATCAATTAAGTTGTCTCTGTCTGTTAGCTGGTACTTATCTTGTGGGAAGTGATTGCATCTGGATTCTAAGCAAAGTACTCTTTTGCTGCCACTTCTTCAGAAAGAGTATTATAGTGTTTAAGTTCTCTGTATATGGCAAAACCAAAGCCACTTGCTTCATATGGGACGGATGGCTGAGGAATGGCATTACAAGAGGCAGGAAGTGGCCAGGATGGGGTGAGAAACTCAAGTAGACACTCAAGTGAGGGAGGGAGCTGTATTTAAGAGCTGCAGAGAAAGATGGAGAAAGGGGGAAGATAAATGAGGCTGCTAGGAAGATTGTTTCTAAATGAAAACTAATGTTGTGAAGAGGGGAGAGAGATCAAACAGGGTACAGGCAAATGAGAAGCTGAAAGGGAAACACGGAAGGTTAGGAGATGGTGCAGAAACACATTAGGAACAGGAGATGGAGGGGGAGTATTGAAGGACACTGTGAATAGGAAGAACGAGCAGTGAAAGTGTGTGAGTGGGATGGGGGTG
Organism: Crocodylus porosus; assembly: GCF_001723895.1. Taxonomy (NCBI): domain Eukaryota; kingdom Metazoa; phylum Chordata; order Crocodylia; family Crocodylidae; genus Crocodylus; species Crocodylus porosus. Next base: position 120,185,331 of record NW_017728886.1, read on the forward strand.
AGAGAGCTGGATAAGGACAGGAAGGGCTTGGGACGCTAAGGGAAAGGACGGCTGCTACAAGCTCTCCAAGCCTGAGAACGGTACCCTCCTCTGTGGCAGGGAGGGAAGGCCTACATTACTGGGTGTTTGGTTACAATTACATCTGAAACAAAAAAACATCCCAAAGACAAAAAGGAAGCTGGACAGCCACTCCTCCTAGACTCAAAATAGGAAGCCAAGGGGGAAAAAAACAAAACACACTATGTTGTTTAAAAAAAACAAGATCCTTAAGTCAGTTTCCTGACTCATGGCACTTGGGCTCACAGTACTGTCAGCTTTGGTAACTGCAGTGGAGTTACTATTTCTTTTGCTTGACAACTCAAAAGGCAGATTGAAAGGTTAACCTCCAACTCTGTCATTCACTCTGCGGAAGAATCCAAACAGTTCTTCCCAGATGTTCCATGGGTTGGAGGTCTTCTTCACAATTACACTGTTTGTCCTTCATTTTCCATTTGTGTAGTAGGCAGCTGCAGCATCTGTGTGAGGAGCAGGTGTGGCTTGCTGAAATCCATATTTTGCCATGGTATCGTAAAGCCAGGTGTCTGATCACTGAAGTCAACAAACAGGACTCTACTCTGCCATTTGTCTTGTGGTAAGAGCTGTTGGGTTTCAAGAATTGGGGTACTTAACTAGAAGACTTCTGGACTCAAGTCAGCATCTTAGGAGATTCTAGAGAATTTCCCAAGAAAATTAACCCTGGCTTCATTATTCTGCTGTTGCATTAAAATAATTTGGTCAATTTATAGCTTTGAACCACACACGGAAATCTTGCTATTAATGAAGGCTTGCAACTAAATGGTTCCATTTAATGGATATTTATTAGGGCTGTGTGAAATTTCGCCCAGCGTTTTGTTTCAAAGTTGTTTTGAAAACAAAATGAAACAAAAGCCTTCAAAAAAGCTTTAAAACAAAACAAGGGGAACTCAAAACGTTTCAAGTTTCAAAGCCAGGCTTACTAGCTTCAGCGCTGGTCCCAGCTTGCAGCACCCGCCTCTTGTCATCTGGCAGGCAGATTGGGAGCTTGCCCACATCCCCAGGAGGTCTGCAGCCTTCCTGGGGCTGCAGGCCCCCGATCTTTCTGCCAGATGACAGACCAGCGCTGGACACAGCCCGCGCCCAGTGCCAGGAAGATTGGTGCTGCTGTTGGCCCCAGGAAGCAGCACCTGCCTCCTGTCATTCGGCAGGCAGATCGGGGGCCTGCATCCCTGGGAGGACTGTTCCACTGAAATATCGAAACAGAAGTCGAAGCAGAACGATGCTGTTTCACACAGCCCTAATATTTATGTGGTTTTCACTCAAAAGAACACTATAAACCAATCAACTCCTGAACCCGAAATACACTCAAGTTTTTCCCAGCTATTAAAATATGGCGTGAAAGGTCCTCCAGAGCCTAGAAGCCCATACTGATATCATGATCATAGCGTGCCAATTTTTCTCACCAACAGCAAACAAGGGAGTGATGCTACTAATGTGTCTTAGCATCAAGTATGGCCAAAACGATGGGTGACCGCTTTTAGCCGCATCATCCCAAATCTGTAGCAAACTCAAGCATGTGACTGAGAAAGCATAGTAAGCTGTTTGAATCAGTCTGCCACCACAACTCTTGAGCACCTGACAGAGAAGCCACATTAAAAGGCCTACTTGAATATAAGTGTCAACTCTTCGTTTCTTTTTTCTCAACTTTTTAAAATATTGTTACCTGGTTTCCCATATGTTCTGTTGAAACTATACATTCTCATGCCCTATCCACTTCAAATTGCCTGCATGTATGTACACACAAATAATGGGAAGTCCCACATGCAGCACTATTTGATGGTAGTTCACTACCATTCTCTGCTGAATAGCTAATTAAAGTATAAACCTGTCTCCACATTATTGTGCTCTCACAAAATTCTCTTTACTCATTTTGCACTTGTCTGCCTCTCCTGAATTTTCTTTCACCTTGCTTGCTACAATCATCCCTTATACTCATTCCTGCGTATTCTACCCGAGTTCTCATTCCTTTATCCAAACATATTAGAGCATGTATTTCCTCTTTCTTGTAATTCCCTCTCCTTTTTCAGCACTAAGGATCAGTTTTCCAACTGACTTGCTACCAAACCAGAACTGATAAGTTTTAGCTATGCTATGGGCCAGGTTGTCCATGGCTTTGCACATCTCCTTTGATCTATACCTAACCTAATCTCACGTTCTCTTACCCTTCTGATAGCTTCTGTAATCTCTCTCCTCTTGTTCTCTGCCTTCACAATACCCACCACAGGAAATTTGACCTCTAGTCCCTCTACCAACTGGTCTGCGGAGTCTTCTTCTCATCCAGTTCAAACTTTGTGGCTAGAGTGTCTGGCAAAGGACCAGGGCAATTTCAGTCTCCTCCAGTAAATGGATCTTATGTGAAACAAGTGCTGTTATTAGGTAAGAGAGGGGAGGGCAAAATAAGGTCCACGGGCTGCATCCAGCCTGCCAGCCTATTCTATCTGGCTCACAGGGCCCCTAAAAAAATTAGTAAATCAATATTTATTTGCTCCTGGCTGCCTGTCAAAGCTAACAGGCACTAGGGGCAGTAGGAACCAGGGGGAGCCCTCAGCAGAACTGAGCAGCCCAGACCCCTTCCACCCTCAGCCATTTTACTTTCTTTTTACCTCTGCACTTTGGCACCATGCAGCTCCCAGCTGAAACGCCAGACTGGGGAGCATGGGGCCACACCGGTACATACATGTGTGCACGCAGGCAAGGCCACTGTGTCTGTGTGTGTAGGCAGGGGCCAAGTGTGTTTATGTGCAGACAGGGCAGAGTTGTGTGTGTGTGTGTTCATAAGGTGAGCCCCCCCCCACCATTCACATGCACCCACACCCTTCCTTGCACTGCCATACACGCAGACCCCCACACCCCCTTGTATACCCCAGCCACCTTCTCCCACAGCCCCCCACAAACCCACACACCCACAAGCCTATAAGCACCCCCCACGATATACAAAAGTAAGACTTAATTTTAAGCTGTGGTGCAATCACCTTTATACTACACAAATGCATGTAAATCAGGACAAAAATATTTTTTGAAATCAAATTAATGAATACTGTAGATGTTTGCTTTTTAAAATAATTTGGTATTTTTCTGGTTCTGAGATGGCAAAACCCATTGCTGAAAGGAGTACTTCCAGGGGCAAGGGGAGGGACTTTGGGTGTCAATGGTCAGGGGTTAGAGGCCAGGACTTCCAGTCACAAGATGGCAACCAGGGGGAGGGGCGGCACCTGTCAAGGGGCAGAGCTACAGCTTGTCAAAACATGCTAAGTGGCCCTCCACCCAAAATAATTGCCTGCCCCCAAGATAAGAGGTGGCTTCAAAAGTCAAAGACTGTCCTCCATCCTCTAAGGGAACTTGGTCTGGGAGGGGAGTGATTTCAGGACACACTGGAGCTGACTGGGTCACAACAGAACCAAACTGGTGTGGCAGGCAATGTTACAACAAAGTGACTAAAATGCAAGCTCTCTGCACCTTTCAGAACACCAACACATCTTAGAGCTTATACCCTGCCTTTGCAGCCCTCCCTACCCCCCAAAGTGACAATGCAGAGAGAAAATGGAAAACAAATCCTTTGGATGTGTTAGAAGGTTAGTTTAAAACACACAAGCCTGTTAAACACATGACAATCCCACCAACTTGTATGTAAAACCTCAACGGAAGATAAGGAAGGAAACTTGGACCACAAGGTGCACTCTTCAGGGTGCCTTCTTCCTTCCTTGGCCAGCAGACAACTTGGTTCTTCTTACTGTGAAGGAACACTTCAGCGAAGTTTTCTCTGGAACAAGGAGGAAACGTGGTGGGTACCACTTTCTATTCCAGATGAAGGAACGAAGGTAGGGTGTGGATTAGATTTTATGCTCACTCTGGTTTTAGGAATACAGCACTGCAAGGAAGTCTGCATTGCTGCTTCCCGTTAAACTGTGGAAAATTGCTAACTATATGAATTGTTGTGGGATCTACTTTGGATTTGTTTGTTTCTGAGCAGTTTCTTGGCAGTTTCTATATTCTGCATGATAGTTAGATACAGAAATTGCTTTCAGAAAGAGAAAATCTATATAGATATAAAAAGGAAGTGCCAGGATGAACACACTAGATTGGGTTTTAGTGATTAAACTTTTCAAGAAAGTGAGCCCAGGGACTGAAATGCTGTTCTCCAACATCATAGTAGGAAGCAAATGCTATTCCAGGATGGCTGGAACCTTAGCTTAGGTTAAGCCAGGCCAAAGTCTGAGTTACATTTCAGCAGGAGGGTGGCAGCTAGCTGCTTTCTTACTGCTCATGGTAGGCTGTATAGAGATGACTGCTTTGTGTGATTGCTAACATAAGCTTTTTAATCTAAATGGATGGATTTGTTAAGAGTCCTTAAGTAATCTTCTATTTTCTGTATCTAAAACAAGCTCCAGAATCTTGCTATTCTTTCCTCTTTTTCCTGTTCCACAAGACCAGACTTAAACTCCTGTACTAAGACTGCACAGTATAATACTGCCCCATACCGACTGTAAACAGACTGTGCTTCTCACTTCCAAATACAGTCTGTTTTTTTCCCTTGCTGCCA
>NW_017728886.1:120190682-120216881 GCF_001723895.1 Crocodylus porosus
TCCATGTGCTTAAGTACTTTGCTGGAAGGGCATGGACTTAATTAAGTGCTTTGCGAAATCACTGCCTGAGAGCTGAGGGCTCTCACAACAGCTTAGAATCAGGTCCTTAAAGCTCTGGCAATTCAGTCCATGCTTTTTCGCTTCTCAAACCATAATTAAAATATGAGAATGATGTGTCCGACTTGTCACAGACGAAACACTAAGGACTTCTTGACGACATGGTTACCCAAGTTTAGTTGTACGAAGTGAAGTTACAAAAGGCAATTTTAAGAGCTGGCATGACATTTTGATACAACGAGGAATGTAGCAATTTTTTTTAAATGTATTTTAATTTTTGGCTTTGCAAGTCCTTTTAAAGAAGTATGCTTTATCTTTTCTTACAGCATAAATAAATTAAAATCTTATTTTTATATAACATAGGACCTGTTGTACAGAATTAGCCTATTTTAAAGTACAGAGGTGAAAAATATCCTATGCCTCCTATAATATATATAAGCTAAAACTTCATTTAAAATAACTCAGCCTATTCTCTTACTGAAGCATACTGCAAAGAAAGTATTCATCTGAATACTATTTGGTAGCATATAAGCTATTGGAAGCAAGAGAGACTTTTATGGAGAAAGACTGGCCTTCTGCTTATAACAAACAGAGGTGCAGGTACTTCACACCTTCCCAAGGTACTTCTTAATAAAGTGTCCCACTAATTTCTGTGGTCTCTGCTGATACTCCACAAGTACATCATGAGGGGTGTTGATCTGATCCCCTTCAAATCGATTCAGCAGTGTGACGCACACCACAGCAGCTAGAGATGATAAAGATGGCATTAGTTAGAAATGATAGGTTACTAATTTCACAGTGAAAAAACATAAAGGCATCTTCTATTCCTACAACAAACCAAGGCATCAAAACAGAGGGAGAGTAAATAGGCAGGGAAACAATGACCCAGCAGAGGGTACAATCAGTTCACAATCAAACTCGCCCATTAAAATAACTAGACCAGCATGCTTTATATATATACATACATGTATATGTACATACACACACACACACACACACGTGCTTTACTAACTGCTTTTGAAAGCTACCAGGATATTAATAAGTCAGAGGCCCATTCTGAAAAAGTGTTGCTGCTGAATTATTATAAACTTTTTCCAAAGAGGATTTCTTTTTCAGTAGGCATTTGAAGCCTGCCTGGCTAAACGGCTAAATCCTTTTCCCCTTTCCACATCTAAATGGCATGTATGCAGCCCTGTACCTACAGTTTTTGCTCACAGTTTTGAGGTTTAGCTCTGGGCATGCAAGTATGTGCCTAATGAGATTGTTTGGCAGTGCTGCACTGTGCCTCAGCACGTATGCAAGAACTCATGATTGGCTGGGTTCCTACACAAGGCCAGGTAAGTACTGAATTTTAGTTGAGCAAAAACCACAAGAAGGAGGTGGGGCAAAGTCTCTCCTACCATTTAGCCCAATAGTCTAGTGTTTACAGCACATGGGAGGCGGAAACCTAATATCTAGTTCCCCACCCAGCCAGAAGCTGTTTGAATGTCTAACTCCTGCTTTACAGGGAAGTACTCTAACTGCCAAGCCAAGTTTAAACATGACTCAGACCCCACTTCAAACCTTCTCTTGAAGCTAGGCCTCTGGACAGCCAGCCGAGAGAGGGAGATATGTGACATTTGGAGGAAGGGTACAAGCCACAGGGTGTGCCTCAGTGAGATGGATGTTGCCTTGGATAGAGAAAATCCTAGATCCTACACTGGACCTTTGCTCCCCGTGGGGCAGAACATTCTCTACTGCTCCCCATCCATTTTATCCAATGTGTAGTTAATGCAAGTTGAAATGGGTCAGCTTTAAGAGCAAGTCTAGAGAGAAGCCTGTGGCTAGTGCATTGTGCTGGGAAGATGATGTGAAATCAAAAACCCATGAGGAGGCCTAGAACCTAGGTCATTTGCTCTCCGAGCAAGTATACATGCAGGGTAATTCTAGTTCACCACAAGGCAAAATACAATCCCAAATTGTGTGAGTGCCCAAAACTACAATTAGGTGGCTATTTATGCCATTTAGACACACCCTTGGCACTCAACTTGTAATAAGTTTTTTCTTACATCTAGTCTGAAGTGATCTTTGGTCAGCTTGTGCCCATTATTTGTAGTTTTCCCCTGGGGAGCCTTGGTGAATAGTTGTTCCCCCAGGCCCTGAGGTACTCCCCTGATATACTTGTAGGCTATTACTGGATGAAAGCTGTGAAGGTGTTTGCAAAGACCTTCAGCCAGATCGGACCGTTCCAGGAGGTTCCTGGTCGAGATACAAGACCTCCACTTAATTCAGGAGGTGCACAGTCCCACCAGAGTTAATGATCCTGGCCATAGGCGATGACCTGGTAAGGGGCCTCCAGGTTCTTGACCACCTGGGTGATAGTGATCATCGCTTGCTGGAATTCACCATCCAGTGCAGGGTGTGAAGGGCCTGCAGCAAGGTGGTAGCCCTAGACTTCAAGAGGGCCAACTTCAATGAGTTGAAATTAGTGGGAGAGGCGCTGGGGTTCTCGAGAGCAGGGGAGCTCAGTGCCCAAGATGAGTGGTTGTTCCTTAAGGAGACAATACTCAGGGCCCAAGGGGTGACCCTCCCAACAAAAAGCAAGGGGGGCAGGAGTGCCCAAAAGCCCCCATGGCTCACCAAGGTTGTATGGGAATGCCTGACTGCCAAAGAGATACATTTGCATCCAAAATCAAAGATAAGAAAAAGTCCTTTTTCAAATATATAGGGAGGATGAAGAAAGCACCGGGAAATGTGGAGCCCCTGCAAGATCCTCTGGCCAATCTGGTGGTTGCGCCAGAGGAGAAAGCAGACCTCTTTAACCAATTCTTCACCTCCGTTTTCTTGTGCAGGGCCTGGGACTTCCCCACCGTGATGCAAGACGGACTCAAGGGGAACGCCTCCAGACCTCAGGTTAGAGAGCTTTTGGAGGGGCTGGACGTGTTCAAATCAGTGGGTCCAGATGCTCTCCACCCCAGGGTGTTGAGGGAGCTAGCAGACATTATTGCAGGGCCCTTGGCACAGCTTTACAAGCACTCATGGTGCTCGGGCCAGGTGCCAGATGATTGGAAGATAGCCAATGTGGTCCCCATCTTTAAAAAAGGGAGGAGAGAGAACCCAGGCAACTATAGGCCCGTCAGTCTTACCTCAATCCTAGAGAAACTCTTTGAGAAGATCACCATGGCACACATCTGTGATGGGCTGGCCTCACGGGTGATACTCAAGGGCAACCAGCACAGTTTCATTAGGGGCAGGTCATGTCAGACCAACCTGCTTGCCTTTTATGATCAGGTCACAAAAGCAATGGATGCAGGTGTCGCCGTGGATGTATTCTTTCTGGACTTCAGCAAGGCCTTTGACAACGTCTCCCACCCCATCCTCATTAAAAAATTGGGCAACTGTGGCACTGATGCCTACACAGTCAGATGGATTGCAGATTGGCTGAAGGGTCGTACTCAGAGGGTAGTGGTGGATGGGTCATATTCGACCTGGGGGGAAGTGGGCAGTGGAGTCCCCCAGGGCTCGGTCCTTGGGCCCACGCTGTTCAATCTCTTTATCAGCGATTTGGACAATGGAGTGAAAAGCAACCTGTTTAAATTCGCTGATGATACCAAAATTTAGGGTGAGGTGAGCACGCCAGTAGGGAGGGAAAGACTGCAGCAAGACCTGGATAAGTTACAGGGGTGGCCTAACAAAAACAAGATGCGTTTCAATACTGACAAGTGCAGGGTGCTGCACTTGGGCAGCAGTAACCAGCAACATGCTTATAAGATGGGAAACTCCCTTCTTGAGAGTATGGAGGCAGAAAGGGATCTTGGAGTCATTATTGACTCCAAGATGAACATGGGCCGACAATGCAAGGTCACAGTTGCATCTCAAGCAGGTCCAAGGAGGTGATCCTCCCCCTCTATGTGACGCTGGTCAGGCCACAGCTGGAGTACTGTGTCCAGTTCTGTGCGCCACACTTCAGGAGGGATGTGGACAACATTGAGAGGGTCCAGAGGAGGGCCACCCGCATGATCCAGGGACAACAAGGCAGACCCTACAATGAGAGACCTGAACCTGTTCAGCCTTCACAAGAGAAGGCTGAGGAGGGACCTGGTGACAGCCTATAAACTCACTAGGGGGGACCAGAAGGATTTGGAAGAGACCTTGTTTCCCCTAGCTCCCCCTGGCATAACAAGGAATAACGACCATAAGATGTTGGAGAGTAGGTTTAGATTAGACATCTGTAAGAACTACTTTACAGTCAGGGTGGCTAGGATCTGGAACCAACTTCCAAGGGAAGTGGTGCTGGCTCCTGCCCTGGGGGTCTTTAGGAAGAGGGTTGATGCCTACCGGGCTGGAGTCATCTGAGCCCAGTTTTTTCTCCTGCCCTGGCAGGGGGTCAGACTTGAAGATCTGCAAGGTCCCTTCCGACCCTACTTCTATGATTCTGTAATTGCATAGCTCTAGCAAGCATCCTAAAATGAATTTAACATGAACGATAAATTGCTGAGGTAGTGTTATCATAATTTTCTACTGTAATTTACTTAATGTTTGTTTTCAGTTCACTAGTTTAGTCATTTTTGTTGTAAAAAAAATTGAATAAAATGGCATGTAATCAATTACCTTTGATACCACTAAGCTTACACATAGCAGCAAAAACTGACGATTCCATCTCAATGTTTCTAACTCCAGCATCGTATGCTTCCTTCAAATACTGCAGTTTCTCTTCTTCAGTGTAACTGCAGATTGCACCATCTAGACGGGCTTGGCCTATCAATTAGATGCATAGAGACTTTTTTCATATTGATGAAATCAAGGGACAATTCCAGACTGCAAGGGCCACATGGCTGTTACACTCTAATACATCCATCTCAATTTATCTCTGTGTTGCTTAGCTTTTGCACATGAAAGACAGTGGATAGCACAGTCCATGACTGGAACTCCCAAGCTTTACAGTAATAGATATGATACTAATATTAGTGGAAGTCGTTTTTATTCATAATTAGGAGACAATTTGAAATGGGAAAAAAAATCAACTAAATTCTCACATCTACACACAAGGAAATGTAGGACAATCTCCCAAGTGATAGACTTTTAATTGATTTTAATTAATTTTAATTGAAAGAATTTTAATTGAGGTTATGTTCACTTTGAGCTGGTTTGAGATACTGTGTACATTTGAGCTTAACAGTTCCCTAGAAAAAAAACCCTCCAGACTTATAAATGCTGTTGTGATACTCCCTTATTATATTAAAAGGAGAAACAACTGAAGCCACTTTTGTATACAAGACTTTTTAAGATAAGGGATCAAGAATTTCTTAAACCCAGGTAATACTGGTGCCTGTTTTCTGAAGTGGCTTATACCAGCCACTTGGAGCTTCAACACCAGTAAAATTAGATATCTTCTATCAAGCAATTCTAAGCTATACGCAACCAAGATAAATATAACCTGGTTCTCAAGCTTGTAGCTTTCTGTTTTCAGGAGTTGTACTCACAAACAAGAAAGGGCTTACACCCAAACTCAGTTTCTGTAATACATTTTGTGGCACAAGCTGGAAACCTGCTGCTCTGATTTTCAGCCCTAATACATGAACAATAACTTCACCATCCCTCCAAACTGTGCTTGAAGAAAGGCACAAACTAACACTGCTTTGCCTGGGACTTGCCTTGTATGTTGTTAGTAGACCTTCAGGCTAAATATTCCTCCAAGCAATGTCATTCATTTCATTGGAGTCAACAGGTTTGCTCATCTCAAAAGTTGAGAATGTAAGTGCTTTGTTGGACTGGGGCCTTTATACCAAAATAAAGTTGGATTTTCATATGTTGCTGTTTACTAATGTTCTTTCCTTAGTTTATGGTGAGACTTACCTTCATAGAAATCCAAAGTGCACATAGTATTTCCAATAACTGCATTGAACTGAGCTATCTCGTTACTGCACTGCATCAGTTCATTAGCTAGCTGCTCGTCTAGGTCTGTACTGCGAATTACATTCTTTCCTAGTATAAGCTGTTCAAACTGAGGCTTGAAGGTGGCATCTACAGCCTGCCTGGTTATGACCACTGAGCCTGGATCCAGACCTACATTAAAAAAAAAACAAAAAACTTTTTTTTACTGTAAAATATATGTATTAACATAATATACATAAGGTAATTAGCAGTTCAACCTCCTTCTCTGATATAAACAAGATTTTTAGGGCTCAATCCTACTCCTACAGAATTCAATGGGAAAAGTATGGAATCTACATGAGTGAATTCATGTTATTATTACAAGTACTTTTAAAAATTTGTCAGCATGCAAGATGCAACATATCACCAATTTAAAAAAGAGAATGATAAAAAGGCAAAAGTGCCATGTAGTAAAATCTAATAGCCTGATTATCTGACCTACCAAAGACAATTTCAGACTGGTAAGCAAGAAGAAAAGTCACTCATGTCCTATCTCCCTGTGGCAGCGAGTTGCCCCCACAGCTCTCCTGAAAGGGAAAGGGCAGTCCCCACAGGCCCCAAACAAGTTTCCCCACCAGAGCTGGAGCAGGAACCACGGCCATGGCCGCATGAACCAGCTTTACACCAGCTGTTTAATCAGCTGTTCCCTGGGTGGGAAAAAGCCAAGCCAATCGCGGCAGCCAGAACGGCTGCTGCGGGAAGATTTAAAAGCCCCACCGGAACCCGAGGGGTGGAAAGAGCGAGGGAACACACTGGCGTGGAGCGTGCCAGACATGCTGAGGCTCCTGGAGCAGGCAGGAGCAGTACAGCCAGCTTGACGCCGGCAGGCAGAGCAGGGGAAAAAATTGAGCCCCCTGCAGCAGGCTGGAAGGAAGGAGGCAACTTCATACCCCTCTCCTCCCCAGTGTCTATTTTTTCTTACAAACAAGAATAGGAGCAAAACCAGAAGCGCCGTACTCAGAGGTGGTACAGCAGGTGCCAGATGATTCGAGTCCAGCTTGCCAGTCTCTGTAGCGGAAAGGTTACCCGTCGGGGCAGCCTGACAGGTCCCAATAAGACCCACGCTGACACGGGTTCCCCCTAGGCAAGCAAGGTTCGATCAAGCATTATCAAACCACACCGTTGACACCCATCCGGTTGGCGAGTGGATGGGGTGTAGGGGAGGCAGAGCCCCATGGAAAATTGCATCTGAATTGTGAGTACAAATCTTAAAAATTATTCTAGTTTTGGATTTGTGTTCTTCAGCCCTTAATTATAATGCACTAAAAGAAAAAAAAAAAGCTTGCATTTCTTCTTTCCTTAGTATTGGAACAAAGAAGAATGTTAATTATAGCACTACCACACTTGGCTGGATAACTTCTCGGGATACTCCATTATTAAGTGTCTGTCTGCCCTGATCTAAAACTCAACTAGTTATTGGAATTAAACAGGGATGAACAGAAACAAATTATAATTCAGAATCCCTCCAAGTTGCTCAGCTCTGACTTCCTGCCAAACCCAGGACTTCCCAGGCTTTTTATAGCCTCATTTTCCTATGATTCTACGACTGTTCTGTGACCCTTTTCCTAGACTTCCAGCCACTCAGAGTAACTGTGGGCTAGACAAAAACAGAACAGTTAATGAAAAAGCAGAATGGGAAAAAAAACAAGAGAAAAAGAAAAACTTCATATCTTTATACATCGTGACAGGGACAAGCTTGGGGCTGAGTCTCGAGTTGGCCCGGTTACCTGTCTGTATGGGGCAGTTCACCCAGTCTCGCCTGCCATGACTTTGCTGTTCCCATAACTGGTGGAAAATGTGGGAGACTTCCCATTACATACCCTAATTCCAGGGGCACTATCCACCATTCTGAACCTCCCCTACCCAGTGGCCCATGCCTCACAGATGGCATCCAAGATGACACTATGCTCCCAGCCTAAACCTAAGCCAACTTAGTCCTTCATCAGTCCTCTTCATACGCACATTCATACTACCCTCCTCTCACTAGGGCCTCTTGCACTCCACCCCCTCTCATAGGGTCTCTCTCTTGCATGGAAAACTTGTTCTGCCCTGCTCCCTCCCTCTCTCTTGCTCTGTAGGCCTTGGGGCTTTATCTGGATCACACCTCAGGTGGTGACATGCAGTCTGTTGGGCCCCTCCCACAACCCTCACCTGGGTTATGGCCAGCCAATCCACCACACGGAGAGCTAACTCCACCCAGCCCCTCACCAGGCTTCTCATATCCAACACTTGTTCCTTAGGGGGTTGGCCCATGTGCTGCTCTTCAGGCTATCCCACAGCCCTACTCAATCCTTATCAGGGCCCTCACTACCGCCACCTCTCTGGGGCTACACATCTATCCCATCCCTGGGGCCTCTGGGGTCACATTCCCCTGTGGGGGCTCAGGTAGCCACACCCATCCCTGGCCCCCTTATACCCATAGTGTTGTGGGGGCTAGTGGTTATTGAGGCATCCTGACCCACCTTTCACCAGGGAGGTAAGGAGTCCTGGTATTTCAATGGCAAGACAGAGGGAGGGAGCAGTTCAGCCAAGCAATGTCTCTGCCTGGTTGCCAGCAGTGAACTGCTGTGTTTATATAGCTGGCCTGTATTGTAAAATGGCCACCACAACCAGGCTCCTGCTGGCTGCCTGACTCAGCCCTTAACATGGCAGGCACTACAAGTGCACTGCCACAATCATATACAAGGAAAAAAAAGGGTGCAATTTCTTATCCTTTGCAAGTCACTCTTAGCACTAGTTTTATCTATACTGTGCGGACTATAATATTTACTTTCCCAAGATGAGCATTAATTCATTTGTAAAGCTCTTTTAAAAGCTAAATAAATGTTAAACATTTTAATGAGGTATTATTATATCTACAAACCTTAAAGTACAGAATATTTTCATTTAAAAAGAAAGAAATCCAGAGGAAAATTACCTATTCCACCAGAAGTGCCAATGCGAATAACTGTTACATTGGAACACTTGGCATGATGCAACAGTTTGATCAGCTCATGTAACATGATTGCTATAGAGGGAATACCCATACCATGCTGAAACAAAAGCAGAAATTTATGGTGAGAGTTCGTATAAACAGGTGTGGAAAAATAAGAAGTTGGAGCATATTGCTTTCCTGTTATTTTTTGAAGAATTAATTCAAAAGTGTTTTCATACAAACCAAACCTACAGGTCTGACTGGAAGCCTACTGCAGGAAAGATGAAGTAACCTCCCAATGGCCGTGGACACTACATCAGGTCCAGATAGGTTCATTTTGAAATGCCAAATCCCTGCCCTAATTCTTCACAGTTACATGCCTACACAAAGCTTCTATATAGTTCAAGAATAATGCTTACACAAATTTCTAACAATCTGGAAAGATGGCAACTATAGCTGTCCTACAACTTCACAAAAGGCAGAGCTTGTGGTATAAAGCACTAAGTTCAGCAAGCCAGAATCTCCCTCAATTTGTAACACACTAAGTTTAAGTCATAGTTGGAAGGGAAGACAGCAGAAGACTCATAAGACCAGGGGCTGACATGGCAGGTAAATAGTGTGGTTTCACGCAATGATTAAGTGACACAGACTGTCTTTGCACTCTTCAATATCCAACTCTGGATCTATCCTGGGTGAGATACAGACATCTGTCCACTGCTCCACAGAGATCTGTTCTCCCATTTCAAGTCCAGCAGGGGGACACTGCAGAAGCCAGGGGTCACTATATCATTGGGACATCCCTGCTGCATCTCCTTTCTCTCTGGAATGTCTGAGACTCTGGGGGCTGAGTATCACCTAGCCATTTTCCTTGGGTAACAGGGAAAGGGAAGCAAGATTTCTCTAAGGCCTTACTGAGCCAGATGGAGCCAGAGATTTTGCACCTCTGAAACAGACCTAGGAATGTGGCTGTAGATCTTTCAGAGGCTACATGCATTCATGCCCAATACCACAAAAATGACTTCAATTAAAAGGGTTACACTGCATATTGGAACACTTCTATTCTTCCAAAACCAAGCCTGCCTTCTTTTAAGAAGAATGAAAATATCATTCTCCCACCATCACTCATAATGTTTGATACTTACACTAACTGATAAGACAGGTCCTGCTTTGTACATGGCATACCGGTCAGTCCCTGCACAGATGTTAGGATGGTCATAGCCAGGGGTCCTGAGTCCAAGCTCTTCAGCTATGTAGGTGATAAAAGCTTTCATCCGTGAAGGGCTTCCTCCAACACATACAAACTAGTGTGGACAGCATTCAACAAAACACAGCTAACATACATGATGCAGTATAACATCAAAGCAGCAGCAAAGATACATGTAAGGATGAAAAAGCTCAAGTTAAATCAAAACTGTTCCTAACTGTGCTTTTTCCATTGTTACAATTTTTATAGGAAGCTATTATGAGAAATGTCTAAAGGCCAGGTTTAAAATAGTTTCAAAGAAGTTGTTCATCATTGCCTTGTTTGCTACTTGCAGCACTTGTGTACTAAAAAGCTGCAGAACTAGGGCAGCTTGTTTACAGACATTTAAAATGAAGTTCCCTCTCCAAGCCAGAGAGGGATTTTTACTGTGAAGTAGGAGATGTAAAAAAGCACCAAAGAGAAATGCTGTGACTAGGTCAATAGGGAAGGCTTTATATCTATCCTGGCAGACTGAGAGGCTACCCAAGAAAGAACCAGAGGCTGAGAGTGCCCTTTCCTAACAGGGAAACAAAGCACTGCCAAACTCAAACTTAAATGCGATTTATTTCTGTCCCCTAATCCCCACAGAACCCATTTCCAGGGCACAGAGCAACTGCCAGCAATGCTGTGTCCTAAAAGACGATGTGAAGTCTCATAGCAGAGTTTGCTGTTGAGGCTCTCTCTCTCTCTGTGGGTTCAAGGTGGTATTTCAGGTCTTGTTCTTGGTTTGGAATGAAGGGAACAATTCCCCGCATTTTGACTTAGGAGAAAGAACTGCCACAGCTGCTACAAAACCAGACTGACATGCTCATGTCATCAACATGCAGAAGATGCTCCAAAGGCTGAAAACACACTCAGTCCCGATCCTGATACATCTCTGGGACTTCAGCCTTGGTCCTGCATTCACTCAAAAACAGGTGGAAGTTTGTTATTGACTTCAGAGGAAATGAGAGAGGAGTCACTATTTGGACCAATACAGAAAAAAGCAGTCAGCTTTGCTAAGCCATAAAACCATCTGAAGATGAAAACACTGTTCCCACTGGGAAGGCCATATCTTCTCTCCAGGCCTTTCCCAGACCGATTTAAACTGCTGTATTTAATTTAATCTCAGGCGTAGTTTAATTTTTTCCTTTCTGATTAAATGTTTCAGCTTTTAAAATTAAATCAAGTATCTTACCTTCACATCTCCAAACATGGCAGGAAAATCCTGGGTACCAGTCCCAAGAGCAAAATGGTACAGGACATCTTCTTTCATTTGCTGAAGGTGAGGGTTGCAGAGATGAATGAGATTCTTTCTGTCATGACAGCAGAACAGTGGAAAATATAAGTTACACACAATATCCTACTTTAAAAGTTCCCCAGGTATGCAAAGACAAGCACTAGATGTTGGGGTATAATCAAAATTAAAGCTGTTTGTGCTATTTTTATTCCATTCTGTTGCATGACTGCATTCACTGGGTCTTTAATCATGTATTATTTTTCCCACAGGGCCTAGTATCACTTGTTAGACAAGACAATGCTCCTCAGGGTTGTGAAGCACTAATAAGTTGTCATCTTCTAGGGGAACAACACTGCTTGAGTTGCGTTTTGCTTGTTTTTCACAGATACGTGCTATGACAGAACCATGTGGGCAAGAACCATGGGTTCCATCCTGGGCTCTGTGGGAAGCTTGGTTCTTGGGGACATTTTTGTTTCTCCCAAATCTTGTGCCCTTCAGCCCTATCCTAGTCTTGTCTTCTGTGGCTGCTGCACCTTTCTCAGCCCCATTCTCCTCATGTATTCTGTCCCTGTCAAGCCAGTTCTATACTTCCTCCACTTTCTTAGCCTTCTTGCCTACCCAGTCCCATATACAACTCCCTCTTCTCAGTCCTCTCACCCAAATAAATACTAGTTTTCTTCCCATAGCCCAAATCCTTATAAGCTCTGTCTCACAGCCCCTAAACCCCCATTTTTCCTCTCTCCTGATTCCAGTCCCACACTACCCTTCCTCTGCCCCTCATCTGATATCAGCGTCCCTTCTTAATAACTCAGACAATCTCGAAACAGCTAACGGATTCTACCCACAATCATGACTGCAAGCTTCATTTTGCAGGTAGGGTAGGCCTTCACTTTCCTGCTGCCTTCTTATTTCTACTTGGCCTACAAGCCCAAGGGCTGTTGGAATAGCTGCTGAATGCTCTGCCATTCAATTGCAAACATCCTGTGCAATATGCTATCTCCAACCCTAGAGAACTGGTTTGAGACACAGAAATGGACAGAAAAGTGATGTAGTGCTGACCTATTATCACCTGTTGGAGCTGATCAGAGACTGTCCTTAAAAGCGGAATGCACATTAAAAAAGGAGAGGAGTTGCTCTACTGGGAGGAAGACATGAAGGATGGGGCATACTACTCTGGGCAAGACAAGGGGAGAGAAACACAAGAAGCTCTGGGTAGGAGGGAAAGTACTAGAACATGCTTTTGTAGCAGGGGATGCATTTTTACTAGGCACAAACTGAGGCTGAGGAAGATGAGATAGGCTGGGACACTCCCCAGTACAAAAGCCTACCAGTAGAAGAATCCTAGACCACTCTTGGGCACCTGACCTCAGTCCAAAGAACATCTCAGTCATTCAAAAAACCTAAAGAAGCACTCCTGCGTGCAGAAGCATAATAAGGCAGGACGAATCCTATCTTCCTAAGATATGCCTGCCCCATGCAAGACTCTCAAGGAAAGTCAGAGCTAGATTATACAGGGCACTGCCTTTAGGAGGTTTGCCATTTTCTAAATGAACTGTAACTTTTGGACTTTGTCTCAAAAATAGAGCCAATATATTTAGAAAACCTGAACAAAACCTCTCTGGATTTGCATGGGATTCCTTGGTCCTGTCACATATCCTGAAGACTTGCATGCTAAACTGAAAGTTCACTCCTTTGTGAAGACTCTAGGGGAGGGCTTCATGGAGTCTGAAAAGCAAAGCCTGGATGTTGGGGACTGTATTTAGAGATCTCAAATTGAAAAGCAGTGCCCGAACGGTCACCAGACTCCAGAGGCTTAAAACACCCTAGGATTCAGCAGTTGAGTCCCATGACTGCAACCTGGTGAGTGGTCAAGGTGGCCAGGTGTTGTACACCTCCAGTGTCTCTATACTTCTATTGGCCAGATCTCATACACCTCCAGCGAAGGGTAGATATAGGGTTGCAGTTGCACCCCTTTCCCCTTTGACTCCTGGTTCACCCACAGTTTAAAACCAACTGCCTGAAAGTGGAAGCAACATTTCTATTCAAGTAGCAGGGAGGAAGTTAACTGACTTTATGGCAAATCTACCTTACTCTTCCCAAACTCTTCCTTCCACAGGTGATAATGGCCCCCTCTTTTTTTAAATGGTCTTGATGTTGCACTAATAAAGCTCCCCTTTCTTCTAAAATATTGTTGTCTTGAGCTGTTCCTGATAATTGTAGTTCCAAATTTCACACCCCTGAAGACTGTTCTGTAACTAGCTAAAAACATTAACTAAGATGTGGAAATAACTTTCAGTGAAGCATTGTCAAGCACAGTCAAAATGTTCAAGATTAAATTGTGCTTCAAGAATCTGAAAGAGAGACATACATTTCATTGTAATGGCTACAGGACTAACAAAATAACATATTTTGATTACTTTTGACTAGTTTGTTGTTTTTTTCTATAAATGATGTATGGTAGAGCAAATTAATGCACATTCCAACATAGATATATTTGTTTTTGCTTCTATCATAAACTGACTAGTATAACCCTAGGCCCCTAACATATCAGTAAAGCTTCTAGTTTCTTTTTAGCTACAGAAAAATATGTCCCGTGTTATACGTAGTAATCCACCATACCATCTGCACCCTGCTGTTTCAAAATTCTGGATCTACCCATGTCACTAGCCACTCACTGTCTTCCACCTCATCTCTTCAGATGAACTGGTCCCCCTGCCTGGCAGCTCCTTGCTCAACCAATCAAACCATTATCTCTATAGTCTCCAAGTTTCCTCCACAATTCTTAGTTCCAGTTTTTCTTTCCCCACTCATCCCAGCCTTACCACAACCTTTACCCCAATCTACTCCTTACACTCCCCTCTTCTTTGTTCTGCTCTACTTTTAGCTCAGATGATTTCTTCCTCTTCACTGCCTGAGCTCCAGTTGCAAAAGAAGAGGAAGCAAGGAATTCCTACTTGCAGTTCAGTTGCCCAACTGTCTGGGGAAAGGGCACATACAGACTGGCCAGCACTACCAGCAGCGAGGGTATGGAGCAACCTCCGTGAGAACAGAATCTTTACAGAACTTAGTGGCAAAATCTCTACTGAGCACACACAAACTGCAATCTTTGTAAACAGCAAAGGTTTAAGACACGGACAGATTTAGACAAGGGACCAGCAAAAGGCCGATCTCTGACAACAATGCCAGACTTTTTAAAAGTCTTTTCTTAAAATATAGTTTATCCTAGCTTTGTTTTTTGTAAATCTCTGAACTCTTTTGGATAAAATTTTCCAGAAAAATATAGCCTGAAGTAAACACCTGGCAAGGAAAATTTCAGAGCAAAGTGTTTCACCTTGGCAGCTATAAGCAACTGAAAAACAGGGTCTTATAGTACAGAATGTCAGGCAAGCTTAATAACAGACTTGCCTATCATAATTAAATATTAGAGCAGAGGAAACTGAGCAGTGATCCATGATGGGAGAGGGTTGGGAGACTGCACCTTTTCACTGTGTGGGGAATGTACAATCTGCAGCAATGTTAATATACAAACGCAGCCATCAAAACACCCCTCCCTCTTACGCTCTTTGGGGGCAGAGGGGCAGGGTTAATGGCCTACACCACCCCATAAATGTCTGGCACTGGAGTCAGACTATCAGATGTGGGAGAGAGGGAAAGGACCAATATTCTCTGAAATTATACTAGGCTGGCTTCAGATGCTTACTGAAAATAAATCCTACTAGGAAAAAAGTTTATAATCATTCAGTAACAACAGAGGTAGCAAGAGGAAAGGTAACTGGAAAGAAGAGAGAGGCAATGCGTAAGAAGAGAAAATCAGATGCACTGAAAGAAAATAAAGAATGTGAAAAAGAACAGAAAGGGAAGAAAAGGCAAAGAATGAGAGAATCAGTTTCCTAGAATTCATCCCATCAGGGCAGTTATTGCAAAGAGGGAGTAGTTCCAAGACATCGACTAAGGAACTTGCAGACAAGAGCAATGGGAAAACCCAGTCACATCCTAATGAAATGATGAGTGGTTTGATCTTTCCAAAGGCCAGAGAACCGTGCAGAGCGTGGCTATGGAAAATCAGCACTCTCAGTCTGATTCTAATTCTTCACACAGCTCAAAATTATTCCTGCTAGATGATCCGGGGCTCCCTGACTTTCTGTAACAGACCAATAACACAGACCAAATATTTGGCTCTGGGGATACATATAAGAAGTTATAAAATTCAAGTAGGATTTGATTTAGAAGCATTTTACATTTTTCTTGCACAAGCAGAAAACCATTCACTTCTATAAGATACCAGCTCTTTTTTCAGTTACACGAATTAAGCTAAGACACAAGTAAATAGACTGTAATACACTGCAAGTGAATATTAAACTACAGAACTTATCCTCTTGCATCTATATACAATGCTTAGTGTATTTCAGGTGCTAGATAGAGAAAACAGAAGTATTTGAACACCAATCATTCATCCTTGGCTTAAGTTTTGTTTTCTTACGCTGAGATTAATTTGCAGTAAAACTGAAATATTTGTTCAAAATCCCCTCTTCAAAAAAAGAAGTGGTTACAACTGGCTCTATTTAAGTCAGTTGTAAAGATCCTCTTGAATCCACTGAAGCCAAAATTTCACCCACTGATTAGCCTACACCAGAAAAGATTCACTGGCATGGAATATCACTCAAGATAATTAGCTGATGCTCCTTATAAAGCAAAGACTGTTTGTAAATCTTATTTCAATTCCTTGAAACGTCAGTATAACTACACCTACATTTACTCTTTTGCTAGTAAAGAAATGTAAAAAAAACAAAAACAAAAAAACCCAACAAAAGTAGCATTGACAATAACCAACATAATTACTTCATCAAATATGTTAAGCATAGACCTGCTGAAAGTCTACATTTAGCCTGTAGGCATTTACCTTTAAAAAAAGAAAAGTGTGTAATGAATGTGTTAGAGCTTTCAGAGTAGTTAAGTAAACTCAAACTAGATAATGAATTTGTTTTTGGTCCTTACTTGGAAGACTGTTCATCCTCAGCCTTTTTTTCATCCGACAGTCCAGGAGCCATTCTGTATAGTTATACCTTGAGAAAGAAAACAATATAAAGCAATTTTAGTTTTGTATGTTCCATTACAGAATAAGACCCTGATTCTGCAAAAGCAGCCATCCCATTTTTTAATTTAAATTTCATTAATTGTAACATAGATAAGGCATCTAGACTATACAGGTATTAAGGTTAACAGCAAAAAGTCAAATAAAAACATTTATCGTAAAGATATTAAAGAACCCAGCTCCTACAAAATAGTTCAACCACACAGACATTTATCCATCTGATTATTTTTTTTAAATAGACATTTAAAAAATTTGTCATAAATTAATGTGGACAGATTTACAATTGCTGCCCATGAATCAGCACTGTAATACAACATAGAAAATGCAGAGAAGCAGCTATCAGTGTTGTCAATTCTGATTTACATATATTCTGCATAATGAATAAGACAAACCACAAAAGTTAGCATATTAACAATACCTGTAAAGGAAGTTTTGCGTTATTGTTCAATTTCCCTTCCCTCCCTAAAAACTTATGACACATACATCCTGTTGAGTTAGTAATAGCTTTCCTTAAAAAGATACCCATGCTTAAGAAAGGAATTCAAGGGAAGAGTGAAATTTTGCAACAGCATTACCAAAGCAGTCAATTCTGAGAAGGAAGCAGAAGAGACCTGAAGAAACAAGCTTGAACTGCTGCACATAAACAAAAGGGAGTGTACAATGTACACTCCCTTTTTTACTGCATTCTGTGTACTGGAAATGCACTGATACTTACCAGAAAATTTCTTTCCTTTATTTAGGGCAACTCAGGTTTAAATAAAGCATAAATATTAAATGTTATTAGTATTAAATAAAAATTGCAGTAAATATAAAAGTAAAAAAATTGTTATTAGTGATAGAAAATACTATGTAGTTATTTATACTCAAGCAGTAGTCCAAATACCTGATAAAGGCGAAAAACACATACTTTGCTATGTGGATAAGTATATTTTAAACAGCCAATTCTTGTTTCAAGTACATGAGAACCCTGAAATCGTACTATTTCCTATATTGGGAAATTCCTAACTCCTACAATGGGAATGTATTTGATTAATAGTTAAGTTTTTATTACATACCAAAAGCCACAATGACAGAGGGAGGAGTTTTTCACAGTTTGATGAGTGCATAAGAGAATAAATGATTAAATTAAATTAATCATGTCATGCCTTTTTCATTCTGGCCCTTTGGTCCCCTGTACTAAAGGGACCAAACCTTATATCAGCAAAGGTGCATGACAGCCTGGATGCATAGCATAATACAAACACACAAAACCAGAATGCAGTAACTAAAAAGAAGCTAACTGAAATTCTGATCACCAGAACAAACCAAGACAATAAACCAACTTCCTGTATGAATTTAAGACAGCCCTCAGATAATGAAGTAGAAGAGTGATATGCCAGAAATTATGAGGCAAGGATTTCTTAGGATGATCTGTTATTAAATTAAACATGTAGTTGAGATAGTTAGATCGGCTTTTGAACGTCTAGCATTCGAAAACTTGTCTAACATTATCTCAACTACATATTTTTCCAGTAAAAGATTGTCCTAAGAAACCCTTGCCTCTATGATTCATTATTTGAGACAGAAGGGTTTCTTAGGCCAATATCTTTTACTGGACTAAATATGTAGTTGAGGTAATGTTAGACCAGCTTTTGAACGTCTTACATTTGAATATCTTTCATTCGAAAGCTGGTCTAACATTATCTCAACTACATATTTAGTCTAATAAAAGATATTGCCCTAAGACAACCTTGCCTCTCAGATAATGAATCAGAGGCAAGGGTTTATTAGGGTGATATCTTTTATTGGACTAGGTATGTAGTTGAGATAATGTTAAATCATTAAATCAGCTTTTGAACTACTTGCATTCAAAAGCTTATCTAACATTGTCTCTACGACATATTTAGTCCAATAAGGGAGATCACCCTAAGAAATTCTTGCCTCTCAGTTAACCAGTCAGATTCATAGAGAAGCAGAGCTGGAAGGGGCCTCCAGAGGTCATCTAGTCCAAAGGCAGAATCATCTCTATCCAAACCATCCCATACAACCATAATCCAAACTCTACAGAAGACTACTGTCAACCCTGACACAGACCTAACACCTTAACCCAGGGGTCAGCAACCCCAGGCACGCGTCCCGAGCACAGCGTGCGAGGCCATTTTGCTTGGCATGCCCAAGCTCTAAGCAGCTGCTGCTAGCCACAGAGCCCAGGCTGCTCCCAGCAGGTGGCTGGGAGGTTGCAAGCCCTGCTGCAAGCAAACTGGGCTCTGTGGGCTGGCTGCAGCTGGGAGGCTACAACAGCTGCTCTGGGCTCCAGCATGTTGGCACTCCGGCACCTTCCAAGGTAGACATTGTGGTTTTTTCAGCACTCTGACCAAAAAACGTTGCCTACCCCTACCCTAACCTGCCACCAGTAAAGCAGGGAACCAACATCCCGCGCCTATGAAATATTGACAATATACGCTCAAGAGATCTCAGGGACGGGGTTATAGCCCTGACCACAGACAAAGGCAACCTCCTCCTCCCCCCCGCCACTGTCCATACCAATCTGTCCATGAGGTAAAATTCCTTCCGGACCCTAAATCCGAGTGGAGGGACAAGATGCTGTAGCCAGGAACCTCTGGCTTTGCAGGAGCATTGGCACAGCCCAGGCAAAGTCCCCAGTCTTGGGGGTGCCAACACCCAACTCCTCTGGAAAGGCTTTAAAAACACCCTGAAATGTAGCAGAAAGGGGTAGAGAGGGTGGCAGGGGCAAGCAGCCATAAGCTCCCCGGGCAAAACTTTGCAGCCGCCCGGAGAGGCGGCGCGGGCACAGGCCTGGGTGCCCGGACAGCCCGGGGCCGAGGACAGGCCGGCGGAGCAGCGCTGGCAGAGACCCACGGCACGGGGAGGGGGCTCAGGGGGCAGCGAGCCGCAGCAGCACGAGCCCCACGTGCATCCCGCCCAGCCCGGGGGTCTGGTCCCAGCCGGGCAGCTGCAGCGGGCCGCGATGGGCGGGATAACCTCCCTCCCCGCCGCCACCTACCTGCAGCACGGGCGCACGGAGCTCAGCTGGGCAGCGGCACCTCCTTCGCGGCCCGGGCGACAGTGGCAGCCGCAGCCCCGCGGGAAGCCGGGCGGGGCCGGCAGGTGCGCACGCAGCGGGTCACTGCCACAGCATCGCCGCCGCCGCCCAGCGCGCATGAGCGCGGCGCCTGGCGCTACCCCCCGGCACCTGCCGGGCCGGGTCGGCCCGGCCCGGGCACTGCCTGCCGGCAGCCCCACCACATTAGCGGCTGTGGGCTAAGGCCATAGTGTCATGCTGAGGAAAAGTTTGGGACGCTCTGGTCTGCACCTTTGGTAATGTGCCATAGTTCGGTGCATTAGGTTTCTAGTGCTAGTGCACAGTAACACTAGTCAGCTTTTTAGTGACGCTAACTGTGCAGTAACCTAATACAATTGTGCGGTAACGTAGCATATTAGCATGGGTTTTGCCCTGCACACTACTGCGGATTTTGCCCCTTTCAGGAGCTGTTTGGTTTGGCAGGAAAATGTGTGAGGGGGAAACATTCCAGTTGTTGCTGGCTATCTCTGCTTTTTCCTTCCTTCTTACTCAGCTTCCTTATGATGCATAAGATCCTTTCAGCCACCAAGCAAAGCAGTTACCACTAATAGTCTTTTACAGATATCCAAGGTTAGGACTGAGGTGTTTGGAAACCAGGAGCCTCTTGCATGTGAAGATCTATGGTTTAGTTTCCTCAGATGACCCCCAGAGTTCTGGAGGGGAAGTAGACTATTGCCAAACGGCTTCCTTCCAACAGCTCACTGATGGTCATTTTTATTCTTACATGCTACGTGACACATGAACCATACACTTAGTCTCTAGCCCTTTGCAGAACAAACGTTTAATGGGCTGCTTCACCACTCAAGGAAGGAAAGCCAATGTCATGCTCAAATCCTTGAAAGGCCTTTGCCTCAGGTCACAATTTCTTGCTTGGAACAAGACACAAAGTGCAAAAATAGAACAGATTAACCAAGGGCTTGTTTTAACTGGGCATGCCTACACATTTATTAATGTACAATACTGACTGCATATTCAATTTTGTACTTGTCTAATCAAGTACTAAACACATGCCCACTAACTGTGCTGTAGCACTGGTGCTCACCATTTTAGTGACACTGCTGTGCAGTAGCTTAATATTGGGCAGTAGTGTATTAGCACTGTTTATGCTGTGACACACTACTGCATTGCGTTATTAGGCTACTGCGCAGTTAGTGTCTCATGTAGATGCACCCACTGTGAAGCTAACCTGAGTTGACTAGAGTATCAAACATACTCAAAAGTTTTGGCATGGCAAATCTTTTAATTCAGCTTGGCTGGCCCAGCAGGAGTAACAGCCAAAGCCCAGGTTAGCACAACTGATCAGCTACTAACAGAATCACTAAGCAGCATGGAAGCAAGGAGCTAACCTACTGCTCATCTTTCTTTGCCTTCTACCGAGTGCCTAGTAAAGACAGGCACGTTCTGTTGCCGTTCACAAGGAAATCATTCTGAAGCTCAGCTTACTACAATGTAAAGTGTCAGAGAAAATTTTGAGTATCTGCTGCCGGCACAGAAGAGCTGGACTGACATGCGGGGTTTGATTCTGTGAGTGGAAAGTTCCAAGGCTCACCCAGTCCTTGCCCCCTGGGTGACCTGCGGACCTGTCAATATTGTTGACCTACTTTCCCCACAGACCCATGCTCAGATTGTGTCAGCTTCTGGCTGAGAGCATGCTCAGTCAGAACCTGACATGAGGTAATCTGACTAGAAATTTCTCTGCGGAGAGGGTTCTGATTGGCTACCAAATTCATATAACCCCTGGGGGGGGAGGGGAGATCGCGCTACCTGAGAGCAGAGGCTGCTGTTGCAGCGACTGTCTCTCAGTCAGGCTTTAGGGCCTACAGATCTCCTCCTTCGCTCTTGTCGCTGGTTCTTTCGTATCACTCGATATATTACACTCGCCTGGCTTCTGATTACTCTCGGTACTGACTAACAGCTACGATTTCGGATCACCCTTTGGACTCTGTTATAACCCGGTTCCAGATCACCGACCTCGGCCTCCTCCACTGACTACGACTCGGCTTACCCTTCTGACCTGACGTCTCAGCTGCATCATCTCCTGGCTTCCGACCTCAGCTTTCTCTTCGACCACCCGATTGTCCACCACCTTGGACTGGTGTCACGCGATTCATCATCTGCGCGTTACAGTTCGTTTTATCGTTGTATTACCCGTTAATGCGCTGTTGACCAGCCCTGGGACTAGGTCTTCGGACTACTCCTCGTGGGCCAACAGACCCCTTTGTTGTGTTGTTGTTCGTACGTTTGCAACTGTAACTGAAGACTTCTCTGCCTACGCCGAAAAGCATAAGTCAAAATAAATCTTTGCATTTCAACCCTCTCCGGTTCCGCCTCTCAGACTCCGCAGCTGCTAATCCCACCTGTCCGTGCCAATAGCCACCACTCGGCCAACCCACCATGACCGCGACCCCAAGCTTGGCTTGCCAGCTCCGCCGGGTTCATCGTGACATAAAGAACCATGGAATATGGTAACAGAAATCTTTGTGTCACACACAAATATAGGATTTTGCGTAGTAACAAAAGAGATCAGAGGGAGCCTGTATAGAAAATTTGTTTCAAGCATGAATGGTGTATGAGAGAATCTGAAGTGTATTGCTCATCACATTTCAGGAAAATTGTGACCTGACCTATTAACTCATTTTCAAACAGGTCAAGCAGAAGTGTATATGGTACCATTATGCCCTCCAGGTGATATATTCCTGGACAATAATTGAAATCTAAAACAAAAGAGGCAGTGCTGGACAAATAGAAATCTGGTAAGGCACATATAAACTGTCTGTCAATTCCACAGAAGTTGCTTTTTTCTATATCAATACATAATGGAGTAAAATATCATTAATACTCCTTCCTGGCATCCACCAAATAAGCCACTGTGACTACTTATTCAGAGTAACCATATAAAATATTTAGTTCACAAATAAAGAATAACCTAGTTTCCATGGATACTCTGATCAAAAAGCACAATGAATAATGCATTTCTCAGAATCTAATAAGTGGTTACTGTGGTAACTTTTGTTTCAATCTCCATTAGAAAATACTATAAAAAATTAAAGTGGGTTTTGAAGCTTTTTTTAGTTAAATATTGAAGCTTGCTCTTGTTTAGGACTTGGAATTATTGCCTTTGGCTTTTTATTCCATTTTGTATTTTAATAATTCCAGAGGAGGACATCAATAAGTGTATGAAATACCAAATGTGCTTTTAATGATCATTTGCAAGGGGGGAAAAAAACAGACAAGGTTTTAAAGATGTAAGGGAAACTCTGATCTGCAAGTCACTTATTCAGCTACTTCTAGAAACCATGCAATACAGAGACTGTAGTGTGGGTAGGACTGTGAATTGCTCAGTTTAATTATGGCTGACATGTTCCTTGGATCAATATGTTAACACAAATCAGAGATTCTTGAAAAAATAAATTACAATTCCCCCCCTGCCAGTTTTAAGACT
This sequence comes from Crocodylus porosus, assembly GCF_001723895.1. Classification (NCBI taxonomy): domain Eukaryota; kingdom Metazoa; phylum Chordata; order Crocodylia; family Crocodylidae; genus Crocodylus; species Crocodylus porosus. The sequence continues at coordinate 120,213,645 of NW_017728886.1, forward strand.
GTTGAAGAAAAGGGTTAATTTCACCCTTGTTTTCATTTTTGAAAACCCTGGGATTCTCTGTATATACGTGATAGTAAAACTTCCCCAGATATCAATACTCTTCTAATCCATTGTGCTGGCAATTCAGCATACTTGTACAGTTACTGACCTTTATCAACTCACCTTGGCCATGTGGTTTAATTTAGAATGGCAAATTTAGGACACAGAGTGGTTAGGTGTATTTGTTACAGTATTACTGTCCAAGAAAGAAATCACATACAAGATAGATATAGAAATGTATAGGCCCAAATTAGATAATAAAAATTAATCCAGCTTCTGGACACGATGCTTCAGCAGCATTCAGTGTCAGGGGCCACCTTCTGCAGGTACTCCCCTCCATGCTGCTGTAGGGATGAACACCAGCTCAGCACTTTCCCCATGCAACAGGGGAGATAGGCAGTGGTGGCAGCAGAGTCTTGGTGCCCACTCTCCTCTGACCTGGGATGGGTCATTCCAATCCTCATCTGGAAAAAAGTAGTCTATCCCTGCCTTATATACTCAAAACTACTACTGCAGTCAGCAGGCATTTTAGGTACCCAGGGAAGGCGTAGCCCAATTTTATTTACTTTGCTTGTATATATTGACCAGGCAAGAAAAAATGTCTGAATATTTGGTCTTTAGATACATTTTTATACTTTTTAATTCTAGTTAAAAGCTTAAGTGCCATTTAATGGATCACACTATGGGTCCATCTTGCCTAGTATCTTGTGTCACAGTGGCAATGAGTGGATGCTGAAAAGGAGTGACCAAGATTTTTCCCTTTCCTCTCCCACTTGCAGCCTTCAGAATTTAAAGTCCAGCTGAACACTAGATAGTGATAGCAGGAAAAAAAAATCAAACCAAATTGAAATGAAATTTAAATTCTGTAATGGCCCCCCTCTACCTTTTCCCAAGGGAAATCAGAGGAACAGGTGAGAGAGAAGAAGAGTGTTCTGGAGGACTGGGTACAACTGAACAATAATTTCTTTGCAGGTGAATTAGAATCATAGGAAGTTAGGGTTGGAAGGGACCTCAGGAGGTCATCTAGTCCACCCCCCTGCACAAAGCACGACACTCCCCAACTAGATCATCCCAGCCAAAGCTTTGTCTAGCCAGGTTTTGAAAACCTCCAAGGATGGAGCTTCCACCACCTTTCTGGTAAACCTGTTCCAGTATTTTACTATCCTTCTAGCGAGAAAATTCTTCCTAATATCTAACCTAAACTTCCCTTGCTGCAACTTGAAACTCTTGCTCCTTGTTCTATCGTCTGCCACCATTGAGAACAGTTTAGCTCCATCATCTTCAAACCCCTCTTCAGGTAGTTGAAGGCTGCTATTAATTCCCCTCTTCTATAGAATAAATAAATCTAGTTCCCTCAGTCTTTCCTCGTTGTGTACCCCAACCACCTCAGCATTCTTGTTGCCCTCTGCTGGACGCTCTCCAATTTGTCCACATCCTTTCTGTAGTGGAGGGCCCAAAACTGAACACACTGATGGCTCATATTCAGCTTATTGTCCACTGTAACCCTCAGGTCCTTTTCTGCAGAGCTGCTGCCCTTGTTGAGCCTCATGAGATTTCTTTTGGTCCAATCCTCCAATTTGTCTAGGTGATGCATGGAACACAATACCATATAACCATTTCAGTAGCTTAGACAGGAACAGCTGGATTTTTAAAAGAACCCAGCTTCAGTTTGGGTACCTAAATAAAGCAGTCAGATATTCAAAAGTGTTTAGTACGCAGCAGATTTCAAAGCTTTCAGATGGAACTGTTGTATACTGAGAAGTTTGAAACTAGTCGCTTTACTGAAGTGATCACATTTGCTTAGCGCAAACTAAGACTAAGTGTAGCCAACTAAATTTGCAAGGTGAATTTAAATTCATCCTGGATTTTCTGATTCATTTAATTATAATATTTGGATTAGATCTCCATAGGACAGACTGAAATGTGTGCTTCTGCTCTAGCCCTGTTTTCCAACATCAGAAATGACACTTTTACATGTGCTTGGCAGGGCAGTTACCACACTCCAGCAGACTAATTAAGTCTGCTCTAACATGTGCTCTTGTGCATTGGAGCAGCTTCTGCGCTCATGTGTAGGCACCCAAAAAGATCAAATCTACATAAAGTGCTTTACGAACATGGAATGCTGCGAAATGCCTGCATGTTAAATACCAAAGCTAATTAATATTGTAATTCTGGTGGTATTTGGAATCTGTTTATGCAACATAGCTGTATTGTATAGAGATATCCAAACTAGCTAGAAATGAGTTAGCATTGCTGTTGCGAGCAACGTAGCCTCATTAGCATAGAAACCTATATTAGCCAGATAGAATACTGTGCTAAAGTGGCCATTAATGCTCTCATTACCAAAACTAGCTTATTTAGCTAGCTGAGGTGCTGCATGGTACTGCGTGTGCAGACATCCCCTCAACCTGCTGTCCTCTTTGTTTCCACTTGCTAAATCATAGTATAAGTAGCTGAATGTACTTTACATGAAATATTAATATTAGGTATTTAAGAACTGCCACAGGCAGATTATGCAGTTGGGACTAAGAAAGCATGAGATAAGCTTTCTATTCAAATGAAGCGTATTCTGAAGAAGTTTGCCCCTGGTTTTCACATTTAAGTGAGTTAACTATGGCAGAGAGGTTATAGAATGATTGACAGCCAAGTGAATTCATTCATCCCGACTTCCTTTCCCCTGCCCTATTTATTGCACTCTCCTTTTTAAGCAAAACTATACTGGGGCACAAACCACAAAAAGGGTAAGGCTTATGCATCAGAGACACATTTTTAATTACTTGGGAGAACTTAGAGATGGCTGTGTGAGAAGGAAGAAGGGGCAGATCCAGAGGGAGTGCAGTGGCATGGCTGCACCCCCTTTCAGGCCTCTGGGGACTTCAAAAAAGTCCTGAAAACAGAAGAGAATCCTCCCTTCCCCTCTGACCTATCACCTGGACAAGGGAGATGAGATTGATGTCATATATCTTGACTTCAAAAAAACCTTCAATCTGGTATCCCATGATCACCTCTTGGCGAAACTAGCCAACTGTGGCCTTGGGTCCACCATGATCCGCTGGCTGGGAAATTGGCTGTGTGGTCGGACCCAGAGGGTTGTAATTGATGGCAGTCACTCATTATGGTGTCCTGTGACCAGTGGGGTCCCCCAAGGCTCTGTCCTAGGACCCAGATTGTTCAACATCTTCATTAATGATGTGAACA
>NW_017728886.1:120217501-120234316 GCF_001723895.1 Crocodylus porosus
TGACCCCAGCTGACTTCCTGCCCTTTGGGCGGGGGGCTGGACTCGATGATCTTCCGAGGTCCCTTCCAGCCCTAATATCTATGAAATCTATCCTCAGAAGCACATCTCTTCCATTACCCTTTCCCCACTCCCTTCCCTGCAGCACCTTTCCCTGCTGTTCCTGGGGCAGGGAAAAGCTGATGTTACTCCTCCAGCTGCACTTAGCTGGGAACAGTGACAGTGAGAGCAGAGATGGGTGGAGGAATGAGTTCCCACTCCCTGCACCTGCTTCTAGGGGAGTGGGAATGGTGTAGGAACCCAGCCCCCAGTCCACTGACATCGCTGTCAGTGTTACTCAGTATAGCCCCTACTTAACTTAGCTGGAGGGCAGAAAGGCCTCTGAAGTTTGCTGCACCCCAGGCACAGCAGAGAAAGCAGTAGGGATAGGCAGAGGAGCATGGGGAGGAGAAAGGAAGGGAATGCCTTTGAGCATGGAGGGGAAAGGAAGGAGCAGGGAAAATTCTTACCTTCTTTAAAAAAGTCCCCAGAGGTTCCTACAGTCTCATCCGCCCTGTCCACATTGCTGGGTTGTGAGGGAGAAGGCTAGAAGAGGGGGTGCAGCCACTCCTGCAGACTGTATGGCTTCTCCCTCACCCCCTTTGCCAAATCCTGGATCCACCTCAGCAGGAAATATTAAAATTATAAAAGAGAACGCACAGTATAGAAAAGGAGGGCCCAATCATAATCCTTCCTCGCTTTGCAGCAATTCCCTTTTCCACATTAGTACTGGATGACTATGCGTATGTCCACACTAAGTCTTAAGTACCCCCCGGGTTGCCTCCCACTCCCACTTCACAAGCAAGTGCAGACGTTTGGTTCCCCAGGGACAAGTGGCAGTGGTACACCTTGCACTGAAGCTACTTGTCCTCAGGGAATGCCTGTGCCATGTGTACTTTGGAGCATGGCAAGTTACCCCAAGGGTGATAGGGGAGGCTGGGGCCAGCACTGTGCTGGCCCCAACAGCCTTATTGGGGTCCTGCTGCAGCTGTGGCAGTCCTGCTGGGTGGAGCCTGTCTGGGAGCTGCAGCATAACTCTGGGCAGCCCAGCTCTGCTTTTCAACAGCAGGCGCTGCCCATATGTGTGCTGCTCTGTTTTTTTCCCCATAGGGAAAAAAACGGAACAGTGTGTGCACCAGCAGCATGCCCTTGCAATGCAGAAGACACCTGACTGTGTGGTATGTGGCACTACAGATGTGTTTGTGGTACCACATACCACATGCGCGTGCTCGTCTGGACGTGCCCACAGAGTCCAAACCCAAAAAGGCTATAGTAAAGATGTTCAGGAGCCTTCAGATCATTAACCTACTGCTGACACTCTGAAACCCACACAGATGACAACCTCCAGAGTTATAGCAGGGCCATCTCCAAAACATCCCCATGCCTCATGGTTTAGGACATGTAAAGCAGAAAAAAGTAAGTGGTGCTTATTTTTTAGTCACAGCCATCCATGTGCATGTACATGGAGCACAGACATATTCGGTGTGCATTTTAACTACCTGAGGAACCAATTACCAGAATATTTAAAGAGGAAAACAATTCTTACCATTGATAAATAATAATTAAAAAAGCTTCAAAGATTTTGCTGTTAGATATCATAAAAGTTAAGCACCTTTGATTTGGAAAACTGTTTATAACTCTTCTTCCCTCATCTGTCTTCCCTTTAATATGTTCTGTGTCAGCTGAAAAGTGTTAAATTCCCAGAATTTCCATAAAGCTATGTGCAGTACTAATTTTGCTGAAAACTTTGTGTTATGTAACTGGTTTAATCTGCTTGCTATATGTAAAGAATTTCCCAACATAAATTATCTTTGGTCTAAAATAACTATTATTGGCATTAGACTTACCATGTTTCAGGCTGTTACATATTTCAGCTTCTTATATCTTTCTGTAATAAAGGACTCTTTTAGCACCCAATTTTATTTGGAGAAAAAAATTCTACATTTACTCTGACAACCATGGAGACCTCTGCAAAAGCATGAAAACAATTTGTCCAATGATATGTGAATTACAGGCCATAAGCAAATTGTCCTGAACTGAAATCATAACTTTTAACAAACATTTATTTGCATTCCTGTTACAAACAGCTTGTTACAACCTTTTCAACCTTTCTAAATAATTTAATTGCCTTAAAAATGCATTTCTTTATGTGTAATAGAAATGGGATTCCCTATTATGTGGACACTATAAAATGTATTACGTCCTTCTTAAGCCACTTCCATACATTTAAGCACTTTGATTTTGCAAATAATACAATGTTTAAGTATGTTGTTTGCCATTTATTTAGAAACCAGAACTAAATATATGGTTACATATATTTGAAATGAAAAATTAAATCCTGGCATCATTGAAGGCAACAGCAAGACTCCCATTGGTTTCAATAGGGATATAATTTTTACCAAAGTTTTTCGGTTATAAATTAGTAACAGATCCATCCTCATAACTGTGTCTAACCAACTTTCATGATAAGCTAATTTAATTTGCACTAAATTTGCAATATATTTTAATTCTTAAAAGACTCTATCCAGGCAGGTGTCTTTCCAGTAGTATGCTTACAATTTTCAGTTTGGGGTTAAGAAATGGATAATGTCCCGTGGGTGCATTCTGAAAGAAATAATCACATTTATATTCCTGTGGAATAAAAAAATATTTTTTCATAGGAAACATCTTAATAAAACAAATAAAAAATTATGCCCATCTTTTAGCAACATTTCCTCAGACGGACTCAACATATGTATATATGAAATTTGTTGGATAAGCCCTAGTTCAAACAGACATAAGAGCAAGATTCACATATTGAAAATGTACAGTATACTCTAGCTTTCATAGTGCCATCCTTACTGTTAATATACACTACTTTTTCAAAAAAATATAACATTTTTTCTTAACATTCAAGAATAGAGAAGTCTGGCATTAAATAGAATTTTGTTGACCCAGTCAAGACTTCAAGTCGGACAAAAATATTATTAAGATTTTAAGGCTCAAAGTGCAGACCACATCCATTGCTCAAACTGACATCATTTGCTCTACTGAACCACTCCTGTAGTGCAAAAGTATGATTTAGTTTTCTAAAGAATTTGCTGATTTAGTCTTCTCCCTACAGAAGTGCTACTGATCAAGCAAGTTCTTATACAGCAGGTATAGTCTTGCAGAACTCTTAAAAAAAGTCCTACATCTGGTCCAAGCACAGTTTTTTTGAATAGTGTAGCTTTTCAGTAAGGAATGTGTTCCCCCACTCCCTTAAACAGCTACACAGAACAATCCCTAATGTAAACATTGTTATACCTGTACAGTATAGCTACCAGGCATCATCCGTTACGGGAATATGCTATACCAGTATAACTGTGTACACATTAAGGGGTTGTATTTCTTGAATTATATTGGAATGGTGTTTGTGTGCAGCCAAGTCCTTTCAGCAAGTTGAAACAACTAGTCTAGTGGTACATTTGATGATAAAATCTTCAATGTTGTATGCTAAATCTACGTTAAACCCGACTTAAGTATAACAGAGGTAGCTATGACCTATGCACTTTAACATTTGCTGAAGTGAAGTGCCAAACCAAATTCATCTGTGGTATAAACCTATAAGGTAAACACAAGGGGTAAATTTTGCTACAATGGTTAGATACCTGCAATGAAACAGACATTAGTTTATAAATATAGACACTTGTTTCATAAGCCATCTCAAGCTTTACTCCTCTTGATGCTCTCTAAGTGTTCACATTTATTACATTCCTGAAGGTGCAACTTTCACTTGTCCTGTGTAGGTTGATTCGGGCTGGAATGTGTCTGAATCTGCAATTCAAAAGATGAGAGCACAAGTGACAACTTCTGTCATTTTAAAAAGGTATGGCCAAATGCTATAATATTTCCCTTTCCCGAAATCAAAAAATAGTCACAAACTCCAATTCTATTAGCTGACCAGGAGGAAAGAAAATACTTCATATAAAATCTGCAATGCACAAGCTAAGCACACATGCTCTGCAATGCTTCTTTTACTTGTTGCTTGTATTTAGCATGGTAGATAGCTGGTAAAGTACTAGCAAATAATGCTCATGTTAAGCGAGTAGCACATGGAGACTAAGACACTCATTAAGCCAGTTGGACTGGTCAGTGTGGGCTGCCCCCAGTACCTATGCAGAAATTCACTGAAGTCAATGGCTAGTGGAGATATGTAGCAGTAGATGCATCATTCTAGCCCGGTTTTATCAAAACTGACCATAAACGAACACACAGAACCCCAGAAGAAGTGAACTCTTGTTTCTTCTAGGCATATATACTCCCTATCTGGGCTTCCCAAATTGTGATATTGCCTCAGAATGACATCTGCTGTATTGTACCTGAAGGCCTTCATATTGTTAAAGAAAGGACAAGATGTGTCATTTAATTCAAATGTAAATTTTCAATTCGTTAGCAGAAGTCACTTTTTTCTGCATTAATTGCAGAGCTCTATCTTTGTAATGCTTCACTCTCCTATATACAAAGTTGAGTGGGATCACTACTGCTGCTAACTGCAGCTAACCAACAAGGAGGCTGGATACAAGATAACAAATAACAATGCGAGATAAGATAGACAAGGAGTTTGGTAAGGGAGGGAATGATAGACAGAAAAAGGAAACAAAAAGAGAAAGAGCAAGTACAAAATGAAAAGTAGAATTTATAATCCTAACCATGGTACCTTATATAATTTCCATATTGATTATTGTATGGAATACCAAACTGGGAAACAATATGTAAATGTAAATGAATCATACTGTGCAATACAACAGCTTCATTTCCCTTTCTAATTAATCTTGGAAAACTTAAAAAAGGTTATATTTCATGTGGGAGATATAATTTATAGCAATCAAGGAATCCCCACATCCTATGCTCTTTTAGATGTTTCTTTCCATGTTTGATACTCAGATTAATATTTTTGATGACAATAACTGTGTAATGTGAATTAAGAAGTGGGTGACATGACTGGAGACAATATCACCTCTCATTAAAGGTGGCAAATTAAGAACACCTCATGCTCACTGTCTCTCTCAGCTTCATTGAACACATGACACCTAACAAGCTGACTAGTTAGTTTAGGGCTATGGAACTTCAAAATCTCAGTATTTTCTGGCATCTTGCACAACACTAGTCAGTGTGACATGTTCACAGAGTCCCTTCATTTATTATGTTAGGTTTTTTGAGGGACTGTTGCCATTTAAACATGGTATAGCCGTTTCCCCCAAGAGCACATTACAAATGTGCATTGATATAATAGGTGACCATGTCATGTCTGAAATTATGAATTATAGCCTTCCCAAACCTGAGCCTTGTGAAAGGGGAGAAGATGTACTCCTGCAATAGTACTGACTGGCAGCAATAAGCCTTTGAAAGGGTTCAGGACCAGCGTGAAGGGGATAAGACTAAACTACACATTTGGGGCTAGTCAACACTTTTAGCAGTACTAGTGGACACCTCTCCTTCGCACAGAGTATATCTGAACCTGTGCAGATGTGATGAGCATACAAGGGCAATAATGGGATAAGAAGCAAGCATGATCTTATTCTAACTCAATCTAACAACATGTAGAAAAAAGAATTCAGGATACTATATAAAACTTACAGAATTTTCATCTTTTTCATATTATGCCTGTCCTTCCTTTCTCTCTCTCATTTGGTTGATTTTTCAATTCTATTTCAAGTTATATAAAAAGAAAATCAATTAAAAATTGAAAAAAGGAAATCAACACAATTAGCTATTACCCTGAATTTCTTGCATCACTGTGAAGCAATATTTAGCTGCACGTACTTTGAGTCAGAAATGGTTGGGTCAAGCTACCTTATTTAAGATTCAAAACAAATTTTTTTTAAAAGTACAGAAGAGCAAGAATATTTTAGTCTGATTCAGTTTATACACTTGTCCTTTATTTCTTGAGGTGCTCTCTGCTGGACTCATGCACAAGTCTGCCTTACTAATTAATTTGAAAGTCTGAGAATCCTGAAATCCTTAGCATTACCTCCCAAAAATTTTGGGGAAAAAATATTAATGCACAAAATGTAAGATAGAATCAAAAGACAAAGGTTATCAAAAGATTGACCATCAATTTGTTTGCAACTTGTTAGGAAAAGTTGGCTTTAGGCTTCTTGGTTGATTAATGAGGTCTTTAATTCTCACGGGATAATTGTGGGTTCTGCATGTATAAGCATAGGGGGTGCATACATCTGAGTTTGAAGAGTTGCTTCTCAGGCTGGGCACCTATTTCAGATCGAGACTAAGATTAATGTAATAACAATAAAAGCATAAGAAGTAAGTATTGGTAGCAAGATCAAGACCATGCTACACATATTTTTAGATTTGGCTGTTAGGAATATCCTTATTCACAAATATGGTAAAGACATATATTAAAAAACCCATAAACATTTATTAATAAAAGGTAATGATGTAAAATAATTAAGATGCATAAATGAAATAAACATAATTAGATACATAAATGAATAAATATACAGCAAAATCTCTGTTATCCAATGGGAATGGGAGATGCCAGTTAACCAAATATGCTGGTTAATAAAATGTGCACCATTTGGTGCACTCCCTGGCGTCACTGTGCTGGCGTCCATGCAGTCTGCTTTGCCCTGCACAGGCTACTTTGCTTTGGGCCGTGGGCCAAGGAAATGAAGGAGAAGAACTCTGCTTGCGGCAGCAAAACCAGAAGTGGGACTTCTGGTTTTGCTTTTGCCGCGTCCCTCGGATGTCGGTTAGTGGAGCTCTCTGGTTGATAAAGTGCCGGATAACACAGCTTTTGCTGTATAAACAAAAATAAACATAAATATCTTTGAAACAGAAAGTATTAAATATTCAGATTTAAGATATGGCAATTCCTTAGCCCCTTCAAGTATCAGTAAACCAGAAATGTTTGTTATGCTTCTAAAGTATATGGAGAAGTCATACAAGTGGGAGGCAATAGAGATTACTTGTAAAGGGCTAGCAAAATACTTAGAAATGTTGCTAACTCTTAAGGGAAAAAACAGTTTATAAAACGGAAATGAAATATAAAAATCTGGGACTCTAGGCCTACATCATTTTTGTGTTTAATTAATATTAATTATGTTAAAAACAAGATATATACAAGTTGCTAGGACTAATCCTGGCTGGTAGCTTGAAATAACTGATAAATTAAGAAAAAAAAAATAGTTGCAAAATGCGATACCTTCAGGTTGCCCATTATTTTTTGGTGTTTGCTGACCCTTTTTCTCCCCTTCATCATGTTGCTGAATCTGGTCATTGCCGTAACCATTACTGATCAGTTTACTGAAGTTTACTGGTTCACCGTTTTTCTGAACAGGCCTGCAAGCACACACACATACACACACAGAAATTATGGGGAGGAAAAAAAAAAATCAAAACCTTAAAAAGGGATGAATAGCAAACTTCTTAACTTACAAAAAGTATTCTCTTTTCCTAAGATTTAGCTTATACTATTTATTTTTCAAGTGCTTAAATAGCATAACATTAATTTAATATGAATTTTAGAAAAATATTCTAACACTTGAATAAATGTTCAGATAACAAATAACATTTATTTATCATCACCACAGAGAAAATGCAGCAGTCCTCTGTCATGCAAAACTCAATAGGCATTTTGACTGACAAGGTTACAAACATTTTGCTCCAAAACAGCAAGGTAAACAGTTACATGAAAGATAAAATTAATAGCTATCAGTGCATATGCCATGTTACCATTACAATATACATCATAGCTATATCCAATATAGTGAACACAGACCCTTAAGACATGATCTCACAACCTTGGATGCAAATAATTTTGTGTAAGCAATGCCTCCCATTTCAAAGAGTCTACATATGTGTAACATTTGAGGGACTTGGGCTTTAGAATAGTTGGGGAAATGAGATAAAGTGACAAGGTAGTTCATGTCATGAATGAAAAATTTAACCAAATACAAGTCACATTAGAAAACCTAAGATTCCTAAGTAATATTAACTCTATAGCCAGATCTGTACAGCACACTTAACTTTCCCTGATAAACTTTCTGTTTACCTTAAAGCTCATTGTGCTGCTCTAAGTGGACTCCTCTGACACCAGAACCAATCAGCTTGGAACTTTGGGTGGGTGACAATGCCCATTAGCCAGCCCCCTAACTAACCAACCCACATACACAAAAATGGAAAAATGCTTCAAGTTTAGAAAGCAAACTGCCTGGAGAAACTCCCAATGGTTGAGGATGCCACATTGTTGGGTACTAAGTTTACTGTATGGACATATTCAGGTACTGCAGGAATATAACATTTTCTATTCCTTTTTTTTGCATTTAAATAGAAATTTTAAAATGAATTAATTTACACTATTTAGGAACATTCTATAAAACTGCTATCTGGGTACATCTACACAAGACATTTACTGCGGAGTGGACTAATTCGCTCTGCAGTAAATGTTGCATATGTGCCCCTATTAGGCTGGAGTAAGCAAACTGACTCATGGTTTATATTTTGTATTAATATACTGAGCACCAAAATAAGCACAATTAAAGTGCTTTTTTTTTTTTAAACAACAATAAACTTCAGTGGAATAGAATACTTATTATTCTGGAAATCTAAACATTTTGAATATTTATGCTTATATTTACAAATTTAAGGTCATTTAATACTGTATTTCTAAAATTCAGAACCACATTTTAAAGTTATTTATAAAACTATTTGACCACATCCATATAGCAAATGTAGTTTCATGGCAAGTTACAGAAGTGAGTGATACACCACAGATGAAAGTCATGCTCCCAACAAAACACTCATACACTGAGTCAAGTTACTCATATGCATTAATGTTTATGAGGATCAGGAGCTTAGTGACTACTATGTTTCTACTACTTACATAGGTGGAAAGTAAAGCCTATTTCCCTCATGGAATTCCTTATTTGTAGGAGCATTCTGCATTCTGTTGGGGTACTTAGGTTTTATAGCAGGAAGCTTTACCTGTGTTAGAGAGAGATTAATTTAATGCAAATGGTTATGGTTAAAAATAAGTATAATTGGGGGATATTACAGCATTACTTTTGTGGCCTTGGATGTCTTCAGTATCTGCATTCTCCAAGGTATGAACAGTAATTATAGGGAAGTACAGGGAGTACTGACATTTATGAAAAAACATTACTTCTTTTTACTTTCATATCTGTGGGTATATTAACATTTTTTTCAGTATGACACATCTACAAAATGTGCTGAGCCATGGGCAACTGGTGCCTCCTGAGTCTGGGGAGGGAGAGGGGTCCCCCAGTGGCCAGTCAGCGACCAGGGGAGGAGGGCTGGTCCCCTGTGCCCTCCCTATGTGTCGCCCATGTGCTGAGCTATAAACACTACTGACACCACAAGAGCTGTAGTGGATTTCAAAACTAAGCTGCAAAATTCAATTTTAGCAGTTAGATTCAAATTATAGCTCAGTACATCACATGGAAGTGATAAGACAATCTTAGGTAAAATCCTGCAATAAAAAGCAAAGAACCACCTCCAAAAAGGGTATCTGGGTGCCTAGTTCCTATTTAGGTGCCTGTAGTTTTCCTCCCTGTGTTACTTGGCAGGCAGGCAGCAGAGTTACAGGGCTACAGAGCCCTAGGCTGCAGACCCCCCTCAGATAAGCTGATTAGCTGACAGAACTTAGAGGGCTGATGAAGTAATTAACCCCAGCACTGAATTAATGGAAGGCAGCTGCCTGGAAGGGGGAGAGCCAGACTGGAGATATCAACAGAGCTCCAGGGCTAGAATTGGAACTTCTGGCCCTGATCCCTGGAGAGGAATGAGTTCTGCAGAAAGGCCCATGTGCAACCAAGGGGTCTTTGCATTGTATTGGGTTTTTTAGGTTACTGTTTAAGGCCAGGAGGCACGGAATTGGTTGAAAGGGTGGTTCAGGGAGGCACCATAGTTTTGTCTGCTAGACTGCCAAGACCTGTGTGCTGTGAGCAAGGGCTGGAGAACTCAGTGGACTCAACTGAGGCAGAAAGAGGGAATCGCCTGAGGAAGTCACTCTGGTGGCTTAAGAGCCACCTCCCAAACATCCATTACATCAAGGAGTGGCAGGAAATAGCAGGCCAGAACCCTGAGAAGCCAGAGTGGGAGTTGGGATCACTGAGGCCAGTAGAAGGCACCACTACTGCCTTGGGCACCTGAAGTCTCATTATAGTGCCTAAACTCCTACTGAAATTACATAAATACCTGTTGGAAATCTGTCCTAAAGATTCCAATGATTTCAATACAGAGAGATAGAGATAGCGAGCCTGAGCCATGTGATTCTAGTCAGGCGCAGGGTGGTACCTTACAGACTAAATGGTTCAGTGAGACATAAACTTTTGTAGGCAACAGCCTACTCCATCAGATGCTAGGTTTTCAGTATTCCTTAACATCTGATAAAGTAGGTTTTCAGCTATGAAATTTTGTGCGTCTTTGAACCAATTAGCATATTTTCTCGCATATGAACAACACCTTTTTCTCCAAAACCAATTGACATCATATGTGAGGAAAAGGCCTCTCCATGGCTCTGAAAATGTTTATGTACAGCAGTGGCAGTGTTAACTGCTGTGGCTCCAGGAGTTATGGCAATTAACACTACCTTCTGCTCCCTCCTTTCCTTGCCCTCCATCACCTAATTTCCAGACCCCCCCCACCCCAACCACATGCCAGATTGGGCTGGTGTGTGGGGCTGGCCTACCACTAGACTTGGTTCACCAGGTCAGTCCCAGCTCATGGCCCCAGACCTGGTGTGCAAGTCCCACCCCACGTGCTGCCTCCAGAGCTATGTACTAGGTTGGACTCAGCACACTGAATGTGGGATCAGGCATTGACTTCAAGTGCTGACACAGCTGACATAATGGCATGCAGCACCTAACACCACTGTTATATTAATACAAAAATTTGAAGACTGAATGATCAAAAAGTGAAATATTGCTAGATAAATTAACTGTATGTTATTTGGCATAAAGGTACATAGTATTAAAGTGCATCTGTTTCTTACAATAGAAATATTTATATCAAAATTAACAAAATTGTAAAGTTATAGTAAGTATAAGAAACTGCAACTGGATTGAAACCACTAAAATACAATTTATTTCTATATAGTTGCATTGATAGCAAAATACCACTGATGCAGTTCTAAAATAAATGCATCTTATTCTGACAAATGACAGCAAATTACAGATATTTTAGAGAATATTTGCAGATGTGGAATGGGAGTTAGGAAGACTGTAATAAAATTTTAAAAAGGTTAAGTATAGACTCCTGAAAAGGACATAAAACCAATAAGGGAAAGAAGCATAAAGTCCTAATGACTTTAGCAGTGATAGCCTTTTACCCAGGATCAAGAAATCAAGGGTCTGGTAATGAGTAAGGATATGTGCTATTACAGTACAGAAAAAATAAAAACCACAGATAGAAGAGCTGAGGCTGAGGAAGATGATTTTAGATTTTTTTTAATAATAAAAAACTACATGAACAATGGTGTAGTTTCATAACAGTATATAGAAAAACCTTGAGCACCTTAACAAACCCAGAAGCATAAACCCCCCCAACACATACAAACAAACAAAAACAACCCCTTTTAGCTACACAGAGCTGCTCTCCTACTCCATGAAGCATTAAAAACAATTGACACTTAATTTTTCTAATTAATTTGCCTATGTGTTCTATTGCAATGCATGTTGCATGATTCCACAACCAGTGTTATACTTCAGAAATATGAGCTTTCAGATGCAAAGTATCTTATAACTTCCAAAAACTACCATTTCATGTTTTTACTGTTTCAGGTTATAATCAAGGTTCAGAACTATTCAGAGACGATTGATACATTTTGATAATAATATGTTTTATATATTAACATTATACTGAGCAGAGCAATGCTTGGAACACAAAGCACCACAGAAACACAACTTTGATTTGATCTTGTCTGCATCTGCATGGGGACCTAATAGTATGCATTGGATGCAATTAAAC
The DNA here is from genome assembly GCF_001723895.1 of Crocodylus porosus. Lineage (NCBI taxonomy): Eukaryota > Metazoa > Chordata > Crocodylia > Crocodylidae > Crocodylus > Crocodylus porosus. The sequence goes on from NW_017728886.1 coordinate 120,229,505, forward strand.
AGTTAATCATGTCTTAAAGATTGAGTAGGCCACACATTCAGGGGATAGATGCAATAAAACAGGAAACCAGCTTCAAAGTTATTACACAAAATATGTGCAATAATTTTGCAGCTGGTTTCTGTTGTATCTTAAAGTGAAAGTGTGGCAGGGACCACTCCAGAGGTCAAGCCCCAGAGCAGTCCCAATCACCTGATAATCAGCTGATAGGGATGGCCCCGGGGCTCAGACCCTGGGGTGGTCCCTTCCAGCCAACTGAATATCAGAATGGCCCAGATCCTGCTGACAATCAGCTGATTGGGACCACCCCAGGGTAGTTCAATAGGCAGATCATGGGCAGATCAGGACTTCCAGAGGAGTTGAGCCACAGGACAGTCTCAATTTGCCCATGATCATCTGGCTTGCTCCTGGGGACACACAGGGGCTTGAACAGCCCTAGAGGTCCCCAGAACCAGCCAATGATCAGTTAACTGTCATGCACCAAATCTGTTGATGCAGGAGGAGCCTGAGATTGTGCTCCCAGGCTGCTTCTGCACAAGTAATATGGTGCAATTGAGATATGATCCCCAGTTCCCACAACTGTGCCCCCTGACATGCACGGTGGGAGGCATAACTGTTGAGATCTAGGATCAGATCACATGCCTTGAAGTGAATGTTTGTCAGGGGCCTTAGTGGCAGCAGGAAAGAGATGAGAATCTGTGTTGACAATGAGAACATGCTGGAATATAGCATAGAAAAGGAAAAGGAAGCCTAAGTAAATACAAAAGTAGAACAGGAAGACCTAGAATGCAGAGGTGAGCAAAAGATTGTCATGTAAATAAATAAAAAAAACCAACAGCCATACTGCAGAGGAAGGCCAAGGAATAATTCAGTAATTTGGTCCCTAAAGCTCTGAAAACCATTCCTGTTTATGGGTATGAAAAGCTAGAAGACTATTTTACCATACCTAGTTTTATATCCAGACTTTGATTAACACAGATACTTGTGGTATTTTTATGGCTAAATTTGATAATTTTTACTTACACACATTTTGTGAGGAAACATAATGCCAAGCACATTTCATGTAATCAGAGTTCCTTAAATTAAAAATGAATGGAAAAGCTACATTTTAAGTTAGAAAAACAATTCATTCTTAATTTTAGGGAAATGTGAATTCATTTTTTAGAAGTAGGATTTAAGTAGAAAAATAAAATTCCTCTTTCTTCTGTATCAGAGGTTTCTTCAACTGCTTTTAGTGGCAAAGAAACTTGAAATCCTCTGAGGCTACAAATGGATATTGCCAAATGAAGCAAATCCGCTGTGCTGCGATGCGATGTAATGAGCTTCATTGAGCAAAATGCACTTCACCTCTTGTCCCACCCATTGATGCTGTGGGACAAGGGGCAATGTGTTCTTCCGAGATTTGAGAGGCTTGCTCCTGTAAACCCCAGGAATTTCTGGGCAAGATCTAGCTGTAAGAGCACCTGCCCATCTTTCCCCACTTACCCAGAGCTACACCCACAATCTCGGGGGGGGGCGGTGTATAGGCAGGCAGGGGAAAAAGTGGGCCTTTCCCTGCTTACCAGACCTGCCCCTGGAATCTCCAGGGGATCCATCTGAGTAAATGGGGAGTGTTGGGTAAGCAGGTCCCAGAGTGGGGGCATGGGGTTCCAAGGATCCTCTGGGTCCTTTACCTCCAGGCTGGGACTCACGTGAGCTTTCCCTACTCATAGAGATGCTCCCCTGGAGACCCCAAGGTGTGTATCCATAAGCAGGGAATCTCAACTTCACCATATACAGAAAGACACCCCAAGATTCCCTCAGGTGTCCCTCTGCAAGCAGGGAAAGCCAGACTGGTGCTCCAGGGCCTTGAGGAGTCTTCAAGCCCCTACAGCACCTGCCTGCGGCAGCTGGAGACTGCAGGCAGCTCAGGCTGCCTTCACTCTCCCACCATAGAGCTACAAGACATCTACTTCAATAAAGCAGCACATTTTATTACTACTTTTTGTCATGCCACTGATTTTTCCTCTGATGTGGCCCAACAGAAGATAGGGATGTCTATTTGCTTACTATTTGTGCTGGCACAAAATTTTATGGTGGCACGTGTAATGTCAGGCAATGTCTGTTTCTCCCTTGTAAAAGTCATTCAGACAGCAAATAGAGAAGAAAAGCAGTCTCCAGGGTTTCTGAGACAACAGCCACTATAGCAACAACAGAGAGAAACAAAGCTGAGGAGCAACCAACTGCCACTTGCTTTCTGCTAATGCACACAGTTATTTATTTGTGAAGTAGTAATTGCTCTGGTTCATGCTTGTTTTCTGTATGTTCTGTTCTAGTTTCCCATGCCAGGTACTTTAATTTTATTCAAAGGGATATTGATAACTTTAAAAATATTGTAAATAAATGTTTTTACCTATTTCTAGTAATAGTTTTCATTACTAAGAAAAGGTATTGTTAAATACTTACTTTCCTTTCCATATGTTCTACCTATTATTATGCTTCTCCTACCTCAGACAATGATGAATTAAGCTGGTTTCAATGCATGAAATTTGCTCCTACGTAGAGAGTCAGCACTATGTGATATGTGATATTTAAGTGATACAGGGCATGTCTGCAGGAGACAGTGACTGTGCAGTAGCCTGATACTACTACCCAGTAGCATCGTATGGCAAAAACCATGCTGAGATGCTATTGCACAGTAGTATTAGGCTACTGTGCAGTAGCACCACTTAAAAGGTGTTTTCCAGCCCTACTGCACAGTAACTGCAGTTACTGCACATTTAGTTAGTACTTGCTTATGCTAAATGTGCAGTAATCACTCACATCTCACATAGATGTACCCACAGAAAACTTGTGCTGGCTATTTACAACAGGGTGCTTCACACATTTTTTATTGTAATTTTCACTTATTACTCAATATTTGGTCTTCAAACATCACCTGGAAATGGCTTCTAAACAACTGTCCTCACTAAGGTTTTAAAAATAGTAAAAATCTGTCCTTAAATCAGGTGGGAAGATTTGGGTATGCATTTTGTGACCAGTTTGTCTTGCTGATGTGCAAAAGTGTTCATTCAGGTTATGCCTTCACTGCAGGGTAGCTTGGGAGGGTTACCAGTTACCAAGAGGGGCAACACAGCAAACTGTCATGACTCCCAAACAGCTGCGAAGGCTATATCTCCTGCTAAGCCAGCTAACTTGAGTTTTTAATATATACTGCACCAAAATTAAGGGTTTGTGTATGGACACAGCCTGAGTTAGAAGTAACACTTAGAAGATGAGTTTAACCTTCAAGTGAAAACAAACCATCTGAGGCATTTAAATTTTCTACAACTAAATGGTACATGAAATCTACATATCATTGTTAAGCATCTGTATTGTCATCTCTGATATTATACTAACCCTTCCCATGTGTTAAATATAAAATAGCTGAATTTAAGATTTGGTTTTAGCATGCAGAATGAAAGAGAGGAAGAAATCTGAGCAAACAGTGACTCAAACAGCTTTAGTAATATTTAGTAAATCTCCAATTCGGTGTACATGTACTACTTACATCTATGGTTTCTTACATTACTCTTTAGAGAATTCCAAAACTAGTTTCAAATAACATGTGACCTCATAACTAAATGCTAAGGAAGTTTAAATTCAGAGTTTACTGTATTAATCATAGTCATTGAGGAAGGCAGTTTTCTTCTTCCATGGCATGGCACTAAGGGCAATTCCAAAAAAAGATTCAAGATGACCGGTTCCCAGAGCAGAAACCAGAGTTTTTAACTAGGCACTTTAACTCCTTCTGCAATGTGTGAGAATAGTTGCCACAAAATAGGACTGACAAAAAAACCCAGGATACTGAGTGGGCAGCTGTTTAAACTAACTAGTGGAAAACACAGGAATAAGTCTAAAAACTTGCCTCTTTCTAGGGCTCAGGTATCTTCACTCAGGATTCATTGTCTGGAAGTCTGTGTTTGAAAGTAGGCCTACGTCTCCCAAAAAATGAACAAAGGTTTGTTCTTTCTTTCAAAATAAGGCTGCTGATGCTGCTGTTTCTGTATTTTATTCAATGACCAGTGGCCTAACTGGGAGGGGGTGGGGGAGTGGAAGGGAGGCATAAAGGGAACAGCCACCCCAAGCCCTGATTTGGGGCAGAGGGTGAAAAAAATCGGTCGCTGCTGGCAGCCCTGCATTCAGTCACAAACAGGGTGGCAACTGGAAGCTGCTGCTTCCACTTTGCCTTAGGTGCCCAAGTGTGTCCTTGCACTGCTGCCAATTACCATTTTTTATGAAAACACAAAGCCACATGCTAGGTCTGCCCTAACCAGTAAGTTAGAAAATCATGCTCACTTTTGTGGCCTTTCTTCCTAGCCCAATGATTCTTTTAGGCACCCCCAGAAGCATGTCAGTCTTAATAGGACTGAGCAGGTCAGTATCTATATAATGCCTAATCCCCATCAGGATCCATTAGTGCCTGAACCTTTCATTTAACAGGTCAGTGGCTAGAACACTCACCAGGATGTGGGAGACCTAGGTTATTTTCCTCTTCTGCCTGATAGTCATATTGATATATCTGACCTCCCTAGAAAGCATTCTAACTACCAATGTATAGGTTATTCTGAGGTGAGGTCACTTGTTCCCTGCTATTCCATTTTGTCTGAATTGCATTAGAACAGTGGTGGGCAAAATATGGCGTGGAGCCTCTAAAAAATTTAGAAAATTAGTATTTATCTGCCCCGGCTCCTGTTAAAGATGCCACGGAGCCAGTTTTCCAGCCAGCAGATCATGATGGACCCAAGGCCACAATTGGCCGGTTTCACCAAGAGGTGATCATGGGATTCCATGATC
>NW_017728886.1:120234606-120257754 GCF_001723895.1 Crocodylus porosus
ACCCTGCTTTCCCTGATCACATGGAAACAAAGAGCAAACCTGAAAAATCTAATCTTGAAATAAACATAGCTGCAGCAATTTGTATATAGCACCCATAGACTTAGTTCATCCAGAATTGATGCATTTGACCTTTTTTGAAACGGCTGCAAATTTTAGCATAGGTACTCCATAAACATACTTTTAAGCATCACTTTGGCACCTACTTATATATAGCATAAACTATACATGATATTAGTCCAAAGCCCAAAGTCTCATGATTTACCACATAGGTCATTGGGCTGGGCCCCACCAGAGTGAACAGTATTTCAAGCTCTGGTGACCTCACAGCTCAGAACTACTCAATATGTGTGTATAATCCAGATACTACCCCCCCACCCGTACCACAAAGGACCCATGTGCTAATTAGCTCACCACTCATGACTGGAACTGAACATTCTTGTCATGAGTCCTAGGATCCTCCAAAAATTTATATCCAGATGAGGGCACCTTGGTCTAGCTTCACTTCACAGAGGTCACATGCAACAGGCTGAGAGGGGCTGACAGAGAGATTCTGGGTGAACTGTCTGGGGCCCCATTTGATGATGTCTGTCAGATATTTAAGGCTGATGAAGAAACTCTAACCACTGGTAGACTGCAGCAGAAGCTTGCAGGAGAAGTTTGCAACACAGCAGTGCCTGTAATCTCACTCTTTTTGCTGTGTGCTGCATGCCCCCTGTGCTGCTGAGAGGCAAAAACTGTGGCATTAATTGCCTCTTGGCCACTTAACTGGTGGGGGCAGGGGGACAGGGAGTGGGCATGGAGAAAAGAGCAAGATTAAAGGCAGTGCTGCAATGCAAGCTTCTGCTGTGATTTAGGTAGGTGCAAATCATTGGAAATGGGAAAGGTGCAGCTCAGCTGTGGGAGTAAAGATGAAATAAAAATGTAGGCAAAGTAGCCATTCACCATGACTTGAAAGAGTCAGTCTGGAGGAGGACTGCACTCATTTGGGCACTACCATATGTCTTACTCAGGTAGGCTACACTAACCTATCTTTGTGGTAGGTTCCCATCAGCACCTCCCAAGTCTGTGGGGGCACCAGCGGGGCACAACCAGGGGAGGGAGGGGGTCTTCCACTGGCCAGCCGACGACCACAGGCAGAAGCGCCAGCACTTCTGCATGAGGCATGGCAGTGACGGATGTGCCGGCACTTCTGCTGCCGGCATTTCTGCCACCAACGTCCTGCCAGTGGAGCCAAATTCAAGGGAAGGCACGAGCACTCTCCATGCCCCACTAACAGCCGGAGCGCTCGCTCTCAGCGGGGGAGCACCAGCGCTCTCGGGGAAGTGTGCCCCCCAGCACCCCTCCTACGCATCATCTGTGAATATACCTGGGTCTTTCAGAGCCAACATTCATATATCATGGTCCACACTGTTACTTGTCCGATACTTATTCTGTACATCAGATAGGTAATGTCTTCTCATATAACCTGAAGCAGGAAAATTTTAAGCTCAGCCACATCTAGTATGACTTTAATATAGTCAAATTATGTGCTGGGGACAAGCTGAGACTCCTCTTTTGCAGTCGTTAAATCAGAGACATTTTCAGGATACAGAATAGACATTATATATCCAACTGGGTTGAAAAACACCTACGATAAAGACTTGATTCTGAACTCAGGAATACCACTCAATCATCCCCTGCACACCACTCATCCCCCTGAAGTCAATTAAACTTGACTAGTGTTACCTGTCAGCTCTGTGTTCTTGGGGAAACCTAGTACAATGCACAGCCTGTCTGACTCACAAAGGACTCCCCACCCCCTGCACCTCTGCCTGAACAAGAACTGATTAGAGAAAGGACTTACAAAAGACAATGAAGAAATAGTAGGAAATGCACCTAAATCCCTCCAGACAAGGGTAATAGGAGTGAAGCAACTCCCCTAGTTTCATTTACATCAGAGATGGAACCAGATGATAACTCATTTACATGAAAGGTGGGACATGAAAGCACCTTCATTAGCATTCAGAACGGAGAACAGAGATTCCAAGGAGAGGACCACACTGAAGTCTAGAACCAGAGAAGCAGGGGAGCACTGCATAATGGGGGATCCATGCTCCAAATGCTAATCAACCCATGTCTGCACACACCCAGCTCAGCATTTATCAGACCAATTCTAGTAATGACTCCTTTATTGGTACCCAAAACACTGAATCACCTGTCTGTATTGTGAGCTCCCTCAGAGTAATGCCACCCATAGCCAGGAATGATCAGTTCCTATTAGCCAGCATATGAGCCAACCCATAAACAAACCCAGTGTTCTCCCTTGAGCCATTGTTAGTTCTCTACAAAAACCCCCACCCAAGCTCAAGTCTCTGTCCTAGTGCTTGGATCCAAAAGCTGCACCAGTTCCACCCCTTTTCTGCCTGGAATCCCTTTAATCGTGCTCAGAGCTCTGCCTGTCTACAAGCTCCAACAAACACCTGGGAACCTTGACTGGTTCTAGCTTTGCTGAGTGGTGGGACCCCAACTCTTTTTCTCTCTCTGACTCCAGGAACCTGACTTTTGCTTTCTTATTCCAGGCACAGCTTTCTAAATCAGACTTTTACTGATCAAACTTTAGCTAGACTTCCCCAAATACCTAATTGAAACTATGTAATATTGTAACTTTTATTTGTCTCTCTTATATGGCTATTACTATTGGTATCATAAGTTCATATACCTGGCAATAAATAACTTTTATGGTCATGCTGTTGCTATACTCCCTGAACCTCACTTACTCTTCCTTCCCCTTGACCTCCCCATTTCCTCTGCAGCAACACTTTTTTTTACCTAAGCCAAAGATCCCTGTAATGCCCAGTACAGTGGGGTCTGCTCATCAAGGGAGTTACTACTAGGACCATTGTGAGGAGAGATTGGGACATGCTGAGTTTTGAGGTGCATGAGGTTATCTGCTGAAAGTGCTGACCGGACCCAGCCTGCTCAAACGTAATCTGTCAGCATATGTGTATGTGCGTCTAAATGCATTTATTATTGTCCTGCTGAAATAAGGGACAAACTGAGTTCAAGGCACATGAAAGTGTCAGCCTGTCAATGTTGAATAACTTGGCCTGACTCAGATGTGTTCTGTTAACCCCTATGCTTGTGTCTGACTGCATTTTATTGTTGCCGTGATGAACTGAGTTCAAGGCACATGAGGTGTCAGCCTATCAATGCTGAATAACCTGACCTGGCTCAGGGGGCAGGGGGGGTGTGTGTGTGTGTGTGTGTTTGGAGGAACACAGAGTCCTGCAAGATAGCTCCACTGAGGACTCGCTGAAGGGAGAGATAGAGCTCTATATAGAAACACAAGTGACACAAACAGCACACTGATAGAATTACAGAGACCTCAGAAAAGTACCCCTAATAAATGAGTGTGCCCCAAAGTGATGGGCAAATCTGGTAACACTAGTATAAAACCAAAAGCAGCAAGATCAGAATCAGACCCCAAAGTTCTAAGCACATGCACAAACATTAGTTTGGTCCACTCTAGTTCAGCAGGTGTGTTTGTAAGAGACATGAAACCTGTGGCATCAATTTTTATTTTACTTTTGTCTCACACACACAGATAATAATACTGAACAAAACAGCGGTTTCAAAAATAAGACTGCTATAAATAAGCAGACTTTTAACAATAGTTAAAATAATAACATATTAAAGCAGGGGAGACAGAAAAATAAAATCCTAATCTCATTTGACTAGCTTGATTCTTGACTTGAGCTATACACATTTGCCCTTGAATCTTCTAAATAAGGAAAAAATTAACAGGAATACATGTCTAACTGGGGAAAAGAACATAAGAAACAAAAACAAAAATAAACTGGATGCCTAAAATTTGCTACAACAGTAGAAAGACATGAACATAATTTAACAAAAATTATTCCCAAACACTACTTTTGGGAGAAACAGAATATTAACAGATTGAATTGAGAAATTGTAAAGGTACCAAAAATGAAATATAATTGTCTGAGATGGAGACCTTACATACCCAATTTGTGTTTTATTATAAGGTGTAACAAACATGTGTTTTTGTTATACACTTGCAACACAGTTTAAGAATAAGAACATACCAAGCATTTCTCACAAACACAGAACAATCTCATTATAATATTCTACTTCCCCTCCAATAAAACAGCATTGGGGAATAATTACTGTTAAATTATGCTCACATCCTTCCACTATGGTGGCAAATTTTAGGCATCCACTCCTGATGGGAATAGGAGAAAAGTTCATTAAGGATGCTTCTTATAGTATGGTTAATCGATTTGCTGCATCATAATAATGAAAAAAATCCAGTGCCTGTGTTATTGGGATTATAATTCCATAGCTTTCAACAAACAGGGTTTTTTTATGAAGATGCATATTGTTAACATGTTACAGAACCACCAAATACTATTCAGGGAAGATGATCTTGCCAGTAAATCCAAACCACTCGATCTACCCAACTAAGAGGTTTTCCAAATATTTTCTTTCAAAGTTAGCACAGAATGCAAGCTGTCTGGCAAAACATACACACTATTTTAAAATTTAGATTTTTACACTGGAAGACAAGTGGGCATGATTTATATAAAGTATACATTGTGGTCACCAAAAGTAGATTGTAATAAAGTATTCAAATCTGTTAATTAGCAGCAAAAAGAGAGAGAGAGAGAACTAAAAATTGTATTACAATTGTCTTTAGTGGGTTCTTTGAATCCTGCCAGGTACCCTTAGCTGAACAAAGTGCTGAACCATCACATTACAGTGTTTTCAGCTGGAAAAACACTTTCTCATTAATAAATCCTCTCTTTAATAAGCCTATTGTTCTCTGACAAAAGTGTCCCTATAGGATGAAAAATTCCCATATTCCTGTTAAAAAAACAGATGATTTATTCTGCTTGTGCATTTAGAATATCATATGCAAAAAACAATCTTGGTGATGTTCATTTCAGTGATAACAATTCAAATCAATCCAAATCATGATTTTTAAAATAACTGCTTGAAATAATATTTAAGAATACTGGTGATATAATTATAGTTTCAATAACATGAGATGAAAAAAGCTTAATTGGTCACAATCCCCCCTCCCTGCCTTAATAAATAAGGCATAGCCAATAGCTGCTGAACTATATATGCTTCCTGCCAACCTGAAAAGCTAAAGACAACAGGTGAATTCTTGGCTCCGTTAAAATTAATGATAAAGCTCCAAATTATTTTAACTGAGGCCCAAATTTCACTTCATATCTAACTTTGAAAACTTATTTCTGCACAACAGCCTGACAGAAAGAAATATGAAGCAGGAAACAATTAGCTATACGGTCCTTTCCAGCTTGACAAAATTCAACAGCCATGTCTACTCAAGATACAGAAGAACAGATCACTTTACATATAACATTAGCACTTACTAAGAAAAGAATTGTTGCTTTCCACCACTGCCTTTCGTTAGTAGTAGAGAGCTGCAACCACCCCAATGGAAAGAAAATTGCCTCAGGGAGGCAATTTGTCTTCTGAAAGTTTACAAGAAAGAGACACGCCAGATACACACATTAAAGCGCTCCCGTGTCTGGCAGAGTTTGGACTGGTTCAGGGGGAGGGACAACGGAAACAAAAAACAAAGACAGCACTGCCCCCTAGTGATTCCATTTGGAAATAATAATCCCAACATCCAGTCCCCTGCAGCTGTGCCTAGCTAACAAAATTGGGGATGTCTTGCAATCTCCCCTAGCCCAATATGCCCACATTGCACAATGAAACAGTCTGGTTTCAAACTAAAAATGACATTTTTTAAAAATCAGTGGATAGTAACATGCCCTATCCCTAGAAACAATGGCTTCAAGCTTCATCAGGGGAAATCTAGGTTGCAGATTAGGGGAGTGGGAGAGTTTCTGACTGTGAGAGTGATCAAGCATTGGAACAGGATACTTAGAGATACTGTGGAATCGCCATTTGGAGAGGTTTTCAAGTTAGACAGACATTGGCTGGGAAGGTTTAGTCAGGGATGAACCTAAATGTTGGACTAAATGACTTTGTGTGGTCCCTCCCAGTCCTACCTTCCTATGATCCCATTACAGAAATTAAAGCTCGGCTCATCTCCTTTCTAGAGAAATTCCACATTAGCACAGGAAACAAAAGTTGTATTTATTGACAGATGATGATGATAATGGTAATTCCCTATAATACGCAAGCACTTTACAAAGGACCTCCTATGGATGGGGAAACTGAGGCAAAGAGAGGTAAAATGAATTGCCCAAAGTATGGAGCAGGCCAGTGGCAGAGCAGGCATTCACAGATGTTTGGGTCAGAAGGGACCTCAGTAGATCATCGAGTCTGACTCCCTGGATAAGAAAGAGTGCTGGAGTTAGATGACCCCAGCCAGGTACATGTCTAGCCTCCTCTTCAAGACACCCAAATTAGGCAAGAGCACCACCTCCCTTGGAAGCCCATTCCAGATTCTGGCAACCCTTACTGTAAAGAAGTTCTTCCTGATGTCTAACCTAAATCTGCTCTCCATCAGTTTGTGGCCATTGTTCCTAGCTAGTCCAAGAGATGCCCTGGTAAACAGAGCACCTCCTGTTCCTTGCTGCCCTCCCCTGACGAATCTGTAGTTTGCCACAAGATCACCACCCAGCCTTCTCTTGCAGAGGCTGAAGAGATCCAGGTCCCTCAATCTCTCCTCCTAGAGCTTTGCCTGCAGGTCCCTAACCATACAAGTGGCCCTCCTCTGAACATTCTTGAGGTTGTCCACATCCCTCTTGAAGTACGGCACCCAAAACTGGACACAGTACTCCAACTGCAGCCTGACCAGTGCTGCATAGAGGGAAAGTATCACCTCCCTGGACCTGTTTGTCATGCACCTAGTAATGAATGATAAAGTGGCTAGCTTTACTGATCACTTCGCCACACTGACGACTCATGTTCATTTTGGAATCAGCTATGACTCTGAGATCCCTTTCTGCTGCTGCTGCACTGCCAAGAAGGTCCTCCCCCAACCTGTAAATGTGTTGGTGATTCCTTCTCCCTAGGTGCAGCACTTTGCACTTGTCTTTGTCAAACTGCATCCTATCCTGTTCAGCCCACTCTTCCAACCTGTCCAGATCTGCCTGGATTCATTCCCTACCCTTGTGTTAAACTTTACCCCATAATTTGGTATCAGAACTCAGGACTCCAGAGTCCGAGTCCAAGCTCTGTCTGTTAAACCTAACTGCAAAACAAGTAATAGTTGTATAATCTATTTGTATTTTTTCTTCCCTCTTTCCCAATATAAGCTTTGACTAGGGAGACCTACAGTGCAGAGGATTATGATAGAAAAAGAAGTTTCCAACACTGTCATAGCAAAAGCTGTCATGTTAACTGTTCTACTATCATGATGCTCTGAAGATATGGAAACCCATCTTTTCAAGTGCAGAAAAAGGCCATGCCATCTATAAACCTAAGGACAAGCTTAAGCAAAACAGTATTTTCCCTTATGCAAACGTCTGAAAAATAATGAAGTGGTACAGTAATCTTAGAATATGCCTTGACTGCAGAGTTAACTCATGTTCTCACTTGAGTGCTGCCTCTTACCCCTCTGCCATCTTCTTGCTCAAGTTTAGCGGTGTTTTCAATCAAAGACAGCTGGCTTACCTGGGGTGGTATGCTAAAAACTAAGGCTAATGGCCTGCTTTAATTTGCATCAGTAGTCATTGCACTGAGGATGCCTGCTAAATCATTCAGACACAGGTAGTCAGTAATCTGAGGCCTTCCACAACTATCCCTGAGTGCCTGCAAGTTCTCATACAATTAACTAGGAAAGAATGTTAAAGTATCTCAGTAATTAAACTGAAAAGAACTGTAAAACATTTCCCCAGAAGTCATAGCAACATATGCCATTGAGGGCAACACAGTCACATGGATATGGCTTAGGATTGTGGCTTCTTGCACCCCAGTTGAGTCAACAGTGAAAATTAATAATAGGTCTATACTTGTATGATAAAAACAGCAGCAAAAGCTGAAAGTTGTTTTTAACAGTGCACTTGAATGTCAGAGACTTTACCATATCAAGAACCAACATGGGATAATAAAAATTCAGAAAAATTAGAAGTAGTAAAAATAATTGGTTGATATGGAATTTGTGCTTAATCTTTGGCAAGAGATTTCTATCTTAAGATTAAACACTGCCCTTAACAATTAGGTAAAGAGGCAAAAATTAAAGGTAAGATGTCTCTAGTCCTCAGTCTTCCTTACTAAATGATAAAGATCCAAAATATACCTTTCAATATCAGAAATACTTTAGTTTCTAATAATCAAAAGACAATGGCATAAAAACTTGAAAAATCAGAGCTAGAGCCCACTTGGGAACTATATGTTTTCTAATTTGGGCTGACTAGGAACCCTCAGGGGTTACAGTGTTTTTGCCTTTGCCCTGAAGGATGTCCTTAAGGATTTATTTCTATGACACTACCAAACAATTTTTCTACCCGAACAAATTGCCTCAAGATGCTTAAAAAAGGCACTTTGTTTTCAATTCTTTAACCAAAGATTATGACCTGTCACTGCATTCAAAGCCACAAGATCCATCATAGCAGATAACTTCAAATTATCAAAGGTAATAAAGTATCATAAAGTACCATAAGGTATCTATAGAAAATAAATCTGAAAGACAGATTGGAAACTTTATTAAACAGCTTTTTGGATCCATTTGTAGTTTCAAACATATAGGTTTCAGAGCCACAGACTGAGAATAAAAAATATTATTTAATGTTTCTTCCATTTTCACACTGGAAGAATTTGTATGAAGACTTCTCCATCAATAGATAGAAACCAATTATAGGAGAAAGGAAACTAACAGAATTGGAGGTTCACTGTGATGTTTCAAGTTAAACAGGATTTTCCTTGTAAGCAAACACCAGAAGAGCATGCACAGAAACAGCAATATGCTTTCTTGGTTCTTGTGCAGGCTGTGTACACACATTCAAGTAATCTGGGAGAATTCTCCCAAGTTTCTTCTCATGGTCTGTACCCAGAGCCATGTGTAGTAGCATGTGAGTGCTAAGACCCTGACGAGTGGAGAGCTTGCAATACTGACATTGTGCAACCAGGGTGGGGAGGTGGGCCCCATGCACACATTTCAGAATGCTCTGCAGGCTCCTTTAGTCTGCCTGGCAACAGATGGCAGCAGTGCATCGGGCAGCCTTGACTGGCTAATTCAGACTGTTTGTGGTGTCAGCACATACAGGTAATCGCTCTCCTGTACAATGTAACTGGAAAAGGCATTCCTGGTACAATATAGGGCAGTAAGACTACAACTAACTATTTAAAGTAACTCATATAATGTTAATTTAAAAAAAATGTTCTGATCACCTAAGAAACAAACAAAAAGGTTACCTAGGATTTTTTCAGAAGTTTAATAGAGCAAGTGACTAAATCATACCTTTTTTTTCTCTTTGTTCTCCTTATCCTCAGCATCCCTCTGCCAAACACTTTTCACATCAAAATCAAAAGGCCCTTGTTTTGTTTCATAGTTACTATTTTGTTGTTCAGACTTAAACTCTTCATGAACCATGTAGTCTGGCATTGAGGAGACATAGGTTCTGCAGAAAAAAATCAAACACTTTTACACTGTAAATCAGAGGTATCAAAATATGGCCTGTGGACTGGATCCAGCCCACAGTCACTCTTGCCTGCCAGGATACCAGCAGTCCACTGGAAGTCGGGGGGTGTGGCCTGCTACAGAAATCTGGGCCCTTTGGCCACAGCTACCAGAGGCAAGCTTGACTCACTGTCATTGCCACTCCAGACCCTTCTCTCAGACCTACCACTACAACCATATTCCTCCTGCCAATAACAGACCCTGCCTCCAGACCCATCACTGCTGGTGGACCCCTCCTGCCTCCAGACTCTCACTACCACAGTGGCCACAGCAGCTTCCCCCATGCCTCAGGATCTATCCTGCCTACAAAGAGTCCCATAGTCCAGATCTGGCCCAGGGCCCCATGCAAGTTTGACCCCCCTATTATAAATACATTATATTTTCACTGAAAAAATATCAACTGTAAACTTTAACAAACTGCCAAGAAACACAAAATGGATTATAAAACAGTAAACAGCTTCCACAGAATCATAGCATACTTACTTAGATTCATCAATTACTGGTGTTTTAGTGTGGTGTATGTACCAGTCAGGTAGAGCATAAGCTACTGGGGATGACTTTCTTGTAGTAGGTGGATAATATTTCAACAAATCTTAAATTCAAAAAGAGAATAAAACTCGATTAATGCTGTAATATTCCCCATGGGTATGGAAAATAACTTTGGGCACATAAAGACGTAACAGTTATACCAGTATTAGTATAAGATGTTCCAATATAACTGTTATGTCTGTCTGCTCCTGTACTGGCTTAAGTGCTTCACTCAAGATTAAAGTTACAGTGGTGCAGCACACTTATATCGCTGTTACAGTGAACAGGCAGAACAATTACATCAGACCAGATGATGTGCACTCTTGAGTGGCAAATCTGCTCTCCCTTTTTTAAAATAATTTAATATTACATTGATTCATGGGTTTTTTATGTTGCTATTGTCTTTTAGTGACAATTTCTTTAAAGGAAAATATACTTGTGTACATATGTATGGTATAAAATTAAATTGGACAACCAGAATTTTACAGTTTTTTATTCCCTGACTAGATAATCTCCAGCAGAGACGATATAGCAAACTACTCAGGGGTAACTTGCTAATGGGTCTCACAGGTTCATTTTCCTATACTATTCTCAACCCTCAGTTGCAGTATATCAGTTGCATCAGGTATTTTGTTTTAAATGTACTGATACACAGTTGTACAATTCAATGCTGAATTGTGCATGTGGATGTGTACTCCTCATTTTACAAGTTAAGAAACATTATTACTCTGTGGAATAACTGTAATTTGGGAAGTTATTCCTTTGTTTTTATAGAACTGAAATCAAAACAGGTTTGAAATAGTAGGGGGGAAGCATTTACTCTCAGAAACTGAAAAATTAAATTAAAAAAAACCTTTACAACCTTTGGGATAAGACCATGGTTAATGCTAAAGGGTGTATTTTTACAGTTACCGACTTTTCAAAGTTCAGTACCCATGTAGAGATCCTCTTTTTGATCCAATATATAAAAAAGTTTTTAGATTTCATGCAAATACATTGACAATAATGGTATACTATATTTAGATTACATCAAAGTTAACATATCTAGGTTTTACCATGAAGACCAAACACTTTCCTAAACTGAATTCAATAGAATAGAAAAATAATCCTGGTTCATACTTCATATATACTTTAAATAAGATCTGAAAAAAGCAATTTAACTTTGAGTATTACGGAAGTTAGGGTTGAAAACTGTTAAAATGTAGACAATGAAGTATCAGGGTTACTACAATAAAGAATAAGGCCACCAATATTAAAAAGTGAATTGCTAGGTTAAAAGTTATGTTATTGTTTTCTTAAGGACTTATAATATTTCATGTGCTACATTTTCCATTACTTAATTTTCAGCAAAATAGAGATTTTAAATGTGATTAACTATCACTAGTTAATAAAAAGGAAATGAACTGTGGTTCACCAGGTTGTCCTCCTTGCTTTGCCAGCTTCACATATTCTGAGTCAGTGTCTTTTATCCATTTTCTGCGGCCCCCAAATGTAATTTCACTGGAAGGCTCCATGAAGTCACCCAGTCCTGGGATCTGGGATTTTGGAGGGAGTGGGATTTCTGACTTCTCTGATGGTTTCAATGGTACATGGCAGTACCATTCTATAATCATTAAGAAGAACATTTTTTATTTACACATTTAAACTTTTAACAATGACATAATTTTTACTGTTGTCATCTGGAAAAACAAAGTCCACACTAAAACACAAGTAGATAAGTTATGCTTTTTGAAGGAAAGATACAATATGCTTACTACGAAGGAAATAGTATTTCCAACTCCCACATGTTCACAAATACTGAAAGAATATCCTGCTACTGTAAAGCTTTGTTTGAAAAGTCTTGTTACTTCAAATTGTCACTGAACAGTGCTAAAACGCAGTATTATATTCAGAAATCTACGCCTGTAAATATGGAGAACCTCTATTATATGAAGGTAGGAGTGGAAAGTATAATTCTTTCTTTTTTTTTCTACCTTTCTCTACATCTAAAAATAATGAAAGGCAGTGCCAACAACTGCTATACCTGTTTCAGTAAACATTTAAAATGTAACCTACAAAATAAATGATAAAAATTAAGTGCACTGAAACATGCCACCTACACAATATGTACTATTTCTTCTACTTTAAAAAGAGGGACAAACCATTCCGCATTGGAAACCTTTCACTGAATTAGCAGGAATGAGGCAAAGCCCTTTGCTTTGAACTTTTTGGTTTTCAGTCCTTTCTACAGGCAATTTCTTGTATGCCAATCTCACAAAGTGAATTGAAACAGTTTCTCTGAAGGTTGACCCCCATTTCTGTAATTTAAACTAATAATAATTCCCTTTTTCCCCTTAAGAGTCTCCCTGAATATTTATGTAGAAACCAACAAATAAGGAAAATGGACTGACCCTAGAGAAAGGGGCTTAAACCAAGCATACACAGTTCTGCTGCCAAATCCTAAACACAAACACGGAAAGACAATGTCTTCCAAAGTTACAACCCTTTTTGATGTTACTTGTAATCAGTCTAGACAGAACACATTTCAGACCACACTGTGTTTTTTAAGTTGACAGTGTCCAATTACATATATATGTCACTGGAGTCAGTTATATTCCACCTACTTGGCACATCTACACGTTCATTAATTCACAGTGGTTACTGTGCATTTAGTTTAGTACTTGTATAATTACATCCTTATAAATAAACATGCAGTAACCAGAGATACTGCATAGCAGCACCACTGAATGCCTTTTCAATGATGAATACCTTTTAATAGCCTAATTATACTGCACAGTAGTGTATTACCACTGTTTGTACTGTGATATGTTAATGCATGGTATTATTAGGCTACTGCACCCACTGTCTATGGAGGAAGGGTACAGAGAGTCATTAAAAAAAAAAGACACTTTTGTTCAGTGGCAGGAGCAAGTTCGCCATGCTTAGTAATTGGTCCACCAGGAGTTGAGTGTTTCAGGTGCCTCATTATAGGTAGCCTTTGCAACCTAGTTAATTTGCTAGGTAACCAGTGGGTTGGCCCTGTGCCTCATCTGTCCTGGCTCCATTGTGGATCCCCCAGAAATTTGTGAGGGGCAATCAGCTGGGATCAGTACAAACTACTGAGGTGGTGATCTAGACAAGAACCAGTGGTCACAAAATGAAAGTAGCATGGAACCATTTTTAAACTAAGGAGCAGCAGCATTTTTTCACATCATGGGTCAACGGTGGGTGCAACTTGCTACCCCCAGGCTGGTGTCGCCAGTCCTTAACTATGAAATTACAGTATTGGAAGCTCCAGATGATCATATTTGCTGAAAAGCAAGCAAGTATGTAAACAAGCATGCAAACAATCCTTTTTCTTATTTACTTTATATTGCTCCCTGTCTCACCAGCGAGTGAGATCCGGGTAATCAAAATTGAAGCCTTTCTTTATTTTGAGGTGAGCTGTCTCAAGTGCTGACCGCCAGCTCAGACGCCAGTTCGGTCTCTCTGAGAGTGACTTGGGACCTGCCCCAAGTATTACCGTACATTTTGACCACTTTTACCAGTATGGATGGTACATCGTACAAGGGTTGAAATGATCGTACACCGGCTATTATTATGGTACACCTGACAACGCTGCACCAGGCAGAGGTGGCGGAAGCGGCCCACGGGGGCGGGGACAAAGCGTAGGAAAAGAGCGGGCACCTGCCACGCGGAACAGCGGAGGGCTGGGGGGTGGGTGATACTTGCCGCAGGGCGCGTGGCGGGCCGGGGGCCCGGGCAGTTCCTTGCGCGCGCTCCTCATGGCTCGGGCCTGCCGGGGACAGGCGGGGACACGCAGCGTCAGGACGCGCTAGCCTCCCAGCTCCGCCGGGCCGTACCGGGCGCGCGCCGCCAGCCCCGCCGTAAACTCCGGCGTCACCATGGCGACGGGGACGCTTTGAGGGCGCGCGGGGCAAGAGGCAGGACAGGGGGAGGGGGCAGTCAGCGGCAGCACCCCGCCCCCACACGTCACCGCGGCCCGGGCACTCCACGGCCACGCCCCGCCCATATCTCGTCACCGGGAGCTCCAGCCAGCCAGGTAGTCGGCTGTTGCGGCAGTGAGGGCGGGATCGCTCCGGGGCAGCAGCGAGCACGTGGGTAAGGCCTCCTGAGCTCTTGTCGCGCCTTCCTGGTGCAGGCGTGGGGTGCCCGGGACTTGCTGACAGGCTTCAGGAGGCAAACCCCAGCGTTGCCAGGTCTGAAATATGAAATGATCGTAGCTTAAAATAACTTTTCTGCAGGTGCGATGATCGTACCCTAAAAATATGCAAATAAGCCTTCTTCTTTACTTTCTCTTACTCACTATAACAAGGCAGTGAGTGAGCGAGTGAGACCTGGGTCCAAGTTGAAGCATTTCTTTATTTTTGAGGTGAGCCGTGATAGAAAATGCTGACTGTGAGGGCAGAAGGCAGTTAGGGCTCTCAGACTGATGTAGTATGCAAAACCCCAGTCAATAAGCCTCAAAAATTATGCTTCATTTTGAACACTTTAACTGTTATTGATTGTACATTGTACAAGGGTTGAAATGATCCTACAAATGAGATAATTGTTGTACACCTGGCAGTGCTGAGGATGCACAGTCGCACGAGCACTGCTCTCCACCCCACCGTGGCCTTCGTGAGCTCGGGGCAGTGGGAGGATGGCTCCATTCTGTTTCTGGAGCCCAAAAAGGAGGGTCACAGCAACACCCTGGTATCCCCCAGGAGACCCTGAGGCCAGTCAAAACCCCTCGCGCCTAAAGCAGCCAAGAAGTGCTGTCCCAACACAAACTCTGGGCCCAGCACCAACATCTCTCTTGCTCGTTAAAGAAATGCCTCCCATAAAAGCCTCTGTCACTTGGCCTTATGGAGTGCTAGCTTGCCAGTCGCATGGCTCTCCTCCCAGCCAGGCATTTCCCTGCTTCTCATTTCAGGCTACCAGCTGCTCTGTAACCTGGGAAGTGCAGGCCCCTAAGTCTAGGGTGGTGCAAGGTGTGCAAGACCTGACCTGCTTTGAGTGCGTGCCAGCATGTGGTGGTTGTGCCATTAGCTGTAATATTGGCTCACAGCTGGGGCAGCCCTTTCACTTTCAAGGGGTCATGAGTTGCTGCCCAACAGATGGGGGCAGGATACTGTGCAAGAGGAAGCCTTGGCTTGAGGCTTGTTCCTGAATGCCAAAGCTTTCCCATTGTCCCATTTCATGGCAGTTGAATGTAAAGAGTTTGCTTGTCAGGCAAGATGTGTGGGCAAAACCAAATACCCAGCTTAGGGAGAGCAGCAACCCCTGAGTCTGGAGCATCAGCAGATGTAGGGATGTGGGGAGTGCTTAGCACCATTCTCCCTGAGACGTACCACTGCTGCGGCACGGGGCCTGTGGGTGCCTTTTTTGGCAGGTGTGCCACAAATTAACTGTGCATCATCCCTGAATGCAACTCTGATCCTTTTCCTTCACTCAGTCTATTGCCCTGTTTTGATCGCATGGCCCTGTGCTCCTTCCCTGATCCGCTGCTCTGCTTTCTGCTCCCTGGCCTATCTATTTCTATGTTGCTTGTCCCCTCCGCAGTCTGCCCTGTGCCATACATGGAGGTTTCCTGTGCCACTTGAGGTACCCATGTCACAGGTTGGTCACCTTTGGCCATCCCTAAATGGTTGCTGGGCTTTGAAAGAAATGCTGTTTCAGCCCTCATCCCTCTATGAAATGCACTGGGAGGGGATGATTTGTGGCTAATGAGTTGGGCTGAACTGAGCAGCACGTCCTCATCAACTCCTTGCCCCACAGCTGCAGAACAGCTCTGCCAGAGACCCTCATTCAGCACAGCACCAGTCCCCTGCCCTGGGACAGGCCAGTCCTTGTGCTCACTCTTGAGGGTTTTGATATCCTGAGGGCAAGAATAATTTTCCAATTTCTTTCACCTTTTCCTCCAGCCCCAGGTGACAGCTAGCTTTTTACCTTCCCCCTCAGGTGGGGTGGGAGAGGGATAATAAACACAGCCCCATACTGGGGGGAGGGGGAGAGAGACACATGGGGTTGAATTGTAGGGAAATTACTTCCACATGAATTAGACTAGAGCAACCCTGTGCAGTGACCATTTGTACTGCAGGCTAGGAGAGTCTCCCAGTCCAAGTCAGAATCAGAAGACCTGCATTCTTGCCCTCAAAATGTCCCTTGATAGGCACTGTTAGTCCTTTAAAGCAATAACAAAGAAATATATATAGTTTTAAATAATTAACAAGGTGTTTGCGTTCAAATCTGTAGGTTAAAAAAGAAAGGTCAAATTTAACAAAAGGCAGCTTCAATACAGACAGGTGTCTTGGCATTTCTGTAATAGAAAGGGCAGTCCAAGGTTGGACATTTTTTGGACACAGCGTAAGGCCTGCCTATACTGGACAGGCATTTAGTAAATGAAACTAGGCTGGGGTATTGTTTGGGCCACTTCTGTTTTGTGATGAGGCCTTAGTTCCCTTTTAAGTTGTCTTGTTCTGTTGTTCCTTCTCCTGTTTTATAAGTTATTCTGTTCTCTTATTGTAAACTGTCCTGAGCTTTTGTTGGGAAGGTTGGCACATAAATGGAATAAATAAATAAACAGAGGTTAGTTCAAAGCAGAAATCACAGCTTGTAATTGGTTTCTTTATTCTGTAATGCTCTTTCCTTTCTACCACAGCTTTGTGAGCACAGACTTTTTTTTTCTCTCATGCTAGAAGTTACTTAATGGAATTTTATCCATAGGTGTGATCAACACAATCACCAAACTTGCCAAGACCTGCACTCTGGACCTTACACCAAACAAAAGTTTATTTCATCCTCGCAGACAAAGTGGCAAATGGAGGGGTCAGCATGTGGTGCGAGTTAAGTCATGTAAGTGCCAGAGAACTAGGCTGACATCCTGCAATATATAAACACTTAATTATCTTTCAGTCTCTGATGAAGCTTTACAGTTAACAGTATAGGTAGTGTTTCTTGATGTCTCTAGTAGGGTATCTGAGCTACAAATGCTTCAGTAGTGTGCAGGCCATCGTGGGGTTAATTTTATTATTTATAGATGACATGTCTTTTCATGTAGGAATTGTTTTTCTAGTGTGATCTTAACATCCATTTTTTCTCAGATTTTTGAGTAGTGGTGAATGTAAGAGTGATTTAGCCTCTCTTTATGAATGGTAGAAGCAGGGTGAGCCCTGATTTTGCAAATCTAAGGTCCATATGTGGAGATTCTTATGTGTGCATAGAGTCTGTTACAGAACATGCATATGGAGCAAAGAGAAACTTTAGCCTTTTGACATGCGGTCCAGAATGTAAAGATCAGTACTGTAATTCTGCAAACCACAACTTGCTCAGTTTGAAATGTAAACAGCTTTCTTGCCTCTTCCCTTCTCACCTCTTGCTTTTTCAGGGAAAACTTCTTTGATGAGTTCCAGATGGAAGGAATGCCAGCAGAGCACAATGAAATATATTTAGCGCTGACAATGGAAAACCTATCAAAAGCTTTAAAAACAGCCCAGAATGCAAAGACAGTGAAAATCAAGTTGACTGACAAGCACTGCCCCTGCCTCACAGTAGCTGTGGATCTGGTAAGAGCAGAAAGGCTTTTTTAAATGACTCTTGTGACAATGCATAGAATCATAGAATCAATGAGTTGGAAGGGACCTAGACAGATCATCTAGTCTGACCCCCTGCCATGGGCAGGAAGGAGCACTGGGGTTGGGAGGGGTCATAAGACCCCAGCCAGGTACATGATTTGGAGTTATACATGTACAATTCCAAGATCTAATAGTAAATTTTCCATTAATGGACGTTCTTTTCTGTGAATTATTTGAAGTAGTCTGAAAACAACAACCTAACATTGGCAGGACCTTGCTGCTTTTGTGCTTGGAAAGTACCTGGCACATTGCGGAGGGTACTGGAAGGGGATGGCAAGAAAGATGGGTAAACTATTACAGAACTGAGGATGTCTTTTTCCAGTTGTCCTGGTAACTGTTTACAATAATCATTATTCATCCTCTGGGCCCTATCCTACCTGATTTGCACCTGTAGATTCCCATTGAAGTCAATTTGGTCGCATAAGGGAATAGGACAGAATATATCTTTTTAATTCTGTTAACATGCTTTTTTCTCTTTCCTCTGTTCCCTTTAGACATGCCTGTACTAGATCTGAGGCTGGCACTATGCTGTACTAGCAGAAGTTCTGAGGATGTTTTACAGATACTGATTACGTTAAGCTTTGCGAAAGCCCCGTTAAATAATTATTTCCTTTTAACCTATAGATACTACAGTATTTTGCTTAGGCCACATCAAGCATCTGGTGGAGCAAAGCTTAGATATCTCTTCTTCCTAACTCCAAAGCCAATGCTTTAACCACACAAACTCATCTTCTATCTAGCCCTCCTTATCAAGCAGTAGGCACATCGTGATGTATGACATTCCTGTTGGGATTATTCCTAGAAGGCTGTAGATTGATTTCTGGGAGTCCAGTGTACCTGACTTTGATGTAAGCAACTATTTTTGAGTCACTCTTAAATGCACAGATTTTGGGTGCAACACTATAAGTTGAGTAAATGTAATGTGTGTACCAGCAAAGCAAGATAATGGGAACAGTCCATATTTTCCATGTATTTTATTTGCATGGAACTATTTGTTTGAATATAAATGTATAGAAAATGAAAGGTTTCTGTTGTAAAAAGGATATATTTTAGTGTTTGCCTGTCTCTTCACCATGTCTACTATAGTAGTTGTATAAATAAAAATGTAGGGACAAAAGACTGCTAGAAAGTGTTTTAAACTCATATCTTGGAAGTAACTTGGATGAATTTTGTTTTGTTGCTGCAGATCTACTTTAAGGAAATTCCAATGGGCCCAGAGTTAATTTGGGTTTAGATTAAGATAACTAAGAACAGATACTGTTTTCTTTTCCCTTTGATTCAGGTGTAGATATTTCCTACGTGCTGCCACTGAGTCCAACAGAGCACCAAAAATCAGGAAAGGACTGGGAAGCATGACATCAAAGAACGGGCTGAAAGAAATAGGACTATTTAGGTTGGAAAAGAGAAGATTTGGTGTGGGGGAGGGAGATGTGATAAGTCTTAAAAAACAGGAAGGGTGGTTATATGCAGAATGGAGATAGACTATTCTCTATGGCTGCAGAGGACAAGACAAGGAGCAATGTTTTTATATCGTAACAAGGGAAATTTAAGTTAAACTAGGAAGAACTTTCTTGCTCAAGGTGGTTAAGCTTTGGAACAGACTACCCAAAGGGGTGGTTAATTCTCTATCCTTGGACATTTAAAAAAACAGGTTAGACAGGCACTTGACTATAATAGTTAAGTGAGGGGCAATTGTGCCTTGTACAGCAGTTTAGACTAGATGATCTCATGAGGTCCCTTCCAAACCTACTGATCTATGATAATGTAATAAAGAATGTTCACATGACAGCTCATTATTTACTGAAAGGAACTCTAGCTCTCTGTTTGGAGAAACTGGGCTTGCTGTTTTGTTGTTGGCCAGAAAATAAGTTGAGAGCATAAGAAATCTACAGTACATAGTAATGTGTTGCCTTGAAACATCACAGATAGTCAAATGCTAGCAGTGGCCTGCAGTTTTGTATGGACCCACGGTATGTATGATCTGAAACGTTAAATCTTCCTCCATATTACTCATCCCCTTTGGCATATCAAAGCACAACACTGTATGCTTTATTTATAATTCACTTGATCCTCCTCCCTTTTTTTATAGGCAAGTATTTACCTACCAGTGCGGAAGACCATGAAGAGTGTTGTAGAGAGAATGAAAAGCCTCAGCACTTCCATTGTGAGTACAAGCTGACCTCCTAATACCTTGTAAAATAGCACAGCTGCATCCTTTACAAAGAATACTTCCCTGTTACTCTGGGTGGTGTTCCTTAGATTGATTTCTGTCTTTCAAGTGAAATGTGAAATTGAGGTCTTGAATGTAGTTGGTTGGAAATTTGCCAGAGGATTGGTATTCCATCCATAAACAACAGTTCGTTTAATCTAAATGTTTTGTTTCATTTCATCTCAGGTTTGACCATTTCTGCAAACCCAAGGCAGATTTCTAAGGTGACCTACCTGGATTCCTGGAAGGTTTAACCTAAGACCAGGGAGTAGGGTCCCTAGCTGCAGGATATTTGTTGGCAGTTCTGCTCTGGAGCTGCTGCTGTCACTACTCAGTGAAATTGACAGCAAGCCACTGCTTCTGTTAGTAGAGAAACTGATTTGGTTTGATTCAGACAGAGAACATATTTCAAAAGAACAAAATATACCAAAAACCTACATATCTTTTCTTTTTTTTAATCAATCTATAGTCCTACCTGGGCTATAACAGCAGGAGGGTTAACTGATATAGAACAAATGCTGCAAATAGTGTAAATGTGCTTAAATTTATTTGTGTTTGTAGTTCAGGTGGGTTCATCATGACCGTTCAGAGGCATAAAACTAAACATGAATGTATGTGTCCAGAATTCAGCACATAGTATTGACCATACTCTCTGCTTAAATTCTCTTTGTAGCATCTCAACTAGAAATTTGCATTCTTGCCTCACATGGTTGAACAGTGTTGCTGAGCATCATTTTAAGGATGCTGGGTTCCACCATTGGCAGTCTTGCCACATACTTATATATCCCTAACTTCTCACTCAGGAATATTAAGTGGCTAAGTATTACTTTTCAAAATGGTTCGACATCATCTGAGGCAAGGTGCTCTAGAATTGCAAGGTATTACCAAGAGAGTACATTCAAAACTTTGTTCCGTGGTAACCAAAGAGTGACTTACAATGCATATGCCTCATGTCAGTCATTCTGACGTTTTTGAGCTATGACAGTCATTGCTACAGAATGCTTTCTGATATTTCTGTGACTTTCAAAAGAATAGAGCTATATGATGTTTCCATCCTTAAAACTAGAGGTCAGTGTTGTCTTTGCTTTGTTAGGAAAATTGCTATGATTCAATGTTGTGAACAGGATCCATGTGGTAGAAAGGATTTTTGGAAGCTTTTAAGTAATAATTTGTTTTCACTTGGCACCCTTTATTCCAAAGGATCTTGTGTTTTGTTGAAAACTCTGGGCCAGGTGCACTACTTCCATAGACTTAAGTGGTAAAGGATCAGCGGTGTAGAGATCTTTTACTCATACCTGACTTAAGCTCCCATTCAGTTCCAAAGTTGTTTGGCACCTAAATGCTACATAATAATTGTTAGCTCTAAAAATACTGAAGAGAACTCTGATTTCTTTGCCTCTATAAAAAGAAGTTCCAGATGTTTCTCCTTTGTTCTCCTCTCATATCCCTCAAATCTTAGTCAAGGGAAAAAGTCATTGGGGAAAGGCATTATTAGGAAAAGAATGCATGATGAGTCTGAAAACTGCCTTTCAAGAGTTAAGCATGTGTGAATCTAAGCTTCATCAAAAGTCTCCAAGACTTATGGATCCAAGTTACTTTTCAAAATGTAATTTTAGGGTGCCTTTACATGAGCATGGAGACGTGCTGTAATTACAGCGTGTCGAAGAAGACTCGATTAGTTGTAATTACCATGCTCCATTAGCCTCCCACGTCTTGTATATCAGTGCTGCCACTGCCATTTTTAAGCGCAGGAACACTGATACACGAGATGTAGTGGTGCTTGAATTAAACCGGCTCTCTGAGCCACTCTAAGATGCCCCCTCCCCCTCTCCATCCCTGGAGCACGTGTAAAAGTGCCCTTAGTTCCTAAATCACATGAGCACTTTTGAGAATGTTATCTGTTCTCTTCATAAGATAAGCTGCTTCCAACTATATGAGCTGTGCTTTGTTTTATTTTCAGATCAATGGCATGGTTGGGAAAAATGAAACGTGCTTATATTGCAGGTGATTGAAGCAAATCTAAGTGGAGAAATGAACTTAAAAATAGAAACTGATTTAGTTGTCTGTTACAAGTCATTTTAAAGATCATTTTAAAGGAAATCCTCCATGGGGTAAGTCTTCTCATTTTGCCTCATGAAATTGTTCATTTTATCTTTTTGCTTCAGTTTTGGGATTGAGAACTTTATACAGAGAATAGCTTGTTAATACCTGGAGAAAGTAACTTTTCATATATGCAGTCACATGTTAGAATGATTCAGACAAAAGATGTTGTTTCTCATTCTTTTCATGTGTTTGAATTATAGTAGTGTAATGAATCATTGAAAAGAAAGTAAGTGATCTGATGGGAAACCTTTTTTCCAAAGAGAATGCTTATGACTTTTGTTGGAGAAATGAGATTTTTTTTTCCAGCCATCCTGGAGAGGAGAACCTGTTTAAATATAAACAAATATTTGCCAACTAGCATTGAGACTCTTAGTCTGTTTTCTGTATGTGGTCCTTGTATTTTGTACCATTTCAGTATCAGAGGGCGACTCTCAAAATTCTACTTAGGACCAAGATCCAGAAATAATGGCTGAGGCACACGTAGATATCAGGAAGCTCCAGCAGCTACTTGCTGGACAGCAAGTAAATCCCACAAAAGTTTTTTGCAGTAAGTTCACTAGCTTTGTCTTTAGCAGAAACCATTCCTTATCATGCTTACAAGGTGTAGGACAAAATACTGTAACATGCTCAGACTGCCACGTAATCATATTTGTATGGCTTTGAAGGAGAATTTAATACATGCTCTTTTTGCACAAATTCAACTTTTAAATTTTCAAAGGTGACTGATGATTTTGGTGATCACCTTAACACCAGAGAAGGATTCTGATTATCAAGAAGTGCTGAGATTTGTTTCTGGGAAGCAGGCAGGCCCTTTCACAGCATCCAGTTAAGTACCCAACTTTTGAACCCTGAGGCTACTATGTTAGATGGGATAGGTCTTTTTTGTTAAGCAGACAGCATACAATTGGATAGTCCAAGGAAAAATTATCATCTCTAGAAAATGAGAGTGTACTGCTAAACTTCCCTGTCAGGAATATTTTAGTATCCACTGATCAGATTTTTCAGATCCACTGATCAGCTGACTCTTCAGTCACCATTAAGTATATTGACAAAATGGGTATACATTCAGT
>NW_017728886.1:120258564-120263533 GCF_001723895.1 Crocodylus porosus
TCAACATCATTGTTGTGTATTGCCAATCTTTGTCCAAGTGCTGTGCTTACTAGTGACCCTGGTCTGCATTTCTGAGGTTCAGGTGCAAACTGTAGCCACTACCAGAATCTTGGAACCATCTGCCACTGATGCCACTCTGGCTAGAAGGGTCTTCTCTGGTCCAGTTCTCGTTCCAGACAGTCTTGGCAGTGATATAGTGAGTCCTCTGCTTTGGTGTTCTTCAGCCGTCCCACAGCCTCTGTCCCTCTCAAGATCCTCCCCTACATACCTTCAAAAGCCTGTGTCCTTCTGTAGGGCTTGTTTAGAAATACAATTCTTTACTGAAATAAGTTTATGGCTCTACAGGTGCATTTAGATTTCTTTTTCTGTTGGCTCAAAATTAGTTTTGTCGCTGTCATGGAAATGGGAGAAACCTTTAAATCTATCCTTGCAATGTCCACCAGGTACCATCCATGCCATCCCCTGGTCAGAACGGGAGCCAGGAACAGTGTGTGTGGCCTGCACCTGCTTAGGCCAACCATGAGTAAAGGGATGTGGTCATCACTACTGCAGGGTTCACTGTTTTCTGGGCACTCAAGTTCAGAAGTGTCTGCCTTTCTCCCTCCCCCTAAGTGAATGCACAAAAACCAGCACAAGCTGTGGCTGCCTCTTGACAGCTATGTCTTCCAAGATACAGTTTGCATTTCTTCAGCTTACAGGCAGATGGGCCCTTCCTTTTTCAGCAGTGCTCCACCTGTTCCTTCTAGAAGAGGATCTGGTGCCTTAGAGGCCTCTCTCGGCTTTCCCCCTGCATCCATTAAGAGTTTCCTGCTCAGAACACAAAGTGCAGTTCACATCAGAGAGGCATCTTACAAAACAACAGAAGGGTGGGAATCAGCTATTTAAAACCTGATCTGAAGGAAATCAAGGAAGAAAAAAATCAGGATAACAAAAAGTCTTCCAAGCACATTGACCTAGTGGTTGGTGACTTATGAAGGGGCTCAGCTTGCCTTCTCCAGTGTGCAGATTACATGGAAGTACTTCCCTTCCCTCCTTGTCTTCTCTCTCCCTGTTCTCTCTAACAGGTCTGTCTTAACTGTTTTCTTGGGCACATGCACAGAATCACAAGTGTACACATGTTGACTTTAAAAAACAAACCAAAAGGGAGTCTTGAATAACCTATCAAACAGACAGATGAAGTAAAAGTGACAAGCAACTGAAACATTCTCTTCTCTTCCTTGCAGAGTAGCTCCCTGAAAGTATGATGGCAGATCCCTCCTTGGTTTGTTTGATCTGCTCTAAACCTGACAGTTAATCCCAAACATGCCTTTTCCACCTCAGTCTTCATAGGCAAGATCAGCTCCAAAACAATGGCACCTGGCAGCACAGTTTGGGGAGGATGTGAGCAGCCAACAGTGGCAAAAGAACAAGTTAGGCATTGTTTAGAAAAGCTGGACATGCACATGTCCATGGGGCTGAGAAGGATGCGCCTGAGGGTGCTGAGGGAGTCTGCCCATGTGATTGCAGAGTTTCCAGCCAGAAAGAGAAGAACAGGATCCAGAGAACTACAGACTGGTCAGCCTCACCTCAGTCCCTGGAAAATCATGGAGCCTCAAGGAATCCATTTCTAACCACTTGGAGGAGAAGGTGATAAAGAATGGCCAGCATGGCAAATCACGTTTGACTAATCTGATTACCTTCTATGACAAGATGACTGGCTCTGTGGATGTGGAGAGACTAGTGTATGTGATCTACTTTGACTTTAGCTAGGCTTTAGATACGGTCTCCCACAACATTCTCACAGGCAAGCTAAGGAAGTACAGGTTGGATGAATGAACTGGAAGGTAGGTAGAAAACTGGCTAGATCATCAAGCTCAGTGGGTGGTAGTCAATGGCCTGATGTCTGCTTGGCAGCTAGCATCAAGTGGAGTTCCCCAGGGGTTGGTCCTGGGGCCATTTTGTACAATATTTTCATCAGTGACCTGGAAAATAGGATGAAGGGCACCATCAGAAAGTTTACAGATGACATCAAGCTGAGGGGTATAGTAGACATGCTGGAAGGTAGAGAAACCTTGACAAATTGGAGGATTGGGCTAAAAGAAAGCTCACTCAGTACAATAAGGAGAAGTGCAAAGTCCTTCACTTAGGATGAAACAATCCCATGCACCAGTACAGGCTGGGGACCGATTGGCTAAGCAGTAGTAGCTCTGCAGCAAAGGACCTGAGGGTTACAGTGGACAGTAAGCTAAATATGAAAGAACAGTGTTCCCTTGTTGCAAAGAAGGCTAATAGCATACTGGGCTGCATTGGTAGGAATGCTGTCAGCAGATCAAGGAAAGTGATTGTTCCCTTCTATTCAGCGCTGGTAAGGTTATATATAGAGTACTGTATCCAATCTTGCCCCCCCCCCCACTATAGAAAGGATGTGGACAAATTGGAGAGAGTCCATCAGAGGGCAGTGAAAATAGGGGATTGGGGCACTTGACTTCTGAGGAGAGGCTGAGGGAACTGGGCTTTCTTAGTCAGGAGAAAAGACTGAGGGGGGAATTTAATAGCAAACTTCAACTACCTGAAGGGTGGCTCCAGAGAGGATGAAGGTATGCTGTTGTCAGTGGTGGCATGTACCAGAACAAGGACCAACAGTCTCAAGTTGCAGCAATGGAAGTTTAGGTTAGATATGAGTACCCTCCTAGTGAGAGAGCTTTTCCTAAAACACTGGAACAGGTTGTCCAGAGAGGTTATGGACTTTCTATCATTGGAGATTTTTAAGACTGAGCTAGACAAAGCCTTGACTGGGATGATCTAGTTGGGGATAGTCCTGCTTTGAGCAGGGTGTTGGACTAGATGACCTCCTGAGGTCCCTTCCAATCCTAACTTTCTATAATATCACCTAAGGCCTGGGCCATGGCCACAATGGCTAGACTGCCCTTCCTCCTCCAGCTGTCCATTTCATCCCAACCTCATGCTGGAAAGGCAGCACAAAGGCACCTGATGCTTACAGGCCAGGGAAGGTTCTGGGGTACAACCGGGAGAAGCAATGATCAGGAGAGACTCTGCCTGCTCCCAAGTGGCATAGTGATAGCCCCTGCCCCTCCAGTGCACTGGTCCTCCTCTCATGCTGACAACCATGAGGCTGAAGTTGGTTTCTTGTTCCCAGTTCCTTATTTCTGGATCCCAGGGAATAAGGATCCAACTTCAGCCTCATGCCTGCTGTTCAACTTGACTAGAAATCTCTTCCTGGGGATGTTTGGATCATCCAAGTTGTTCACTTCTGCGTGTGCATCCAGTTCTATCCTAAGACAACTCTAATACAAAGCTCTGTCTCCCCTCACATTTCTTTTGGGCCATGGGCGACTGGTGCCTCCTAATACTGGGGGAGCACCAGCGGCCAATTGTCAACTGGGGGAGGGTCGCCCAGCGGCTGATTGCCACCACTGGCACAGAACTTCTGGTTTTGTGCTGGTGGCAGCGATGGCCTCTTCTCTCGGGGGGCATGGCCAATCTCAGGGGTTGCACATGCACCTCCCATGTATCACCAACGACGTGGACAAAGAGTCTTAAGGATTGCTAGCATATAACCTGTGAGACTTTGTCTATCCGCATGCCCATGCCCACACTGGAGCAGTGCCAGAGCTGAGAAATCATAGCCATTAGAGTTAGAAAAGACCTCCATAGGTCATCTAGTCCAATCCCTTGCCTGCGGCAGGATCATCCTGGAAGCTGTGCCTACTCCACTTCTTCCTGCCCTGTGCCTTACCCCTCCTCCTTCCCCAAGATTGTAGCAAGATTACAGCTTCCAGCCAGAAGGAGCCAAGGAGCTAGAAGCTGTGCCCACTCTGCTACCGCTCTCGCCCCCTCCCCAAATCTGCGGCATGGGCCTAGCTTCTAGCTGGAGAGAAGCTGTACTGGGCAGGGCTTTGGGAAGGAGCAGAGGTGTGGAGAAGTGGCAGAAACATGGAAGCAGTTTCCCTGGCCCTGGCATAGCTCCCCTCTAGCTGGAAGCTGTGCTCACTGCAGCTGGGGAATGGGGGCCTGGGAGAAGCAGCAGTGCCCCAGAGCTGCTCCCAGCTGCGTAGCTCTGGCAAGGGCATAGGGAAAGCCACTGCTGATGTGCCACAGAAGTCACCTGGCCCACATCAAACTAGAGCCATCCTGTTTTGGAGCATGGCTTGAAAAGGTTGCTTCCCCCTGGTCTAAGATGAAGGTCTTCTTGGATATGTACTGGCCTCTGGCTGTTTTACCACTCCAAACAGGAAGAGCACAGACCATCTGTAGATGCTTCCTCAACCTGATGAAGGGTGTTTGTGCCCAAAAGCTTGCTAAGAAGAATTTTTCCAATTATTTGAGTTGGTCTAATAAAAGATACTGGATTTACCCAAAGAACCTCTCTGTCCTTAAATACTTATCCTCTTGCTGCTTTGAGTACCACTTCTGTGTTTACCTGGACACATGCTCCTTCAGTTTCACAGTTTAGTCTGAAGATCCATTGGACATGCTGTCTTACTTACAGTCATAAGGAAGTTTGAATAGAAATGCTGTACTGTTCGTATCCAGCTGTGCAATAAATTTGTGAGGGAGAGCAGATTTTCAAAGCTGTGCTCAAAATAAACTTGCTGGACATTTGTACGTTTTCACTGCACTTGTATAATGCCTGCAAATCATCACTTGATGAGTTTTGGTCAGTGCTAATCTGGGTTTGATGTAGAGGTGGAAGACTCCTGTCCATTAATGTTCCTCTGAACAGTCCAGTTCCCATTTTACAAGAGGTGATATGATGATATTCACATTTTGGGGTTTAAAATCAACAAGTAGTCTGTACAAGAATTAATGTTTCTGCATATACAAGAAGATTAATTTAGCAAATTTTGTTGCAAGAAACATGAAACTGGCAATTTATTTAGTTGTTGCTTGAGAGAACACTTGATTTCAGGTTTCAGCTGGAAAAACTGTCTTTATTGCTCAGCTATTGTACAGTCATGGAACAAAATAT
>NW_017728886.1:120264091-120275755 GCF_001723895.1 Crocodylus porosus
ATAACTCCAGTTGAAAACCATTAGTTCATAGTGACTGCTGTGGAATAATAACATGGATCTGAGTTTGTGATATAGCAGTGAAAGGCTCCAGATTCCACGGTCTTTCCTTTGAGTTGTGCAGTTGCCGTTCTATGAGAGATTAGATGTATGATGAATTTTTTTTTCAAGTTCTGGGTTTAGAAGCTATTAGCATCATCTACAAAACTCTTTATTCCTACATATGAGAAGACTGATTTAATTAATTAGTTCCAAGCCACAAAAAAATCTTATGAACACTTGAATAAGAATTGTTCTGATCTTTAAGGTATCTTGCAAATGACCTTTTGCAAGGATTAATGCTCTCCAATAGATATTGTACTTCTACGCATGTTGAAACCGACTGCATTGTTAAATTGATTGACAAATTGATGCCACCTTTCAATTTGATTACCAAGAACATTTCCAAAGAGCCAAGGAAAAATGGAACCTGTTTTTCTTGTTATTGCATGGCATAGAAACTGGCATTCTGTTTACTTCTAATAATATGCTGAAATTTCTGTTGTAAAAATGACTGCAACAAAGTCTATTAGTTTTCTGCTCAAAACCAAAGGAAATGTAAATAAAGGTACTTATACTGTTTTTGTATTTATAAGTACTAAGGGTTTAAATAGAAGATTGTACACCAATACATGAGACTAATACATCTATTATAAAATGATATCGTTTTTGTTATTGTTATAATTATTATTCAGGGTCTCAGATATGCATTACATTTTGCCTTTTGTTAATATGTAGAACCCTTGTCTTGAACAGCTTACAGTCTGAGCAGGGCATTTACTCACTGTGGGTAACTGGGCACGTCAACATGTGAACCTATGTTGCCATAATGATGTGCTATAGTGACGTAGCATCCACAGGTATCTATCTACATGTGACTAGCAGCTACTTCACCATAGCGGTGCTTTCCCCCAGTGTAGTGTGCCGCTGCAGCAAAGTAGCTGCTAAAAATAACCCTGGAGTGCATGTACAGTGTAGTAGGGGTAGTTACCGCACTGTGCTTTAGTACTTCCTTTTGGCTAAATGGCACTCTCCTAATTCATCAGATCTGCTTCTAGTGTGTGTTTGGAGTCACATCTGCTTCTTACAAGAAGCCATGTAAGTGTTTCCTGTTCATTTTTCTGTTATTCCAAAGATCTGGCACTACTTTGTCACCAACAGTATTGTTGAATTTCCAGCTACAGTTCCAGTCCTGTGTTCAGTTGCACTCCTGTAACTGCACTGAAGGCAGCGGGTGATTCACAGGTGTCACCCTGGGCAGAATCTGCCAAGCAGACTTGTTCATACTGATCTTTATACACAGAGTCATAAAATGCAGCTTGGCAAAGAATAATGAAACACCACTTTCTTCCAGCAGTGAACAAGGAGCTTTATGAGACCAAGAGAAGTGGTGACCTGGGTTTGGCTCCCTTCTCAGTTTTCATCTAGTTTCAGTGGTCCATCTCTCCCACCCTCCTAGGGTACCACAAGAGGCTGAACTTTCCCCAGCTCCCAAAAGAAGGAGTCTGGTTGGGTTTCCCTGCAGTTATGCCTAGGACTCAGCATCTGAAGCTGGCCAACCCCCACCCCTCCAACACATGTACACACAAGTGACATAGGATCCTTACCATGAACAGTCTGGTCTGTGAAATATCTCAGCAGATGACCATCTCTTGCAATAGCTTCCTGCACCTAGTGCTCTGCTGGGGAGCTATTTCTGCACAGACTTGGATGAAAGAATGTCAATGACCTTGAGTGATGAGTTACAAGAGGAACTGAAACCATGTTTTCCCCTATGTCTTTCATTAAGCAAGATTTCTGTCCCCTCCCATTTAGCTTCCACAAGGGCTGTGGATAGATTACTAGTGAGACAATGTGACCCTCCAAGCACTGGCCAATCCCTTTGAAGGGAAACTAGTTCACTGAGTTAGTCCTCTTGCTGGGGAGAAGATCTGTGTAGGCAGCATTTTGGAATCCACACACAGAATATCAAGCTTGTTATCAAAGCTGGCCTGTCATTGTTCCTGCTGACTCTGTTTCCAGAGGCATTGTTGAGGATAAGTAAATTTCTCCTTTTGAAAGGTTAGACTAGTTTTAAAATATTTGTTCCTGATATAACTTGTCTTATAAAAAGGGCTGGTAATACACAGTGACAGCTGCCCTGCTACTTACTGTAATAATAGGGCCTTACACACTGGGCCACATTTTCTAAGTGCACTCTATGTTTGTACATACCTGCGCATGCAGGAGGAGCTCACAGACCTACGCAGCTGGCATAGAGAGAAGTTACCCCTAGGTTTTATCATTTTTATCCTCATGGCACTTGAGGCTTCCTTGCACTAGGCACTGTACAAACAAAGGTGCCAAGCGTGAGCACAGCAAACACAAGATTGACCTGAGAGAAAAGCAGGAAGGTGGTAGGGCCTTGAGCACACAAATACATAAGTTTATTTTGTTTTTTTTCTCAATACTTAGAGAAACAAAGACATGTTGGCATTCTCTGGCTCCAGAGTCAGAGTCTGCACACAGGTGCATGTGGAATGAATGCATATGTGGGTTCAGAAGCCAGCTCCAGGCATCACCTGTTTAGTGCACAATTAGTATTTTTACCACCTGGCTTTGAGGAATTGAGCCTTTGTATTTAGACGGTAGGCTGTCATGTGGTACAAACTGAGCAGCTAGGCTGTCTCATGCTGAGGTGCATGAGAGGATATTGTTGCTGTAAAAGGAACTGGAGCCTTGCTAAAGTTCACAAGTCTTTCCGTCACTGGGAAGCTCTTTCACACCTTGCTTTCAGGAGCAATTGTGCAGCTGACACCCAAGCTATCTTCCTGTGGGTAATTAGCTGCAGAGGTTCCCTGCATGCAAGAAGTGAAGCGTGACTGATGTTCACTAGGTGCACGCAACAGTGATGCAAGAGCTAAAGCCAATCCTGACAAAGCTGTCAGCACTTGGCACTGTACTCACTGTTGTTACTGCACAAGATATACTCACATGGAGAAAGGAATGAAATCACAATAATTGGTACAGCCCTTCTCATTACTACTCTACATTGAAATTTGCAGGACATCTCTGACATAAGATTTCTTACCTAATGAAGAAATGGAGCATGGAGACCTATGTTTCCAGTAGGATTCCATAATTCACACTTCCTGTATTTTCTACTGCTCAACTTGACACTGGACCGGACCCTAAGTTTCAGAGGTGATGAGCACTCACAAGTACCACTGAAGAAGAAGGCCTGTTAACTAATCAGCCACTTTTAAAGAGGCTCTGAAATTTAGGCATCCAAATTTAAAAGTGGCCTGTGGGGTTGACACTGGGCACTTACCCTCACAGCAGAGTTGACTTAAGTTTGGCTCATAAATCTACACACAAACCTTTGAGCCATCCTCAGGCTGGTTCTTTTTACGTGCGCTGGCTGGCCTATGAGTGGTGCACACTTACATCCTAAATGAACATAACCCTTCAGTGGAGCTCATGGATTATTTTCCAGGTGGACTCCTTCACTCAGGTGTTACAGAGTTAAGTCAAGGTATCTCAGCTGTGTGTTCCAGACATAGC
Organism: Crocodylus porosus; assembly: GCF_001723895.1. NCBI lineage: Eukaryota > Metazoa > Chordata > Crocodylia > Crocodylidae > Crocodylus > Crocodylus porosus. Next base: position 120,267,671 of record NW_017728886.1, read on the forward strand.
CCAAGTTCTCTGCTATAAACATTAAGCAACACAAGTCTCACTTGAAAGGCATGGAGTTGTTCATTTCCCCAGGAAGAATTGCTCTAAATAAATAGTAAGTAAATACATGACTTGTTGAGCTCTTCTTTTACCCCTTCTTGCAAAGTAGATAAGTATGTGCAGTATTTAAGTGGTTTCTAAACCAAACTACCAACTAAGCCAGTCTCCAAAGCAAAAGAGCATCTTTGAGATGACAGTATGAATGGGTTAAAATGTGAAGTGCATTGGACTTTGGAGCAACTGACTAGAAAGGGAATGCTGAATCCCAGAAAAGCTGCTAAGTTCCAAGGTTACTAAGTCTCAATGGCATTTTTGTTTAGTCACTTTCCATCTTCATGGTATTTATGACACAAAATGTTCTATTTTTAGCCCCCCTCCTGTGTACACACTGGCTTTTTACACCTTAAAAAAATCACTGACATTTTCAAAGTCATTATCGCAAACCAAAACAGGTATCAAGCAAGTGCTAAGGCACTGGCAGCAGCCAGAAGCAGCTCTCTACCAGTCTGTGCTGCCAGGAACAATTCATGAGGAGCCAAAAATTCTCAGCTCTGAGGAATCAGCAGATATCTCTATGAGACACCTCACAAAAGGTGTGAAGAATGGAGAGAGCAGACAAAAAGATCAAAGACCAGAAATCAAAGACCTCATCCTCACAATGCTGCAGACCGCAAGGGCAAGGGTTCAGGAGTCCTGCAAGTGCTATCTGATTAATACTGATGCCTAAGGGCACTGGGTCCCAGCCTGCAAAGCAGCCAGACAACAGTTGGCTTAGATCTTTTAAGCCTGACTGCCTTCTCCCAAGACAGGCCTGTATTCATATCATCCCCCTGCCACTGTTCTCAGTGGCTGAATATTCACACCAGGGCTGGCATCATGTCCTTCTCTCCACCTGCTGACATGCTCTCTTGTGCATGTCAGAATGCCCTCGAGAAGATGACATAGTAGACTACCCTCAGGTAACAGGGGCAGGTGCACAGATTGCAATTGCCCAAAGGGTCTGTGCAGTGCCGGTGCGCTTAGGAATGGCTCCCAGCTTCTTACACCAAACATAACAACGATACTTCCTTGCATGTGTACAGCTCCTTTCATTCCAAGGTACTAAGTTGCTCTTCAAAAGACAAGTGAATCCCATGAAGCCCATCTTATACCTGGAAAAAGTGAGGCCTGGAGACACCGACTGATTGGCTGGAGGTCAAACAGAGTTAGTAAAAGAAAAATAACACGCACCTGCCTTCTCCAGACTCAAGGCAGTGCAGGCCCCATGGGTTTACAACAAACAGGCACATGCTAGCACAGTGGATAGTTAGGCAGTAGGGTGGCAGGAAGGCCTTGGGTTACTGAGATGCACATCCTGAAATGACACGCCAGCATGGACTTCTTTAAGCTAAACATTCAAATTGCTGATTTTAATAACAATTGAAAGGACCAAACAAGAGATCTTGGTATAAATATCATTTTTAATCTTCTCTTGCAGTTGCAAATTTAATTTTCCTCAAGAAAAGTGGCTTCTCACTGGGGGGGTAACAACTATGACATGTTGGCTTGCAGAGAAATACAGCCTTCATACGAAACATGGGTGCAGCTCAGAGGTAGCCAAGAAGAGATGCCTTAGTACAACACATGGTTCTTCATTTTTATGCTACATTACATTACCCAGCAGCACCTGCCCATTCCTGTGTGGGAAGGTTTTAGAAAGTTACAGCAAGCTGCTTTGGGATGGAAATGTGTGATGGCCAGAACGAGAGGAATTAATAAACAATAAATATGTGCTTCTTAGAGGCATTTGGTATTTTGCCTAAACAGGTAATATTAGTTAATATAAAGCTTGTAAGTTTGTAAACCGCAAATGTAACTTGTCTGTCATAAGTTTAACCAAAATGATAAAATTAACTGTTCGGGGAACTGACTGGGCCCCATAGGCAAAGCTGTAGATGTGAAATTAGCTGACCAAATGGCTTCTGCTCAGGGTTCAGCTTTGACGATAAAAAACTGGATCTAAAATCTGGCACACCCAACACATTCTAGGAAAGGATATCCCAAGAAAGCATATTCAAATGAAGCCTAAAAAGGGTTGGGCTTAGGTGGAGCAATGTCAATTTCAAACCTAAAGGTGCTGCATTATAATTTGCTTATTGAATAAACCCAAGTCTGGGTAGTAACCTTTTATGATAATTTTTAACAACTTTCAGTTCTATAGGGTAACAGCTATAGAGTAACATTATGAGTGGCTCTAAAGCCAACAGATTAGTGTAAGACGAAGTGTAAAAAGCACGTGCATCAGGTAACCAGCAGGAAGGAGGGAACAGAACAGTTATTTCTGTTCCACTCCCGGTGTGAGTGAGGATCGGATCCTGATCAAGGGACCTTCCCCGGCAATCCCTCTGACATCATCCATCAGGGACGCCTGACTTTGCTGGAATCACTTGACGCATACCTGGCATTGAGGAACTATCGATAAGTTGCCAACCCATGTCTATCTGCCTGTTGTTTTGAACAGCTCAGTGGCTAATACCCTCTCAGTGCCCAGTTGGCCTGCGACAGAATTGATCTATCTGTTGTTATTATCTGTTATTTACTATTAGCTTTTTAATACTGCATTATCTGCTTATCGTATTTATCTTTCTGTTAACTGTTGTGTGTGTGTAAGCTATAATAAATTTGTCTTTACTTCACTCCCAACTTTGCCTCCTCAATCCGAAACTGAATCAAACAGCCCAGTTGGCCTGTGATAAAATTGATACACTCACAGTGCCCAGCTGGCCTGTGACAAAATGAAAAGTCAGTTAAAAAAATGCAGAATACCAGTGCTGCACCATTTAAAACTGCGGCTTTCCTGTGCCACTACGGGCTGCACTGAGATGCCTCCTTCCCCAGCAGGGCTAGTCCAAGACTGTGCAGTGGCCTGCGAACACACCTGGTTGGAGCCTCAGGGTGCCCTCACCTAAGATGGACACCATTTCCCCTCCCCCCAGCAAGCCCCTTCAAGCAGGAGCAGGGGTGCCTGTAGCAAACATGGCCGCTCCCACTGCAGCTGAGCCTGACGCCATGCAGCCCTCACTGGCAGTGGTCCGGGTTGGAGCCTCCTCTCTGCCGCCCCTCTGCCCCCCCACAACACATGTGGACATGAATGTGTGCACCCCTGCTCTGTGTGGCCACTGGGCTGCCAAGTAGATGTTCTCTGGGTCACAGCACCTTCCAAGTTCAGTTTAGTTTCATGGCAGCAGCTGAGAAGGTGCCTCCGGGGTCACAGGTTTCTATCTATTCCTCTTGCAGGGATGGGGGCTGCGGGTTGGGAATGAGGGGCACTAGCATGGCCCAGGGCTCCCAGGGTCAGGAGTGAGGGGTAGCAGGAGGGCTGGGGGGCTATGACTTGGGAATGAGGGGCACTGGAATGGGCGGAGCCAGGGCACTGGCATATCACTGCCCCTCATAATCATATAACGCCCTTGGCACGTGCAACATGTCCTCTTTTTTGCAACTGGCAATATGGCAACCTTCGAGTAGGCATGCCACATACATTCATGTACACACATACGTACATGCCTGTGTGCACTTGCACTTGTTCAAATCTCTTCAGTTCCCCTGGCAGGGTTGGATTTGGGCAACTTGTATATTTTCTGCCCACACCATTGTTTTTCGTTGCCTAGGCTCCCCCAACTCAACAGTGCACACACAGCACCCATGACAGGATATTGTGGCACCCCAAGGTGCTATAACACCCTAGTTAAGAACCACTGCTTTACCCTGCATTCACTAACTACAGGCCCCTGCTATGCATGAGCTGAAGCGTGTCACCTGGCAGCAGGGGGTTACTGCCATCCTGTTAGTTGAGTGTTTTAAGAAGTTGCTGTTTGGGTACAGACTCAGTATCACTGGGCAGTGACCTTGTCTTTGGCCCCACAATGACTGCCCTTGCAGAGTGCCCTGGCCAGCACTTGGAGAGAGGGCGAGCTTAAGACTGGGAAGGAGTGTTAAACCTCTGCTCTTCAGCCCCTCTCCTGAGGCTCTTTGCTTGTCATAGCTCTGCTGATTGTTGTTTGCTTTTGCCAGCATGAGAAAGTCATGTGTCCCTATGATGCTAATCATCAGATGCGGAAGTCCTCTCTGGAAAAAGCACATGGCTTCCTGCAAGCTGAGGAAATTGGATTACTTGAAAGAAGAGGAGATAGCTTCTATTTTTTTCTTTAACTTTGTTGCTTCTCTGACATGTTTTTTGTTTGCTTTATTGGAAAAAATGTAACTTGTCTCTCCTTCATGCTGAAAGGAAATAGCTTGCGACGCCTTGAGTTTTCAGCTACACAAAATGTGAAAGAGTCCAATCCTGAAATCATAGCCATACAAACAAGCTCATGCAGCTGTGCTAGCCTACCTGAATTCCATGAGGTTTAACATGGATGCGAGGGTCCTGTCATATTTATTAGGGCTGTGAGCAGCTTTGGTCCCTGATTTAATTCAGCAGAGATTCAGCCCAATTCAGTGGCCGAATCTCTGAATCAGAATCGAATCAGAGAACCCTGTAATTTCTCTGAATTGAATCAGAACCCTCCAAATTAATTCGGAGAGATTCAGAAAGATTTGGTGATTCAGACATAGACACAGCTTTAAATGTTTTTTCTACATACCTCTAGGTAGCAGGGGCTCGTGAATGCTGCGATGCTGGGGTGGATGGACTGCAGGAGAGTCCCCAGCGTGCTTGGCAGCAGACCGGGAAGTTGACGAGAAGCACTTCCAGTCCACTTCTGGGTCTGCCAGGGAGCATGTGAGGGAGCCCCCCTGCACCCGGCTGGCTCAGCAACTGGTGCCTCTGGGTCTGCGGGGGCCCCCAGAGCCCCCTTACGGCTGATCGCTGAGCCAAAACGATGCGGGGGGGGGGAGCCCAGCACACTCCCTTACAGACCCAGAAGTGGGGTGGAAGTACTTCTGGTCCACTTCCAGGTTCGTCGATGAGGACATGGAGGGCTCCCCTGCACTTCTGTGAGACACTCCATGCACCCCAGCATTGCAGCGATCATGAGCCACACCTGCTACTTCAAGGTATATAGAAAAAATTTTTAAAGCTGTGTCTGTGTCCAAATTACTGATGCTCTGAATCGGCATCAAATCTTCAGATATGGATTCAGCCAAATTGAATCAGGGACAGTAATCTGAATCAACAAATCAAATCACTGTCCCTGATTTGGGCCAAATCCAAATCGCATTGGGCCTGTTTTGTACACCCCAAATATTTATGCAAATTATGGTTTGGGGCAATCATTTCTGGGTGGGAGGGTCTGAGTCTTATCTGTAAAACACCTGTCACTTCAGAGAAAGATAAGCCACATCTTGTTTTTCAGGCAGAAATGTATGACTCCAGTGTTCTTTTTATGAGAAAATGAATATTCCCACCATTGTCATGGGTAAATGTGACTTGGTCATAGAAGTGAGGCTTCAAGTGAAAATGCCGTTCTTCTTTGGGCTTCAGCATTTTCCTTATTTCTGTCACTATTGCATACCCCTCTTTTTCTTAGCATAACACTATTTGGCAGGTGTTCTCCCTCATGTTCATTTTCAGAATCCTCAGAGGAAATTATCATTCACCTCTTGCTAGTTAGTTATCAGGGCATTTTTAAATGAATTGATATTTCTCACATCCACAACAGCTTGCAATTCCCATTGCTTTGTTACTAGTATTTTTTATAGACTGTATTAATAGATCACACACATATGTCTTCATCTTCTCACTTCAGCAGTGTGTCACATCTCTGAGAAGATTTAATAACTATTGCGGTAGAGCTACTAAAGAAAGTATGGTGCACTCTCTCATTGCAGTCATATGCAAATTGGTGGGTTCTCTTTGCAGGAGGATTTCTTTTTTTGTTCTGCTGTATTGCATTTTATTTTTAAACATAATTAACCCTAGGAATTGGAGAAGAACCATACTGAAGTCAATTACTGACAAGGTAATCAAAATGTGATTTTCTGTGATTCAACTTCCTTTAAATAGCAGATTTGCAATTAAACTGCTGTTGATATCAAGTGCATAAAATGTGTTTCATGCATATTCGTGATAACACAAATTGATGGGTCCTGCCATGATGAGTTTAGAACCTTAAAAAACAGAATTAAAGGAGAATGGATGTATAAGGAGGCCCAAAAAAGGGAAACACTGGATTTTTTTCCACATATTTGTAAACAGAAATCTTATTTTTTGCTTGGCTTAGTTTTCTGGACTGATGACATGGGATGTTATAAGAATATAGACGGTTAAAAAGACAAACTATTTTCAGACTTTTCCATTAAGGTGCAGAGTTCCTGAGAGGCAGGTGGTATTTTGTTAAATACTAGTAATGTAGCCTGAGAATATCCACTGCCTGCACATCCAATAAACCTCATCAGCAATGCTGCATGCCTGTATGTGCTTATCTCGGGGGGGACTTGGCACAGATGTAGAACCTCATTGAAATGCTGTTCTCCATTTCTACAGATAAAGATCTACAGTTTCTTGTTATGAAACAAGCTAGAATTTTAAGTGCAAAAGAAGGTGGAACTTATAGCCAAGGTAAGTGGAATAGCCAAGCCAAGCCAGAGATTCTCTAGCTTCCCTACTGTGTGAACTCTCTCCTCCAATTCTGGATTGTGCAGACTGTCTGTCTCTTTTCCAGCCTTCCCAGTTCTTATGTTTTTCTTTGCTGTCACAATATTCACTTTATTCACTTGCTGCTTTATCTATTGTCTCCTCCTTTCATTCAGCCAGGGTAGGAACCCTTCATGCTAGCACACCGCCCCTCACTGGGGCTACAGATCTTGGCCCCTTTTGTTGGGGCTACCCCTCACTGGGCTTCCATAACCCTGCCCCTCATTTGGGGCTACTGATCTCAACCCTTGTCACTGGGGCTCTGTGAGGAGGGGTTTGCTCCCTGGTAGGCTCAGGTGGCCTCAGCCATACCTGGTCCCACTCTCCCCTTCAGGGTCTCAAACCCCCCCACAGGGTTCAGGTTGCTACAGCTGTACCTGGCCCCAACCTTCCCTCTCAAGGTCTCGAACCCCCGCAGGGCTCAGGCGGCCTCAGTCGTACCTGGCCCCCACTATCCCCCTTGGGGCTTGCACCCCTGCAACTACCCTCTTGGAACTCACCCTCCTGCTAGCTGACACCAACCCGGACATAGTGGGGAATCACTGAAACGTGGTGGGACCCAATGCATGACTGGGCAGTGAATATCAAGGGCTATCGGCTGTACAGGAGGGACAGGTTAGGAAGGAAAGGTGGGGACATTAAGGAGGAATACCCATCCACATCAATTAACAAATAATCAGAGGAAGGGCACTCTGCAGTGCTTTGGGTTAGAATACAAGGCAGTCGAGGGGAAAGAGACTTAACAGTGGGGGTCTACTACAAACCTCCCAACCAAGGGGAAGAGCTCGACCAGGAATTCTTAGGTCAGCTCACAGAGGTAGTGAAGTCTAAGGATGTGGTAGTCATGGGGGACCTGAACTTCCTGGACATCTGCTGGGAAGAGCAGTCAGCCAGGTCTGACCACTCACGTAGGTTCTTAGCCAGAATGCAGGACCTCCTTCTAACCCAGGAGGTGCACAGCTCCACTAGGGGAGATGCCTTATTGGACCTGGTGCTGGCCACAGGAGATGACTTGGTGAGGGGGCTGCGGGTGCTCGACCACTTGGGTGACAGTGATCATCACCTACTGAAATTCACCATCCACTGCAAGGTGGCAAAGGGCTGCAGCAAGGCAGCAGCCCTAGATTTCAGGAGGGCAAACTTCAATGAGCTAAGGAGAATAGTCAGGGAAGCACTGAGGTCCCAGAAGGGAGGGGAGCCAGGTGTCCAAAGAGAGTGGTCACTCCTTAAGGAGATGATCCTCCAAGCCCAAAGGGAGGTAATCCCAACTCGGATCAAAGGGAGCAGGAAGGCACACAAGCCCCCATGGCTCATCAAAAAACACCCAGGAATGTCTCCTTGCTAAAAGGGAGGCATACACCCAATGGAAAGGAGGGAACATCACCAGGGATGACTATACTGCAGTTGCTCGGGGATGTAGGGGGGGCAGT
>NW_017728886.1:120277580-120282379 GCF_001723895.1 Crocodylus porosus
AACCAACTTCCAAGAGAAGTGGTGCTGGCTCCTACCCTGGGGGTCTTTAAGAGGAGGTTAGATGAACACCTTGCTGGGTCATTTGACCCCAGTAATCTTTCCTGCCATGGCAAGGGGTCAGACTAGATGATCTACTCAGGTCCCTTCCGACCCTAGAAACTATGAAACTACCTCCAATAGAACGCAAACCCACCTGAAGATGAGGGCTAGGGTTAAGGCACCCCTACCCACCTTTCACCAGCCTGGCCACCCGCTCCCAGCAGTTTTAGGTCATGCCCAGGACTAGGAACCTCTTTACCATCCCCTACAACCCCTCCCTTACCTCCAGATGATACCAGCAGCCCTGCTGCCAGGCAATGTTATTGCCTAGCCTCTAGGCAGCAAAACTGCCCTGTTTATATGGGCAGCCCTAGGCCCAATATGGCTGCCCTCATCAGACACCTGGCAGCTGCTAGCATCAGGCCCTTAAAGTGGCAGGCACCTACAGTGCCCTGCCACACTTCTCTATAGGTTTGAGGCTGTTTTTTTCCACTTTGTGGAAAGGTGGCAACATCTTGATAACCTGTTGGGAAACTGCATCTTGTTTTTCTTTGGGTGCTCTCTGATTACCAGGTGGGAGCCCAGGAAAAGAAAGGCAGGGGTTTCCCAAAAGATTGAGAGCTGTGATCAAGACAGACCTTGAAAGACTAGAGGTGTGTGGCAATACAGCTACAGCGTACTGTAGGAGGGACTGTGGCACCAGAGGGTACTGTGTTAACCTGTTGGTCCTGTTATCAGAATATGTGTACCCAAGGGTGGAGAAGTGTGCATGTTGCTCTTGTAACTTACAACTTCAGTAGTTGACTACAGCAGCACAGTTGTCATTCACAGACTTTTTTGGTCTCATTTTGTTTCTCCACTGTTGAAACTGCAGCACGTAGAATTAGTCCTTTGGAACGGAGGCACCAGGAAACTTCCATAACATTTTTACCATGCCTGGAGAAAGGAAGAGCAAAGGTGTAGTAGTATTAATATAAAACCTTGATCTGACACAAATGCATTTGAAATTGGCTGTTTCTAAGGAAATTTCAAAACCCCAAACAATTTACAAAGAAAATAAGTGAATACTGACATTTGCCTTATATGCTGCATTTCACAGTGTCTCAGTCACTAGATGTCACTGTTATATCTCTGTAGCCTGTTCTGGTATGGCCACCCTTGAACTGATATAAAGCAGCGGTTTTCAACCTGTGAGTCACAACCTAAAAGTGGGTCACAAGAGAATGTGAAAGGGTTGTGAACAAACTTTAAAAAATGATTCCCCTTTAAAGGAGAAAAACATGAGAAACTGTGGCTTTTCCTTTGCAGGCTGGCAAAATTCCAGCCAACAGGGGGCTGCTTGGGCCCCCCCCCACTGCCCTACACACTGGGGTGCTGGGGCCTGGGGGTGGGGGGCAGTGGGTTGGGAGCGAGGGGCACTGGGTCAGAACTGGCCATTGATGTTTACAAATGCGTCCTGGTACAAAAAACCCCACTGATCTAAAGAGGAAAATACAGCATTGCACAAATTGTTTTCCTTCACCAAATAACTCCTAAACCTGTTATTACATTGTATTTTGGAAACACATGCCTCTTTCATTTAGAAATATATTTGTTTCAATTCTAATGTCACTTTTATTATTTTATATGGAAGACCGTGATAACCAGTAAATTGTGCTAAATATGGAATGCTATGCTTTATTCCTGTTTATTTTGAAAGATTAATAATGTCAGATGAACGTGATTTAGAATAACGGGCTTAGCTGAGCGAGAAGGTTGGTACAGTAATGTAGGGATTTTTTTTTTACTCATACAGATATGAGTGTTAATATACCCCCTCAAAGTATTAGAGCACTTGTATAGCAAGAAACCCTTTTGTCTGCCCCGCCGCCCCCAAATGTGAAGCTCCTCCGTATAGCAAAAGTCCCTCTTTTAGTATTTGCCCCCTTTTGATTTCTCTTTTCTACCTTTTCTTCCTTCCTCTCTCTTTCTTTTATTATATCATTATTATTTTTATATAAGGTGTATTTGTAGTGAAAATAGAGCTTGTAGATGCTTTTACAAATGTACTTTAATAGTAAATTGTACCATGTAACAATGTTAGCAAGTGCAGGAATCTCTGTATGGAGCAGGTTCCTGAATGAATCATGGTTGATTGTGTAACACAGTAGCTGGTCTGGATAAGCATGTTAATGAGTGGCAATTAACACCTACAAAATCAGAGACCAAGGAGAAGAAAGAATCAATGAAGAGCCAGGAATTCCTGGAAACGTCATTATTAAAGGTATGGAAACCCCTGTTTGAACTAATCAACGCTGGAAACAGACCCTTGGGGCTGAAATAACCCCTGATCAACCACTTCCAGACCTCTATTCATCACGGCAGTGAATCAATCAAAGTTCATCAACAGTCTCCTGAGACTGCACATATGTGCAGATGTGACCCCTGACAGCTGCCATCCAGCAGCTACCAAGAAGGATGTCCCTCGAGGTTAACGACCCCTGGATTGGGTAACCCTGAGAATTGGTGAGTCACCAAAGTCTGCCAGAGGGGGATAAAAGGCAGTGAAGAATGACCCCCAAGGGTACCCTCTTTGACCTGACCTGTCCAGCCAGAAGGACCAGTCGGCAACCCCCTTTTGCAGCAACATCGCACTGAAAAAAGCCTCGACTGGCCATCGACGGCAGACTCCAGCACTTGGGGATAGGTATATCTTGACACCAGTGCTTAGTGTTCAGAGCTAGCTACTGTGAGTGAGTGTATGTGAATGAATGTGTGTGTGTTTGAGGGGATCAGCATCAAGGTTTATGGTCTGACTTTTGCATTCATCCAATAAACTAGAATTTTATGATGATCCTGTGAGTTGGTCCTTTGTGGCCAACACTTGCATAGGCAACTTTACTGTGTGCATCTTCTTCTATAAAGCACTTCATGCTAATCAAAGAAGGGTGAACAAATTCAAGATGAGAGTCAGCACAAATGTAAGATCATAGTTTCTTTTTTTTTTTTAGTACTGAATTGCCAAAGGAAGTGAAATGAAGGGTAGGGGTATATTGAAGCACTTAAGAAATGGAGTACTTCAGCTGTAGACAGGTGTACAGCCCCCTACCCCATACTTGGGAATGCTTCAAAATTCCCATGATAGCACAAACTAGTCTGTTCTCCAGCCAAGATGTACAATAGGGGGTTGCTTGGTGCCAAAATTCCACTCTTTTCCCAGGGTGGCAAAGGGACAAAGTGGGACAGGCAGCCAATGAGTGCTCTTCTGTGCACTTGGTCTCTCTTGTCTCTCATCTCCTGGAGCATACTCTCCTATCCTCCTCACCCACACCGCTTTCTGAAACTGGGAAGGAGGTACGCAGGGATCTTCTCTTCACCCCTGATGTCAGCTGAGTTCACAGGAGAGCTCTCATTAGCTGTCTGCTTCATTCCCCCATCGCCCCATCTGCCCAGGGGTGGGGGTGGATGCTGGAGGACAATGCAGCCCCCTGTCATACTCTATAGAGAATGAAGATGTAATAGGTAAAATGAAGCAGTTCAGAGAAGTTAATTGTTCTTTTCCAGATTATTTTTATGTCTATTTACTCACCTTTTGAAGTACTTCAAATTTTTTGTTTGCCTGTGTCTGGACATTCATATTTTTATTTGAATTGCTTTGAAAGTTGGGATACTTCCAGTTCAGCTCAGGGTCCGTGGAGCCAGCTGAGCCAGGTTAGGTACTGGAAATAGCACAGACACATCAGCATGGTGCTTTTTCTGAGATAATTGTCACAGGTGACAAGCATGGTACAGCAACTTTGGGTGAGTACTAGTGCAGCTATACTGCCACCAGGGTCATTTCTGAAGCAGAATCCTAGAAGACCCTGTTTTTTCAATTTCAGGACATTCACTCTGAATTGTTCCTGGGGGGGGGAAGAGAGGAGAAGGGAATTAAGCCTTTATCCAGGAAACAGGAAGGTTTCCATTGACAGCAATGTTAATACATTGGAGAAACAATTGGGAGTTAGCTCAAAATGAATCTAGAATTTTATAGCTAATGAGCAGTGTAGATGCCATTGAGAACAGCTTGGCAGTGTTTTTAGTTCTATCATTGCTTTTGTCCATATATTATTTCTTACCAGGGTTTTAAGCAACCTACCCATGCAAGTGATTAAAAGGCCGCCTTTCCTAGATCCTCCCTGAAAATTTTCTGATCACATGTATAATGCTGAGTTGTCCAGGCCATTAGAGGCTCTAGGTCCAGGTCTTGCTAACAATGGCAACTAACTAGTTTGAGGTTCATATTTGGGAAACAAGTGTATATAAATGTGGACCCTTGGATTGCTGCGAAATATGTTTTCTTGTGCATGCTAGCTGAGGCAGTTAGCATGAAAACGCTCTCTAATTGCAGCTGGCAAGCTGTAAGACCATCACTGATAGCGTAACACAGGCAACTCTAAACAGCTAGCTAGATTCTATTCTGTGGACATTCTCTCCCTCTTCCCCCCAAATAATCCCTGGAGGAGAGCCCTCTTGGCTACCCAGGTAAATGTCTAATGGAAGAGCTGCCAAAGAGAAGCTTGGAGGCCTTTTGATGGCAGTTCATGAAATGTCAGTGATGTCATAAAGCAGATACCACTTAGCTTCTAGAATTATATACATTAAGATGGTTTTTAAGCTACCAACATCCAGACTAGAGAAGTCCATTATACAGCTGCATGGGGAAAGGACATGAGAGTTCAGATTCATGGTGTTGCTCTTCCCCACAATGTTATCTTTGTGAAATACTGTTGAGTTGGATA
>NW_017728886.1:120283366-120290916 GCF_001723895.1 Crocodylus porosus
AGTAATTGGTCACCTGCATTGCTTAGTGCTGTCAAATCCTATTGCCCCTGTGGCAACACTGTATTTGGTGCCACCTTCTCTTGCAGGTCCTATGAAGTCCAGCCCTTGATCCAACAGATTTCTGCCCTTTCCCAGAGTGCTGCTCTAATGCCCTTCCCTTCTCTGAGTGCTACTCCAGCCCCAACTCCTGTCACTGGTACCCTCTTTAACTCTGCACCTGGGATTAAAGCCTACTACACCAGGTTCCTATACTACTTGGAGCATGTGTGCTGCAGGTGACACACCACTGGTATAAAGGGTAATACTGGAGAAACTTCTTTTTACAGGAACTCTGCACAAACTTACCTGTTGTGGCTCAGAGCAGTATTCTAAGACACAAGGGCTACACTGACTTAAGTTCTGATGTGTCGCACCAAAGGTTGGTTTTTGTCTTTAAGTTGTCTAACCATTTCTTTTATCCTGGCTTTAGTCATTAAGGTCTGAAGTCTCATATGGAAATCCTGGCAGAAATGAGGGACTGTAAAAGATGCTGACAGTCATACAGAGCCAAAAATGTTCACAAAACAAAGAAATTGTATACAGAGGTGAGTGTCCAATAGAGGACTGAATGCTCCTATGGACTCTGGAATGCTTGTTCCAGCATAGTATGTACCCCCCAGCATGCCTCATTTGGATGGGTTTGAGCTGTTTTAATTATACTGCTGAGGCAGAAAAAGCTAATCTTTAAAAGGAACTTGTTTGACCCAGCTGAATATTATATACATATGCTGGCAGTGACAGAAATCTTGAGAGGAACAGTTAATGTTGTAAAGCATCTCTTTCCCTGGGGAGGTTTCCAGTGTTTCCTAGTGTTATTGGTGGTTGGTCTGTAATGTGTTCTTTTGTGGACTTTTTGGAAAAAAAATCCATTCGTGACTTAAAAATGGGTGAGGCTTAAAACTCTGTTTTTCTTATCCTTATTTCATCACTAATGTTTGAGGCTTTTAAAAGTGAAAGAAATAAAAATCCAAGACCCTTATAGATTGGAACGTACTTAATTTGCTATTTTGCAGATCTCGCAGAAAATACAAAATCTACTTTTATCTGTGAAATCAACTTAAAAAGAAAAATTTAATCAAAACAAAATGATGGCGCCCCAGGGGGACCATGAAGGGCCACCAGCATGCTAAGATGACGGCCACCCCCTCATCCCTCCTCCCTTTGGGGCCTCTCTGCCAATGAGTGGCATGGGGAAGGGGCGCCAGGAAATGTCCACAAAATCAACCCTTCATGCTACAACCAAACCGCAAAAATTCCTATGTCTGGTCATAAACAAGATCCTTCCTTTCTCATGTCCTTGCAACAAGGTATTTAGCAGAATTCACAGATTTGTTGGAATCTGACATAGCTGTGCCCTGAGCTCTTTTGCTATAGCCTCAAACTCTCCATCTCTGGGCTTCAGGTCACTTGCCTTAATGTCCACACCACCAGAATAGGGTATGAATTAAGGAGGTGCCTACGGTATTTGTCCTTCACTTGTAAGAATGATATTAGACTATGTAATTATTCTAATTTACTGTACCTGAGCTAGCTTGGTTGACAGAAACTTTTAAGTTAAAAAGGAGAAGTTTTGTTACAAGTTCTAAATATATCATCAGTTATTGGGAACTTTGAGGGTTTTTATATAGGAAAATTCCAGCAACCTGCAAATAACATCTCTCTTTCAAATGCTTTTACTAGAGTGCTTTTCAGCAAATGACTTTTTTTTCCCCTCTTGCAATCATTTAGCCTGAGAACTGAAAAGGACAACTCATCTTGTACCACGCTAATCCCCAGATCTTGTCTTTTTTTAACTGCAGGTTTTCTTCTCATTTAGTTTGCTCTTTTCTCATCTCTTCCCAGGTGATTCAAGACATGATTGCTGTGCACATGGAGGAACTCAGCAGCCACTGGCAGGAAGAGAGTAGGTTGGACAATGCAGAGGTGTGTGAAGGAGGAAAATCTTCCATTCCGGCAAAATCTTCATGAAAGCAAAAGCAAACACATGCACCTAAGATCACACACCCAAATGCTTTCTTGTACAAGATGCTGTTAACCAGGACATGCACAGCACCCCAATTCTTATCAATACTGCAACAGTATGATAGATGCTGAGTTGGGGGAGAGACCTGGTGGCAAAGTAGACTGTACAAACACATACCACGACAGGAGCTTACAGACTGGAGGTGGGAGAAATAATGCATCCAGCGTGCTTTACAGACGGGAAGCTGTGGAAATTAATTGACTTTCCTAGGCAGTTTGCAGCAAAGTCAGACATGAATGCTGCTTTCCTGAGTCCCAGTCAAGAGCCTTAACTGTGAGACTCTCATAGAACAGTTGGAGAGAACAACGTTCAAAAACATGTTTGTTAAACCCGCTTCAAATTGCAGGGTGATTACAGAGCTGATGTGGCACCTAAACCTACATGTTTTCACTTTTATTTTTCCCCACAACCTGGCAAGTCCTTTTCAGTTGCAGAGACTTACATGGGCTCCAGGGTGAGAGGGCGCATTTTAATTAGAGCGGCTCTTGGGAGCAAAGTGCAACGTCTTATGTATTCAGCATCCCACATTTCAAAATGGTAGAGGCGCTTTAAGTACAGCTTGTTTAATTGAGTCTGCTCTGACACATTCTAATCAGAATGTGCTGGAGCTTGTATAAAAGTGCCCTTGGGCACTTCGCACTATTCTTGCATTTGTGTATACCGGAGAAATACTGACAAGTAAGAAGGTTTTGAAAAAGAAAACAGGAATTCTACTGCATGCTTTATGTATGTACATTGCTGTCAGTGTCACTATGTGAGGCTTCACGTTATTCCCAAAATGGACTTTGTAATCGGTAACATACATCTGGTTTGTTTGCCTTCTGCAGCAGAATGAACTTAGGGAAAAGAAATGTAGTTTGCCATATGAGAGAAACCAAAACTAAAATAAAAGTTGTATTTCCACTTTTTAATAGTACAAACATTGTACTATTTATATAGTAGTCTCTTGCATACCTAAATGCTGCCTCTCCTTGCTCAGCAGAGGCAGACCACATGGAGCTGAAAAGTATTCCAGTAGCCAGTGTTTGTGAAGCTTTTTGTTACAGCTGACAGCTTTTTTTCCCCTCTATCAGAAAGGAAGAGAGGAGGTCAGCGTCAGTGGACTGTCGACAATCCTGCGGAAGCTCTAAGGATACTGATCGATGTAGACAGAGGAGAGATGCCAGCAGAAGCCCTGAAAAACGAAGAAGTTGAAAGAGGGGCAAGGAGAGAGATTCCAGAAGAAAAAGAGAGAGGCAAGTCCTACCTGATTCTGGCCAACTGATTTGCATGTCACTGACTGTGGATGAGAATTATGGTGTAATGCAAAAGTGCTAAGGACTTCCTTGCAGAAATTTAAGACTCAGCTTCAGGGGAAACCTAGGGGAATTCAGACAATGGCAGAATGAAATAACCCAGAAGAGTGGAGCTAGTACTTCTGTTCCTGCAGAACTTGCGAGATCTTGAATAACCATATCTGGTATAGCGGATAATCTGGTATAGGGTATAATCTTGAATGCAAAGATGGCACCTTGAGCCACATCATGTCCCTACCAGGACTCTGGCATACTGGCTCCCTACTAAACCAGAGAAAAGTCTGTCACTTATTCCTCACCAGCAGCACTATGTGTTCTCTGCTGTTTTAATGTGAGCTGCATATTATGGATTAACAACACCTCGTATTGATTGTCAAGGCAGTGCAATTTATTTAAGTTGTAATACAGTCTCCGTATGGTTTGCAGAGCAATCTACCAAGTTAGACTGGTCATCACTTCTACCCTTTGCTTTACTTGGTGGTTTTCAAACTTCTTCCAGGCACAGAACTGTTTCATATAACTTCTGCAGATGTCTTACCCCTGGCTCCATGGGCTGTGTGAGTTGATGTGGAGCCAAGCAACACAGCATGGCAATGGTGGCTCACTGCCTCCCAGCCTGCTTGGCCTTTAACCCCAATCTCTTTGTGGAACCCCTAAGGACCTGTCATGGAACCCCTGGTTTCCATGGAACAGTTTGAAAACCACTTGCTTTACTGGTAGTTCTGTCATGTCTGATTCATCCGTATCTTTTCCCAATTAAATGCTTTCCTGTGCTTCAAAACACCATTGGTCTTTACTTAATATGTGAGGCCAAAACAACTGGCAGAAATAAAGAATGAGAAGCTCATAGTACTAAACTAAAGAGAGGATGTGTAACTCACATCTTGCAGCCTGTTTCACTTCCATGGAGTCCCAGACAATGTCCTGGGACATGGCACTGAGGCAGCTGTCAGTGCCAGCATGGCCTAAATCAGAATCTGGGTTTAAGCACTGTTTGATAACAGGAACAAGAACTTCATCAAAACACATTTGTTTATATTCTTGCCTGGTTCCCTGGCTTTTGTATAGAGTACATGTGCCTAGGAGTTCCTAAAACCAAAATAATTTGATGGTGCACTTTGGGGAGTGAGTTAGGAGGCCTTCTTGTCTCATAAGTTTGAATTCTGTACACAAAGGGTGGATGAGCAGTAGCACAGGCAATCTGTGTGTGGCATGTGGCAGCCTGGGGAGGACACTCTTGTGCCCCAGCCAGCCCCTCCACAGCACGTTGAGCTGCGGGGAGCAGCCCTAGGTTAGTAGGCTGACCCCTCCAGCTCCTACCAGCTGGAGCTGTTCCGACCCAGCTCGGTGCACTGCAGTCCTGGGCATGTATGTTAATGCACATCCAGGAGCCATAAACTTTGGCATGGTAAGCTTCAGACTTTATTACATCACATTAATATGCACGGGTAGACATACCCAGGAGAGTGTAGGGCTAACTTGTAGCATGCCTGCCAAAACGTTTGTCCCCCACTGCTTTATACCAGGGTGGATTGATTTAAATCATGATTTAAATCATCAAGAGAAAATCCTAATTTAAATCGTTGATTTAAATTAAGTTTCCAACTGATACTTCTTCACATATTTCTTAAACAATAGTGCAAATCTGATCACTAAATCATGTTAATTTACAACTCAGTACAGCATTTTACAACATCTGTCCTTAAAATCTTTTTTTTTAATTTTTAAATGTTATTAACTCTAACAGACAAGTCATCACAACACTAAACTTACGTTGTCCTTAAAACTTCTGCAACTAGATCTCATTTTCCCCCCTTCCACTGTCATTTTTATTCATAGACTGAAACAGAAATATGAGTTTTCCTGCTTTTTCAACTCTCAGTGAATTTCTTAGCTTTGAGTAAATTAATACTAAATGATTAAAATATTTTCTGTACCTGCAGAGGAAGCTACTGCTGTTAAAAGTTGGCTTAGTAACTGAAGGAACTCTGTTTCAGTGTGCCTGGCTAATGATTTCCACCAATTCAGGGGAGTGAATTTGTTCAAAACATCATCAGTAAACATGTACTGTTTAAATGGTTCTCCTCCATCCCTGAAATTTATTATGACTGGCATAACTGAGGAGTGATTTTAAGATGCCCATGCCATGGCAGCAGTATCTTCTTCAGAAGTTAGACATGTACCTTTATATCTAGAATTCAGAATGTTCACAAGAAAATGAGGTAGAGTTAGTGCTCGATCCATTCACGTCTTTATTGCCTGCAGTTTAACTTTCTGGTTAGGTATTTCTTTCTTCAATGTCTCTTGCTTATGCTTACAAGCATCCCACAAAGAGGACTATACAACAAAGGCCCACGCTTGTAGGGAGCAGATTAGAAAGACTAAGGCGGCGACTGAATTTAAACTAGCAACAGAAAACAAGTACAATAAGATGTCTTTCTTTAGGCATATCAGGAACAGGAAGAAAACAAATGGAAGTGTAGGGCCACTGCTTAACAACACAGGATGGATGGTTACTGACACTCAGGAGAAAACTGAACTCCTGAATGACTACTTTGCTTTGGTATTTCACCAGACTAAGAGGAAAATCATACTAGATAGGTTCAGAGTGGGCATGGTGGGAATGACTGCCTTCCTACTGTTGATGTTGAGCTGGTGCGTGATCAATTAGGAAAGTTAGACATAAGTCAGCAGGACGGGATGAACTTCATCTGAGAGTGCTGAAGGAGCTGGCCAAAGTAATCATGGGACCTCTGGTGAAACTCTTCCAAATCTCGTGGCGCTTGGGGGGAGGTCCCTGAAGACTGGAAGAAGGCGAATGTTGTGCCCATCTTCAAGAATGGGAAGAGAGAGGACCCAGGCAACTATAGGCCAATTAACCTAAGTTCTATCGCAGAGAAAATCTTGGAAAAATTAATCAAGGAGTCTATATGCGATACGCTTGCAGAAGGTAGGATTTTGAACAACAATCAGCATAGCTTCGTCACAGGCAGGTCTTGTCTCACCAATCTCATCTCCTACAACCAGGTAACTTACTAGCTGGATAAGAGAAAGGAGGTCGGCATTGTATACCTAGACCTCCAAAAGGCCTTTGATCTGGTATCCCATGATGTTCTCACAGGAAAATTGAAGGATTGCAGGCTTCACTGCTTGACAGTTAGACGTGTAGGAAGCTGGCTGCAGGGTAGGACCCAGAGAGTTCTAATGAATGCATCAGTGTTGTCCTGGAGCAAAGTAGCCAGTGGTGTCCCTCAGGGGTCCATGCTTGGTCTAATGCTTTTCAACATCTTTATCAATTATTTGAGCATGGGGGTGAAAAGCTCACTGGCCAAGTTTGCGGATGACACCAAGTTATGGTGGAGCGTGATCACACTTGAAAATAGGCTTCAGATACAGGCAGACTTAGGTTGGCAAGTTGGGTGGACCAGAACCAGATGAAGTTCAACATTGAGAAGTGCTCCATCTGGGAACGAATAATCCCCAACTTACTTACAGACTCTTTGGCCCCAAACTGACTAGCACCACAACTGTAAGGGACCAAGGGGTAATAATAGACTATACTATGAACATGAGCCATCAGTGCAATGGTGTAGCCAGCAGGGCAAACTATACTGTGCATCAACCAGTGCATCTCAAGCAAAACCAAGGAAGTGATTCTTCTGCTTTACTCAGCATTGGTAAGACTGCAGCTGGAGTACTGCATCCAGTTCTGAGCACTGCACTTCAACAAGGATGTGGAAAATCTTGGGTGAGTCCGGAGAAGAACCATCCATGTGATCAGAGGCTTGCAAAGCAAGTCATACAAGGAAAGGCTGAGGGACTAGGGTCTCTTCAGCCTAAAAAAGAGAAAGCTGAGAGGGAACTTGGTAGCAACTTACTGCTACATCAGGGGAACACATCGAGGGCTCGGCGAACAGCTGTCCACTAGGACACCCTTGGGGAAAACCAGGAGTAATGGCCAGAGACTCCTGGAAGATCTTTTGAGGCTTAACACTAGGAAAAACTTCTTCACGGTTAGAGTGGCCAGACTATGGAATAAACTCCTTCCAGAGGTGGTACAATCACCTACCCTGGAAATCTTCAATCTGGACAGTCACCTTGCCGTGGTCACCTGACCCCAGTTGTCTTTCCTGCCTAGTGCAGTGGGGCTGGACCTGATGATCTTGTAAGGTCCCTTCTAGCCCCAAACCATC
>NW_017728886.1:120291211-120301055 GCF_001723895.1 Crocodylus porosus
GGCCGTGAGTGAAGGGGAAAGGGCTGTGGGGGTGGAGGCCTACTTACCACAGCCCCAGCTGCAACTGCTCTGGGAGCAGCTGATGCCAGCGGCTTGCAGCCGCTGGGCTGCGCCATGCCCCAAACCCCCCAGAGCTCCACTTCCCCTGGGGCACTGTGCCCTGAACCCTACGGTGCAGTGTAGCCCAGCGGCTGTAAGCAGGCAGAGTCTGCCACTCTCAGGGCTGCACCAGGGATGAGCAGCAGCCTGCAGTGGGATAAGAGCAGGCTGGGGGCAGTGGCTGCTGGAGGCTGGGGCTGAAGGTGCCACCAGGCTCGTCCTGGCACTTGGGGTAGGCCGGGGCGATGGGACGGGCTGCTGCCACCCCAAAATTTGTCATAGCCCTGCCACAACCTCCTCTCCCAGCACTGCTGCTGAGTGCCAGGAAAAGCCTGGCGTCACAGCCAGCCCCAGCCTGCAGCAGCCACCTGCACCAGCCTACTCTTGTGCTGCTGCAGGATGCTGCCTGCCCCTGCTGCAGCCCTGACAGTGGCGGACGCTACCTGCTTTCAGCCACTGAGCTGTGCTGCACCAGGACATTTGGGGCATGGTGCAGGCCAGCGGCTGCAGGCAACTGACGTCAGCCACTCCCAGGGCCACTGCAATAGGGGCTGCGGTGAGTGGAGAGAAGTGGGGTGAGTGCCGTGAAGGGCCCGGTGCTGCCCCTGCTGCAGCCCTGAGAGTGGCAGACGCCGCCTGCTTGTAGCCACTGGGCTGCACCGTGCCCCTCTCCCCACCTGTTCCCTAGCCCCAGCCTCACTCCCTCCCTCCCTCCCCACCATGAGAATGCATCTGTTTCATAGTAAACTGAGCTCTCTTTATGCAAATTCGATTTATGTGCCGTTCCCTGGGAACGCATCTACCGCATAAATTGAGGGAAACCTGTAATAAATTTCCCTTTGTTTTGAACCTTACTTTTATCTCGTAGTCTGTGTATCCCAACTCTAAGAAAATCCAAGCTGGGCAGCTGCCCAGTGGTGGATGGATCACTGTTCAGCCTGGTATTAACTTTTATTAACTCATCCACCAAATAGAAATATATTTAGATTACAGAGACTCAGGCTTAATTCCCAAAATTTGGCTTGCTACAATAACAACAAGGGGAAGAATAGGAAAATAAACAGGGTGATACAATACCAAAGAAACTTCAGGAAAAATGTGAGGAGACCACAGAGGAAATCCTTCAGAGGCTGCTCCCAACTGCCAGGTGGCTTTAATGCTGCTCTTTTGCTAAGCAGCTGCTCTCACTCATGCTCACAGAAGACAGAGGTTTATCACTTGACAGACCACACAAGCATAGGGACAGAGAAACACCACTCAGACAAATTACTGGGCACCAGGGATCCTGGTTTTCTCTGATTTAAAAAATATCCCCATCATTCGGTTAAAAAAAAGTAACCCCAAATTCACATTTCCCATGATTAAAATTATACAACATGATAGATAGATAGATAGATAGATAGATAGATAGATATTAGTAGTGTTTCATTTAAATCACAGAAAAATTTGGATTTGGGGTTACTTTTTTAAAACTGAAAATTGGGGATTTTTTTAAAACAGAAAAAACCAGGATCACTGTTGGGCACACTAATTCAACAACCTCCAATACAAGAACACCCTCTCAAACTGACAATTCTCACAAATCCTCCAGCAAACCAACTTGCCACTGCTCTACACACTCCACAGACTTCACTCTCAAAACCCACTCTTCAACATATGTAAGTTTATTTTACAAAAAAAGCACAGATGAGACTCAGACTCTCACTTCACAAAACAGGAGACAGAATAGAGAATTACTACTCAGGCAGAGAGCTCCTTGCTCAATCAGTCCCTTGAGTGGCTAGTAGCTGGCGCAGATACTGAAATCCACTCTGGTTAGCTTATGCACAAAGGCAAGTGCGAAGAAAGACACGTTCTGCTCTGACACAAAGACTCTCCACATGCACACTCCACAACTCGCAACTCAAAACCCACAATGACTCATTCCACCCACAGTGCTCTGGTCACTGACTTTTATAAAGTGAAATTACCCTACTTCTAGTGACGAATCTTCTGTTTCTTGCTGTCAGTCAGTCTGTCAGTCACACTTTGATACATTACCTCACTCTTCATCCAATCATATTCTGAGTTACTTCAGGCAGGTAGCTAACACTCACACGTCAATTACACCACATTTTGCTGCCAAACTCATATTCACACAGTGCTCTCAAAAGTAGAACAAAAGGTGGAAAGTTCAAACCTTCTGGTAAGTTCCAACATGTGCGTACCTTAAGCCAATAAAGTAATATATGCACAAATGGTTATCAAATATATAAAACAACTAAAACCTGGGGCATCAATCTCCTTCATGATGATCCCTTTCTTGAAAGGTGGTCATCATTTCAAATAACCAGGTTTTAGGTCCAAAGGGTGCAGACTCAAATGCTGTACACCCATAGGTTGCTGCTATGGTTCAGCAGGTGGCTTCCATAGCACTGTCCTTTTTTCCTAATGATTACATGAATATATAGTTAAAAGTGTTGATGAAAAGTTCCACTTGACTTGAACTCTTGTAACATCTGGCAATTGGGTTTGCACCAACACATGGGCTCTCTCTCACAAACATTTCAGCCAGCAGCACAATTAAGATGAGAACACTCAAACTTGTTTCAATACATAAAAAAACAATTAAATGCAGAATAAAATTTAACAATCCACTGGCAGCTGGAGACCAATTGAAAAGTGTCTTCCATCAGTGTACTGTGCTGTACTATACAGGGGTGTGTACTATGTTGTTTAACTTTCTCCAGTGTTGAGATGATCTTTTCCATGTTGCACCTGTATGACCAGTATTTTGGCTTGTTCCAAATTATTAAGTAGTAACTTCTGTAAATCTTCATGATGTATCAGTTCTCTTACAAGTTGCAAATTTATACCAGATGGGATAGGTGCAGCCTCATTCTGTAACTCAAAACTTCTTTTAATCTCGTACGTTAATACTGTCAGCACTATATCAAAATCACACCCAACTGCTATTACATAAACTGAACAACTATTGCTACTATTAACAGAAAATTCAGATAATCCATTAATAATGATATATTTGCAAATGGTGCTAATGAATACACATTACTATCCAGTGTGCCTGACAATGGAGGCATTATTGTAAGCTTCGCTTATCAGCATGAAGTCATATCTTCCAATGTCATCAAGACTAGATCTCACAGTTGCGTAAGAGTGATCCTTGCAGATGAATCCTAAGCTATTTTCATTAGTACATCCTTCTGTATTAATTAAGTTTGATTTTGCCTTACTGCCCATTTTCAGTTGAGGACAACTTAAAGGAATGTTTCATTTACCCACATTCCTAGGGGCACAATGCAGTAAACATTAATGATGGTGGCTGTAGAAATGGTGAATACCTATGCTGTTATCATTCTGATATGATCATCAAATTCAAAATTGACTAATTTCCATCATTTTTGTAATTCTCTCTCTTGGACAGTTACCACGTCCCTGTAACAGGGTAAGAGGGGTCAGTTTAGAAAATCCCCCAGTCATTCCCTCTTCCTTACCTGTGCACTGGCAAAGACTCCTGCAGGCCCCACGCAGTAGGCTGGAGCACCTGACCCCATGCCCCAGGACTCGCTACCAGTTTGCGGCAGCCTGGAAGCTCACACAAGAAACCTCTGGCTGTTGGGAAGAGAAGCCCTGGATAGAGGAGGAAGGGTACTGAGGTCTGGGGAACCAGAAAAAAACCCAAATTATATACTTGTTAACTGTAGGTGCTGTAGGGCTTTTGAATCTTACATGATGACATTTTCCTCTTCTGCTTTATAGGGGAAAAAGAGTCCTATGTTACCCCTTTTTAGCCCCTCCCAGATGAAAATATCTTTCTTGCCACAACTTTGTTTAATAATGGTTTTTATTATTTCTGGGAGGATGTTCCACAAGCAAACAAACAGAAGAAAAGTTCTCTCACAGGCACAGCACCGCAACACACAGCTATTTATAACTATGGGGCTCCACCATCCCCTGCATCCCTTCCTTACGCCACCTTAACCCTGAGGATCCCTTCAGGGTACAACTTAGAGCTCAAGGAAAATTAAACAAAGTAAGAATAAACAGTTCCTGGCCTTTTTTTGCAGTTTCAACAAAACTTAATTCTTTATTCTCTTTTTATTAATATTGTTCTGTCTCAGTGTATTTCTTTCTTCCCCATTGCAAGACTGTTAACTTCCCAGCCTTCAGTTCTACTCTTCTCTCTCCCTCACTGGTTCAGGGCAGAGGCTGTACAGGTCTGCTATGCCCTTCCACATGTGGCTCTCTCCCTCTGGCTCCCAGTAGGGTGTCCTCGGCCTTACCGCACCTCTCCCCTTCTGATTCTTTCTCTTTTCCAGTTGGGCTTCTTTGGGCATGCCTTGCCCCTCCACTTCCAGCTCTTATTTGGCTCTCAGCTCCAGATTTTTGGATGCATCTTGCCCCTCAGTATTTCTCTTACTCTTCCCAACTCTGGGCTGGGGCTCTCCAAGCAGGTCCCACCCCTTAGCATCCTCCTGTCTCCCTGACTCCAAGCAAGATACTCGTGGGCATGCCCTACCCCTCAGCATCTCTCTCTCCTCTCCTGGCTTTGAACCAGGGACTCTCACTGCCACTCTGCCTCCAGCAATCCTCTCCGAGCTTTGAACTGGGGACTCTCCGTCATGCTTCACCCCTTTGCCTCCAGCTCTCACTCACTGGCTTCAAGCAGGGGATTCCCTTCTGCACTCAAGCCAGCAGTATCCCTTCCCATGCTGTGTGACCCCATCTCAAGCCAGCATGCACTCTGGACATGAGGCTGCCAGCCATTCCCTTCTTCCTCTGAGGTAAGTATAAAGAGGGAGGATTTAGGTCAGGGGTTGGTTCCCCAGGGATTCCCCTGACTCAATACTTCTCCCTCTCTTAACAAGCCTTTTGGCCTTCTTCCCTTAGTACCTGTTAGGTCAGATTGCTTCTCTGTATCTCTTACCAGGAACCTGTTCTGCTTCAGGCGCTGCCTCTGAGTGGCACCATGAGAGGAAGTCAGCCATAACATTGGTTTTGCCGGGTGTGTGTTCAATAGAAGATTGGAAAGATTGCATAACAAGAGCCCATCTCATAATATCAGCATTGTCCGTTTTTGTTGACTGTAGCCATTTTAGTGGAGCGTGATCTGTAATTAACTTAAATTCTCAGCCCAATAGATAGTACCAGAAATATTCAACACTCCGCCTAAGTGCTAAATGTTCCCATTCAATGGTGGCATACCTTCTTTGATGTTCATTCAATTTCCACCTGGCATAGGCCACTGGTCTGTCCTGGCCCTCTTTCTTCTGGGAGAGTACCACTCCAATGGCCTCTCCTGAAGTATTTGCCTGTAATATGAAAGGCTGCGTAAAGTCAGGGGTGTGAAGTACTACTTCTTGCATAAAGCTTCTTTAATAGCTTGGAATGCTTCTTATTGTTTGCTCCAGGTCACTGGGCCGTTCCCTCTTCCTTTGATGGCATCTGTTAGCAGGTCCATAATCTCCACAAAGCAGAGGATAAATCTATGTCAGTAACTAGCTAACCCTAAAAAGGCTCTCAGTTGTCTTTTATTCATTGGGGTAGTATAATTCTTTATAGCCTCCGCTTTATCTGCGAGAGGTCTTATCTGCCCTTGCCCTACCATAAAATCCCAAGTACTGAGTCTGTGCTTGCCCACGGGCGCACTTCTTTGGGTTAGCTGTCATCCCCATCTGTCTGAGTTCCTTTAGTACTGTTCATATAGCTCTGTGGTGTTGTCCCCACCCCTCAATGTAAATCACTAGATCATCAATGTATGCTGCAACATACTTGTGATGTGGGGCTAATATCCAATCCATTAATCTTTGGAATGGAAAATCAGTGCTGCATCACTTAAGCCAAATGGCATGGTTCCATTTTGAGACATGCCTGAGCAATAGAAGAAACTATTCCTGACCCTTAAAACAGTCACACTGAATTAAAACGGGGGGTCGATTGAAAAGAAAAACTGTGGTGCCTTTTATAGCCAGCAATCTCCTAGGTGATGCATGTTTGGTGACATGGGTGTTGTAAAAACTGTGACATACTGCCCATTGTGACATAATACTACTAGATCAGTGATAGGTCCTGCAGGTGCTAGTCTATCTTGTGGCTCACAAGAGTGAAGACTCCCCTTGAATCATGGTGTTCAGTCACTAGTCATATACTTTGGAAGTCCCGTCTTCTGGACTTTGTTTTTTTTGTCATCTCGGTTAGCCATGGATTTTCACTGAGAAGACTGAGTCTTTCTTGGGGTAAGCAGATTTCCCCAACTTGTGTGAAAGAGCTGTGTGAGCCTGGAAGCCCTTGAACATTTCACTGATGCCACAGAACCAAGCTCAGGTGGCTTTTTTCAGAGCCTGGTACAAGGGGATCCAACTGGAACGATCCAGTGGACTGAGTCAGTGGTTGTAGCAGGGAGTCAGAGTTAGCCCCTGCTATGCCCACCCTGTGGACGAGCCTATGCTGGGGATTCAGTGGTGAAATTGAATTAAGAGCAGATGTGGTCCCTTTAAACTCGGCACATGAGAGTGACATAGGGGATGCACAAAACAAAAAAGGACGCTGAGACTCCAGGTAGGGGAGAAAAGACACCAAGCTCTGGGGAGTGAAAGTGACCCCTGGAATGGGGCCAGGACTGGGCACAGCAACTTACTTGGGCCTGCTTGGGGGCACAGGTGGAAAAAACCAGAGTAGCAATTCCGTCAGGCGATGCCAAACAACAATGGTTTTGCTGATATTTCCCGGGTGCTGGTGGCAGAAGAGTACCTGGGCCTGTGGGAGGAAAGAGAGAGAAAGCGATGGTTTCAGATAGAAACTTTGAGAAAAGAGTCAAGCTGTGACCAAGGGGCAAGACGCAACTCAGAGGGTGAGCATCCTAGTTGGGGAGGACTGTAACTGTTGGGTGGTGGGCAGCCTTAAACAACAAAACAGCCCAATTGCTGATGGAACCAGGGTTGGACCTGTGATGTGAGGATTAATAGCGTGGGAGAGTATCTCTGAAGGGAACAGAGATTGAGCTGGGAAAGTACAAGTCAGTTAAGTGCAGCCAGTGACTTTTGGTTTATTACAATGGGGATTGTAGATAAAAGACCTTAGGATGTTGTAGATGGGACAGCAAGGAGCTTCTCTGGAATAGAAGTCTTAGCAGAAGGGAAATTTGTTAGCAAACACCAGCTCTTTGCTTTATTATTTTGGTTTGTGATTATTATAATTTGAGGAAGAAGACCAAGGACTGGTAATCATTCCAAACTTAGCACCTAAGTTCAGCATGTGAACAAGAATATCATGAGTATCCTGAGGAACTGAGGGCTCTGCTAATCGACCAGTACTATTAAGATCCAAGGGTGGAGATGGGAATGGTGTAGGGAAAGGCGGAGCCATGTACTTTGGCCATGACCCCAGGAGCTCATATATAAGGCAGCCTCCCACACTATGCTTTCAACCAAGTACTATATCAAGACATGGCAGGAAAGAGTGAAACAGGCTGCCCTAACAGGAAAGTTCCCTACTCCTGCTCCAGTGGTGCATTGGCTGGGAACACCATTAAAGAACATTTGGTGCCTCTGATGAAAATTGGAATAGCTGATGTGGAAGTCCATGGAAGTGAATCCAAAGATGCCAGAGTAGCAACAAAGCCAGGCCATGATGCTGCAGCTCATTCAGAACCAGCACTCCCAAATAGGGAAGATGCTGCTTAGGAGTCAGAGCTCAGGAAGCAGATGCACAGGTGATGATCCTCAACTGTCAGCAAGAACTAAATGAGAAAATGGTGGTACAACAAACAACTTTATTAAGAGTGACAGAGAGTCTGAAAGTGCCTAAAATGACAAAAAAGGATGATGTGGAGGCCTACCTCGAAGCATCTGAAAGAGCCACCATAAGCATGGTCTGGGAATCCAGATTGGTGGGCTAGCCAGGTTTATTAGGTGGGTCCAGCTCAGGCAGCATACAGAGCACTCTCACAAGAAGATACAACGAAGTGAAGGAGGCAGTTTTGTATCGCCTCGGGGTGGTGCCAGAGACATAATGTCAGAAGTTTAAGGCCCCGCAACAAGCCAAAACAGAAACAGCCCCAACTACTAGCATAATACCTGAAGGATTTGATACAGTGTTGGGTGTAGCCACAACAGAAGACGGTGGCAGAGGTAATGGATCTGATCACGTTGGAGCAGTTTTTGATAGACCTGGCATTGAAAAATTAAGAGTTGCAAGGTTGAAGGCCTTCAGAAGTACAGAAGCCAGAGAGCCAGCATGATATGATATGATATGATATGAATAAGAGGCAGTGTGGCACCTGGCACACAACTATCCCTGAATAAGTAAAGAAGTCCCAAGGGGAGAGCATGAAAATGCCAAGATGGGAGAGCATAGGCTAGAATGGGTGGATGAAACTATGGACTGTAGTTTTGAGAGATTAGTGTGTTACACCAATTGCCAATTACTTAAATCACAAGCAAGACTTTATAAAGGGGGATAAGGCATAATGCCATGTTTGATTACATGAGTTAGACATAGAGGTCCTGACACACCATTCATACAGATACACACAAATCACCATGCATATCATCACACACAAACCTACATGCACACAAAACAACCATTCCATGCATACAGACAGACCAGATATAGTTAACAGCAATAGCTGCTCAATGTTAACATGGGGTGGCCAACCCTGAGTTCACTAAGTAGCTGAAATGTTGAAGACAGAAGATTTCTCACTCAACTTAGCATCATTTGTGCTCTCTTTATATCTGGTTTCAGTCCTTGTTTTGCTTCTTGGGGTTTTTCCATGCTTAGTCTGTGATTTTAGCAGCTGCTTCGCATCCAACTTCTTATCTTACATCAAGGTCACTTTAGTTGTAAAAATGGGTCTCAGCTTTGAAGTTTTCTTGTTGCCCACATGGCAGCATTTCTTCTGTCATCTCCTTTGTGCCCTGAAGCTTCAAAGGGATTCTTCAGCTGTTTGTTAGTTAGTTACTGACTGGTAGTTTACACATCTGGCACCTAGTTGCTTACGTAAACAATTACATCCTCTCTCCTTTTCTCATGCAAACTCCCATTCACTCCTCACTCACTCCTTGCCCATATCTCTCTCATGCCTAGGGCATACAAAGTTCATTCACTTGTGTCAAGCTGGAAGCATTATAGAATAGAGTCAAACAGCTACCTTTTAAAAGACAAAAATTAATTCATTACATTCATGCTAGATTCAACTATATAATAAAAAAAAAGTTTAACCAAATGCTACAAATGAGCCTTTTGAGAATACCCATGGTAAGAGTGGCTGCAAAGGTGGGACTTATGATTCTGTCAGCCATCAGAGACTCAGGCTGTGCCCAGATCATGATGCGGTCAGACTTAGTGCCAGATCAGGTGAGCCCTGAAGGATAGCCAGTACAGATGGTGTGCATCTATGACTAGTCCTACTGCTGGGAATGGCATGAACACAGAGGAGATCTAATGCTGCAGAAGTGCATGGCAGGGCATGGCACCCTGAGAGCCCAGGATCTGGGGGAATGTCTGTTTGAATTGTGGAGCCCAAAACTGGATGCAATACTCCAGCTATGGCCTCACCAAGGCCAAGTACAACGGGAGAATGATGTCCTGGGATTTGCTTCAGAAGCATCTATAGATGCAAGCCAGCATTTTGGTTGCTTTACCAGCTGCAGCATCACATTGAAGGCTCATGTTCATCTTGTGGTCAATCATGACCCCCAAGTCCCTTTCATCCGTGGTGCTAGCCAGCGTAGCACTGCCAAGC
>NW_017728886.1:120303465-120304495 GCF_001723895.1 Crocodylus porosus
GATGTGGGGCGAGGTGGGCACACTTGAAGGGAGAGAGAGGCTGCAACTAGATTTAGACAGACTACAAAAGCGGGCAGATGAGAATAGGATGCCGTTTAACGTAGAACAATGCAGGATGCTGCACCTTGGGAGAAGGAATCCACAGCGTACATACAGGCTGGGGAGTTTCCCTTTTGAAAGCACAGAGGCAGAAAGGGATCTTGGAGTCATTATTGACTCCAAGATGAACATGAGTCACCAATGCCAGACCACAGCCAGCAAGGCCAGCCATTCCTTGTCATGCATCCAAAGATGCATCTCAAGCCAGTCCAGAGAGGTGATACTCCCCCTCTATGCGACATTGGTTAGGCTGCAATTGGAGTACTGAATCCAGTACTGGACGCCGCACTTTAAAAAGGATGTGGCCAGCCTGGAGAGAGTTCAGAGGAGGGCCACCAGCTTGGTGAGAGGGCGACAGGGCAGGCCCTATGAGGAGAGGCTGAGGGACCTGAACCTGTTCAGCTTCAGCAGACAGAGGCTGAGGGGGGATTTGGTGGCTGCCTACAAACTCGTTAGGGGAGATCAGCAAATAGGAGAGCCCTATTCTCCCCAGCACTACCTGGGGTGACAAGGAACAATGGTAATAAGCTGATGGAGAATAGGTTTAGGTTAGAAATCAGGAGGCAATATTTTACAGTTAGTGTGGCCAGAATCTGGAACCAACTTCTTAGGGAAGTGGTCCTTGCCCCTAGCTTGGGCAAATTCAAAAAGAGATTAGATGAGCACCTGTCTGGGGTCTTGGGAACCCATCATTCATTCCTGCCTGTGGCAGGGGGTCAGGCTAGATGATCTGTTCAGGTTCCTCCTGACCCTAGCTACTATGAAACTATGAACCTATCATTGATGAAGAGATTAAAAAGTAAAGGCCCTAGAACAGAGCCTTGAGGGACCCCACTGGTCACAGGGCACCACAATGATTGACTTCCGTCAAGCACCACCCTCTGGATCCTGCCATGGAGCCAATTCCCAAGCCAGCGGATTGTGGTGAGGT
>NW_017728886.1:120304595-120316681 GCF_001723895.1 Crocodylus porosus
ATCAGTTTTCCTGAAGTTGAGGACTTCTGTATTACTGACTGGCCAGCTTTATAGCGGATGGTGAAGGTGTTCAGCTCATGATCACTGTCATGCAGCTTCCCTTCAATCATTAGGTTACTGATTAGGTTGTCCGCGGTTGCTAGAACCAGGTTGTGGAAGAAACCAAACTTCGCGTTGTGGTTGAATCAGAACTGACAGAGCCAGCCTTTATTTAGGGCTATACTGTGATCACAGGGAGAATTCCATACAGCAAGGGGAATCACCCACTTGTCTGTTTCAAAGGATTTCTCAGACTCTGTAAGTTTACAGGCATATTTATACTTAAGACAGAGAGAGAGAAAAAAATACAACCTTGGAGAGTATAATCACTGATCTGACACACACAGACATGCAGGCAGTTTACTTAAAGAAAAGGGAAACATTGTGCTTATAGGAATGGTTATCAGTTTCTTGTTCTCAGAAAAAAACCTAACATCCGTACACAGGGTAATATATCAAGACAAAAACAAGGCATGCAGGATTCCTTATCTCAAAACATTTAACTGGAATAAGCAGTATCAGCACTTCTGGTCTCTGTTTTCTTATTCAAGTTAGAAGCCTGGTTAAATTTATTTCCACAAGGTCGAGCAGCGCTTTACCTCTCATTGGCCCGTAACTAAGTATGAATAGCATCATGGACTGTGTTAACTGTGAGTTTTTTAGTTGGTTGAAATCCCACAGACTGTGATGGGTAAATCAGGAAACCTCAGGCAGGAAGCTGGGGAATTAAGGAAAATATGTAAAGAAAAAAACTGCTGGAAGCAGATGAGACTGTGAATCCCTGACTGGTAAATACCTACATAATGTTAGTCTTTCAAGGTGTCTCTCTTCCCTATCTCCAGTGAGGTGTATGGTTTCCTTGCAGAAACAGTTATAGGCATGGGAGACTGGAGTTAATGTAGAGAAAAACCAGATACAGAAGCTATTTTTGCAGGAGAAATTAACTTGACAGAAATATTAGACAACTACCAAGTGTAGGTTAACAACTGGTTTTGCTGGCATGTAAGGGGAGGTTGGAGCTCTAGTATGAGCAAGCCGGATGCTCTAATAATTAACCATCAACAGAGCAACACTGTTCGAATGATAAATTACATCAAGACATGGCAGGTGAGAACTGGGCTGTGATTATCAGTTAATTATTCAGGGCAAAGAGGCTCTGACTCACAACGCATACCCACAAGACACCAGGACACTGGGAACTTGAACAACGGCCTAGAGAAAATTGAAAACATGGAATTCTCAGCTTCTATGATGATGGGCAGAAGCGGTATAACAAACTTTACATCTAATGGAGCAAGTACAACAGCAACAACAACAGACCACTTGTTAGTTAGCTTTGGAGGAAAGCTCGATATAACAAGCTTGGACCAGAGAAATTCAGTGGAGTTGAAAGTACCAAAAATGACTATACAAGACCATCCTGAAGATTTTTTAGAGAGGTTTGAAAGAGCTGCTCTTTTGTCAGGATTGGATAAAGGACACTGGACAGAGCAATTGGGGCCTTTTGGTTGAGCTCAAGCCGCTTATAGGACTATGAAAGGGGCGATATATTGGATTATCACAAAGTAAAAAGGGAAATCTTGTATCATTTAGACATAAATCCAGAAGCCTATATGCAGTCCTTCAAGGCAAAGAAAAGGGAAGAGAAGGTCCCGAGAAAGTTGCTATAGCGACTGACAGATTTAATGACAAAATGGTTGAAACCCATCAAGAGTTCAAAGGCCAAATTTTGTGACCAAATTCTGCTTGAACAGTTTTTGTTAGACTTAGATGAGGATACTCAACAATGGGTTTGATAACATTGGCCAAGATCCTCAATTGAAGCCTTACAACTGGCAGAGAACTTTGACAGTGCACATGGAGAAGGCCTTGAAGAAAGGAATATAAAAGGGAATCCTTATTCAAAGCCATGAGTGAATATGAAACCGAGAGGCAAAGAAGCCTGGGAATTCCGAAGGTTTGTCAGCAGTTCAATCATTTGTTTCCAATGTGGGAGACCTGGGCATATATCCAGGGATTGTACTAATGTGGCACATCCCATGCCCCATCTACAGGGGCCACAGTTTACAAGTGTGGGAGCCAAGACAGGACCTGGGCAACCAGATGTCATTGAATCAATGAACCATCAAGGAGGATAGGGGAAGATGATCCTGTACAGAAATATACCCTCATGGCCGAGGTAGACAGAAGGAGACTTAGAGCTATCGTAGACACCGGTTGTGTTCAAACCTTCATACAAGCTAGACTGGCACCAGCCCTACACATGCGTAAGGCAACCCCAAATAAGATGACTTGTATTCATGGCTAGGCTACTCGCTATCCATGGAGAATTTACTGTGTGACTCTTCTAAATGTCTCCAAGAAGATGCCAGTAGGACGTGCTAGAGATTTACCATATCCTATGGTGTTGGGCTATAATTGAAGATATTTATGATGGGTTAGACATCATAAGGGCCAAAGAACAAGCTGAAATGGGCCTGATTGGGGGAAGAAGAAGACACAGACACTCTAGAAGAGTTTGATTTAGACAGTTTATCTAGCAGCTTACACTTTTGGGAGGCTCAGGCAGATAAACAAGATTTTCAAGCGATA
Source organism: Crocodylus porosus (assembly GCF_001723895.1). Lineage (NCBI taxonomy): Eukaryota > Metazoa > Chordata > Crocodylia > Crocodylidae > Crocodylus > Crocodylus porosus. Next base: position 120,307,227 of record NW_017728886.1, read on the forward strand.
ATTGAGAACAAGCTGGCCAAACAAAGATGAGGTAATTGATCCCAAGCATTATAAAATTTTGCCTAGGTACAAGGTTAGAAGAGGTTTATTATGTAGGGTTAAGAAAGGATCACAGGAAGGACAAGAGGTACCCCAACTGGTGATACCTTACCCGTTTATAATTCCGTTATGGTTGGCTCATGATAGTCCTTTGGGAGGGCATTTGGCCTGGAGCAAAACCAAAGCTTGATTGGTAAAATGGTGCTTTTAGCCCACAATGTATGAACAGATTGAAAAACTTTGCCAGGCCTGCCCTGAGTGCCAACATGCAAATTTGAGGAAACCTCCATGGGCTTCTTTGCAACCTATGCCTGTGATTGATGTCCCTTTTTCCCAAATTCCTTTGAATGTTGTGGGGCCTCTCCCAAAAAGTTCGTCCAGGTATCAGCTCCTGTTGGTTATAATAGATTATGCCACACATTTTCCTCAGGTGATTCTGTTACCAGATTTTCCCGTCACTTTGCAGTGTGCTCATTTATTAGGGGTACATTTCTGGGGTCTCTGTAATTCTACCAATGTGCTGCTTGTGTTACTTGTGTTAATATATGGAGCTGTATCTCTCCCTTCTGCAAGTCCTCACCCCCAATGGAGCTATCTTGCAGGACTCGGGTTCAATGGGGCTGGGATCCTCCAACCACCAAATCAGTCAACCACATATACGCACATACACACACACAGATTAAAAGGACATGCCTGAGCCAGGCCGGATTATTCAGCACTGACAGGCTGACATCCTTATGTGCCTTGAACTCAGCTCATCCATTATTTCAGCAGGACAATAATAAAGGCAGTTAGACAAACAGGGAGTGTCCAGACAAGCGCGCACATGCCTCTTGCCCCATCTCATACCTCTTTGAGACGGGGCAAGAGGTATGTGTAGGAATGAAAAAATCTTCCCCGCACTGCAAACTTGCAACACGGGGAGAAAATTAGACCAGGGGTCAAACAAAACCCCGGGGGAAAAAACGGGTCAGGGCACGGAGGCTAGAGACATTCCCCTGCTGTCTCCAGCCTCAGGAGAGCAGGGGAAGGAGCAGGGGGCTAGAGACAGGAGGGGAATGTCTCCAGGGGCTTTCTCCAGCCTCTTGCTCCTTCCCCAACAGGGAAAGAACCAACAGGTTGGGAAAATGAGCCGTTAGTTCGTTCTCCTATTTTCTCCAGCCTCCCGTTTGTTCTCCTGCTCACCTCCAGCCTCTAGAGGCTGGAAAAGAGCAGGGGGCTGGAAACCAGTGGGAGGGTGGGGGGAGAGATGTAGCCCCTGGGGGGCCTAGGACTCTGCAGGCAGGGTAGTCCATGCGCTGAGGGGGGGCTCTGCCCTGTGGGGGGCAGGGAACCACTGGCGATGCGTAGGGAGTGCACATGCACTCCCTAAACATGGCGGTGCACCCCCTTAAAAAAGGTGCCGCTGACACTGTTGGTGGTGCCTGTAGGCAGTTCAGCTTGCCACCCCTCCCCTACCACCAGTGGTGTCTGCAGGCAGTCAGCGATTGGTGCTGGCCACCGCTGTCACTGCTGCTGGTGTCTGTGGGTGCTCGCAGCTCACCCCGCTACTGCCAGTGCCGTCAGCATCTGCAGGAGCGCCCCGCTTACCACTGCCACCACACTCCCACCACCACCAGTGCCACCGTGCCCTGCCAGCCACCAGGAGCATGTGGCATTCATGCAGGGGACCCACCCCTCCTAAGCAGCCCCCACACCCACAGTCCCCCCACACCTACCCACACAGTGACTCCCATCTCCCCACATTCCTTCACACCCACCTACATCCTGCCACCCCCCTTCCCACCCCCTCCTGCAAACCCCATATCCCCCCACTACTCACCCACTATGTGACAAGGAAACCCAAAGCAAACATTAAAACATATAGATATTTAGGATTTATTTTATTATGAAGCTAGAGACACTGATAGGCTTCCAAATTTCTTTAACATTATAAATATAACAAAACATTGCCCATTTGATCAATCCCCCTTTCTCTCTCTCTTTTGTTCTAATTGTGGAAGAATGTGGATTTGGGGGTATCTTAAAAAGTGAATTTGGGATGCTGCTTCAGCAGTCTAGCTGACACAAGCGGTGTCCCCAGATACCAGTGGCCTGGGCCCCAAGAAGTTCCTGAGGTCAAGTAACCCTGAGCTGCTGGCCAGGGTAGCTTTTTATACTGCTGGGGACAGAACAGGTGCTGACCCCAGGCTCTAGCTCCCCCTGGCTGAAGATCTGGGAGGAGCCAAGCAGGGTTATTTTGCCCCAAGTGGTACAATTTGCTCCCCAACAAAGTGCATGGCCAAGCATGTACGCTGAGGCAAAAAGTCCCAGCTCAAATTTGCACTGGTGCTTTTTGAGCTGCTGCAAGTGCGTGTGCTTGCGCGTAATGCAAGACCCTGGTGATGTATATACCTGAATTTAAACAAACATTCTGGCTACACACTGATGCCTCAGCTATTGCCTTAGGTGCCGTGTTATCATGGCCTATAACCTTCGCAAGAAAGAAACTATCCAAGGCTGAGACCCAATATTCAACAATAGAGCAGGACTGCCTGGCAATAAAATGGGGAGTGAAGCTGTTTTGGTACTATTTGTACTGGAGAAAATTTAATTACAGACAAATACAATACTTCGCTGGCTACAGATGTCAAAAACTGAGAACCTCAGATTAACTAGATGGGCCTTGGCCCTACAACCCTTTTCTTTTTCCATAGAACACCAACAAAGACTGCTAAACTTTGCAGCAGATTTTCTCTCGAGACCGACAAATGGCAACCAACCAGTGGCAATGGAAATGGATAATGAGAATGGCAACGGAGTAAAGACGGGGACTCAGACCACACTGGTGGGACTTCCACTGAGAGGGGAGGTGTGTGACAAGATGACTCATGTGCCCTTCCGCAAGAACAGAAAAAGCAGAAGGGGGCCAACCCATCCTATCTTGTGGAACCCACAGCCACAGGGAGCTGTGCCCCACTCACCCCTCCCCCCCACTGCCTGCACCATGTTTAAAGGGCTTGATGCAAGCAGGGGACGAGTTCCCAGCTCTGCTCCTGCCCCAGCCCTGGCCCTGAGGAGGGAACCCAGGCATCCCCAGCATGTGCTTCCCCCACCCCGTGCCCCGCAGCAGCGCAGCCCACGTGTGCACAGCCTGCCCCTGACTAGTTTATTTCAGTGACTTTTTGATTTTTCAGTGGATCAGGGGACCCCAAAACTATATCTTGCAGGGATCCCAACAAATTGTGGGCCAGCCATGAGGCAGAAAGGCAAACTTACCAGACTGACCTTGGATGGGAGAAGGGAGCATGGAGAACCTGACAGGGAGAAATGCTGCACCAGCAGCAATCAGGATTATCAGCTGGAGGCAAAGGAAAAGCGGCAAATCACAAGCCTCTGCGAGGAACCCAGCTGTGGGACGCGGGGAATTTAAAGGATGCCAACAAGGCAGTTGACGTTGATGCCAGGAAAGAAAACCCGAAGAGGAGATGGAGAGAAGGGGGACAGTTGATGAAAGAAAGGCATCGACCCCGGGCCTCAAGGAAGAGCTCCGGCAGCCCACTTGCCTGCAGAAGCCAGCAAAAGAGGCAGTGGTGATGTTCCTGTCAGTGACCCTGAGTCTGGAGAGTACAGAGAACTGTTTCAGGAACCTAGAAGACAATGACAATGGCAAATGTATTAAAGTAAGTTGGGGAGAAATTCCTGGACCCTGCCCTAAGAGCCCCAGGAGGGCTGGCCAGCTTGGGACCTATGCAGAGAAGAATGGGCAAGTGGCCAGGGTGAAGAGAGGACCCAGGGACCCAAGGCTAGATACCTGGGGAACCAGAGCTCTGGAGAAGAATATTGGTAATTTGTAAGTGTAGAACACCTGGTATGGATAGGGCAGGGGATGGGGATGGCCCTGCGAAGAGGGGCCAATAATCTTGAGTCAGTAACAGCCATCTTGTCCCCTAGGATCATTGCTATTTTTAATCTTCATTTTACATCAGTCATGGCAGGTGAGCTCTAGGGGAACACCTGATCCTAACAAGAGATGATGACTTGATTCCAGGAGATTAGGTTTCAACCTTGACATTGACATAACCTCATTATGCAAGTAATGACCCAGTTCCATCTTATTAAGAGGCTTGGAGCATGTACAATTCTGGTAACCTCTGAGTGGGAAACTGAGTGGAATTGAGTGCTGGGTGCTAAAGAGAGACATGTGAAGAGATAAATGAGTCTTGTGTGCATAAGGTTTAGACTGGCTCACATCATGATAGAAGTGATGATTGACAAGCAAAGCATACAGATAAGGTTGATGTGCTGCACTGGGCATGATATCTTGTGGTGTGTGTCATTGTCTCTTGCTTGGATCTGCTCTGAGGTGTATGTGCATTGTGTAATTGCAGTGCAAGTGCCCTCTGCAGTGTGAGTATGTGTGTATGAAGTGAGAGTGTTTGGATGCTCTGGAGTGCTTCGTCTACAACAGTAGTTACCAACCAGTAGATTGTGATCAACTGGTCAATCATGGAGTCTCTGACAGTCGATCTCAGTCTCAGTCCCCCATCTAATTTTTTTTTCAAAGCAAAGTTAGGCATAAAAGAGGGGCGGGCAAAATGGCCAATCCGGTCAGCAGCCGGACTCCTTTTCCCAGCAGCCCCTGCCCTCATGGGTTGAGCTGGTCTCCATGGAGACCCCAGCCACACATGCACAGGATAGCTCAGGCTGGGGTTGCCATGGAGACCAGCCTGAGTGCTGGGAGAGGGGCGGCTGGGAAATGCAGTCCATGGCTGACTGGATCCGGCCTGTGAGCTGGCCTTTGTCCATTCCTGGTAAAATAAAGCTGTGTTGTGTGCATGACTACATCAGAACAGACCCTTTCAAACCAATCACATTGCTAGCTAGTCATGATTTGACCCCCCTCAATGTGACAGGTTATACGTTTGAAACAGCTTCATCACTATATTTAAAATGGCACTTTTTATTGGTCTCAGATGTAGAATTGAAAAAAAGAAAAAAGCACATGTCTACCACCTAGAAATGTTTCTTATAGACTACAGTAGTAGCTCATGCTCTCCTGTTTTCTCTTTTTCTATTAATAAAAATTACATACTTAGGTAGGTAGCATTAACAACAAGTGACAATTAAAAAGGCCATTTAAAAAGAAACTGAAAACCTACCATTTGGGATGGGAAAGTGAATTTCTGTTCACAACACTGAAAGATAAGTGTGTTTGTCTTCTATGTCACACAAGTATATCAATAAGTTAAAAGAGGAACTTAAAAAGACACTACACAACAATGCATAGGAAATTCAAGGACAGTTTCCCCTTGAATAGCACGCTTCATACAAAGAAAGTCAATGAATTGAAGGCCATTTTGAAAGCTCGACAGTCATGTTTTACTAAACCAGCAGCACAAGCGAAGGCCTCTACTGAAACATCGTTTGGCATTTGCCATCTGCTGGCAAAACACAAGAAATCTTTTACAGATGGACAAGTATTTAAATATGTAATGACCATAGCAGCGGACTCCTTATCTTATTTAAAGACTTCAAAAACAGAGCAGAAATAATGATGGCAATCTAAAACATATCACTTGGTGTTCCACAATAGCAAGACAGGCGGAATCTTTGTCCGAAGATGCCTTTCAGCAACTACAGCAGGACTTGAATGACCGTGAATGCTTTTCACTGCAGATCAATGAATCTGTCAACACGACCAACAACAGTCCAGGTAATTGTTTTTGTTCATGTGGCTTTTAAAGATGTGACAACTAAAGAGGACCATCCAATAGTTTTGCCCCTAGAAAACAAGAGGTAGCGATATCTACAAGGAATTCAAAGAGTATGTGCTTGAGGAAAATATTCCAATAAAGAAACTTGTTTCGATCACAACAGATGGTGCACCCACCATGCTTGGTGCAAATGCAGGCTTTGTTGCATTTTACAGAAATGATCCTGATTTTCCTTCTTTTGTGAATTATCACTGTATAATCCACTAGCAAGTACTAGCAAGTAAAGTTATAGACTTCTCACGTGTAATGAAAATCATTGTCAGAACTGTAAACTCAATTTGCACAAGAGTTCTTCAGCACCACTTCTTTAAATCCTTAATTGACAAAATGGATACTGCTTACAGTGAGCTGCTTCTCTGTGCTCATGTGAGGTGGTTAAGCAGGGGGAAAGTTCTGCAAAGATTTTTGGATCTAATGCCAAAAATCATTACTTTTTTACAATCAAGGAATGAAGTGTGCAATGAGCTGTCAGACAATGCATTGCTGTTGGACTTTGGGTTCCTTACTTACATAACATCCAAATTGAAGGAGCTGAACTGCAAACTACAGGGAAAGGACAGAGATTTATCATGATCAGTGTGGTGAATGCATTCAAATTGAAACTGGGTCTGTGGTCCTCCCAGTTAAAGGATAAAATTCTGCAGCACTTCCTGAGTCTGGAGAAAATACTGAAAAAAATTGAAGACAAAGAAAAATGGTTCCATCCAGAAGAGTTCTGTACATACCTAACCATATTAGCAGAGGAATTCAACAGGCAATTTCAAGAATTACAGGTGATGGAGCCAATCATCTTGTGTATCTCAAATCTGTTCCTTCCAGTAGATGTTGGTGGTTTGGCTGTGATATTCTATCAGGTGTTTGATTTACAAATAGTGGAATTGATATGGAGATAATTACCATTCAAAGCAACATTGAGCTGAAACCAGGTCACGGAACAGTGATTTTTGGGGACTTGTAAATCGAGAAAAGTACCCCCTTCTATTGTCCTGTGCTTTAAAAGTGAACACTTACTTTGATTCCACCTATCTGTGGGAGATGACATTCTCACAAATGAAGACTAGCAAGTCCAAATATTGCACCTTGTCACAGGAAGGACACAAGGGATAGACCCCGAGGGGTCAAGGGAGACTCCTGGGGGCCAGGACACCCCGGCAAAGACAAAGAGAGAGAGAGAGTGATGGAAAATCCCTTACCTGCATGCAGCCAGAGACGCAGCGAAACTGGAAGTTGTGGCGGGACCCACAAGGCTCATTAACAAACCGTGCAGACGTCTTTTTAAAACTGCGGCCAGCTGGAGAGAGGGAGGAGAAGAGCCAGAACAGGGAGATAAGAGGCATTGCGAGCAAGGCAGAGGGGGAGAGAGCGGGAAGCAAGTTGTCAGAGGAGGCATTCCCAGAGCCCCTTCCTGGGACTAGAAAAGACAGGATCGCTTCCCACGGGGCAGAAGGCTGCCTCCAAGGACTTCGGGAGGAAGACGCCAGCGGCAGGATAGAGGAAGAAGGAGCTGGCATGCCACATCCTGACGGAGGACCCCGGGGAGAGAGTCCAGGACATCAGAAAGGTGAGTGGGGTAACCAGGGCAGGCCCCGAAGAAGACAGGGGAGCGACGGGATCCAAGGCGTCGAGTCAAGAGGGATCAGTATGGGTTTGGCCAAGCTCCAGGGACAGCCCCAAGTGGGAGGCAGAGGGCTTAAGCAGCAACAGGGGCTACTGGAAACAAGTTCCCACGGCGTAAAGCCAACCAACGGGGAATATTAAATAGCCGGAGCTGGAGGGGATGTCGAAGGTCCAATTAGCTGACAGATTACCCACTGCAAGGAAGGGCAGAGGGTGGCACCCAGGTGTGGGCAGGCATAGGACAGGGCTAATTAGAGAACTCTCAGGCTAGGCTGACTGATTTTGGTGTAGTTAGAAAGTCACGGGTACTGTGAATATTCTTTCTTTTGTGGTTTTGGTTTCCCACCGTTGGAGGGGTTGGGAGGTTTGTAACATGGAGCCCTAGTGTTAACTTATTAGGAAGAAGGGCTTTGCCGTGTAAAGGACCGAAACAACCATGCAGACCCATAAAGTGAGGCTCTGATTTGGGTAACTGTGTGAGGCCTAATACGTATTTTTCAGATAAGGCTAGAATACCTGCAAGAAGGGTCAAGCCGAGAATGACATCAGCAACCCATCGTGGCTGGGTGTAGGGCGAGGTACAGGGGAGTTTGGAGCCTTGCAGAAGACTTCCACCAGAGGTCCCAGACGTAGACAAGCCCCAGTAGTCGGACCCTACCACTGAAAGAATCAATGAAGTCGTAGCAGGCGGGATTGGGGAAGAGACTATCCCAGGGAAGAACGTCTATTTACAAGGACCAGAGGGATGGATCAAAGAACAGCCATACACATCCAAAGTCGGTCCAAAGACCAAAACAACCATGCAGACCCATAAAGTGTAGCTCTGATTTGGGTAATTGTGTGAGGCCTAATACGTATTTTCCATACACATCCAAAGTCGGGCAGCAGGGGACCAAATGATCGAAGCCTGACAGGTACACACCTGTCTCACAGATGCCCATCTACAGGACTGCATCTGACTAGATATTTCAAACTATAACCCGAACTTCAAGACACTGGCAGATAATCTACTGTCACAAGTGTCACACTAAGACTCGGTAAGTAGGGAAAATGTATAATTATGTATATTAAGCACTTGATCTTAGCTTTATATAATATAAATATAAACTGTTATTTCTACATTTTCTTTGAGGTAGATCCTGGGTTGCACTTTAATTCAAAAAAAGATCTGCTTAAAAAGGTTGAAGATCACTAGTCTACAACATTGAGATCCGAAATCTCCACTTCCTCCGCACTTTTGAGGAAGGGTAATGTATAACCCTCCCTGGGTCTCAGGCCTGTTCTGTCAGTGAGAGCTGTAAGGGACTCATGGTGACAGGGCCTGTGGGTGCAGTATGCTGATACTCAGTGTCAGGGGTGTATATAGTGCTGTGTATATAGTTGTTCATTTGTTTGTTGCTTACGTATTTTGCCTGTTCTTTAGTTGTAACACTCATGTCACCTATACAATAGTCTAATACAGTTTTAAAACTTAACCCATTGTTGACTGTTGTACTTGGGAAGGAGCATGATGGATGCATCCCAGAAGGAAATCCTCCACTGGGCCAACAAGGCTATGAGCTAGAGTCAACTCAGAATGTTGATATTAATAGAGGAAAAGTTTCTGTTGTTTCTTCCAAGGCTCTAAGTGAGAAAGAGGGAAGTCTAAAGTGGCAACACAGAAACAACCAGTGCACTGTCAAGTTTGACAGTGACAGCACTGAAAGCGACAGGACACATGGTCACGTGCAAGGCAAAGCACAGATATAAATGGTACAGCAAGTGTCCAAGGAGGATGCTAAGGCTGGGGCAGAGCAATCAGGTGCTAAGGCAAGCAGCTGAGAAAGAGTTAAACCATCTAGCCAGTACAAATGGAGCAATGGTAATAAGAGAAGGAAGCCTAAATCCCCATGATTTGAGTTACAGGACTCAGTTTGGAAAGAACTGTTGAGATATACATCCAAAGATATGATAAAAGGGTTGACTACTATTCAATTGCTCGAGATGCTGACCCAGTATAAAAAGCAGGATGGGAAAGCAAATTAAGAGGGAGACACAGGAGGA
>NW_017728886.1:120316692-120343258 GCF_001723895.1 Crocodylus porosus
AACTACATTCTACCCCATCTATTAGGCATCTAAGGAGACATAAGCTCCTAAGTGTTACACATTTTCAACCACTAACTTTATAGCTGGTTGGCTGTTTTTATAGCTGGATAGTAATTTTTATTATGAGACAATTACTTTGCACAAGTGGCTTGTCTAAAATTAATGGCACGATTAACCAGTTAATTGCGTGATAATTATTTTTCCCTTTTGACTGATCTTGCTTTGCATGTGTGGTGGGTCTAAATTCATTGCAGGGTTTCCCAGGATAGACCAGTCTAATGGTAAAGACAGTCAGGGCTAAACCCAACTGTATCTTCATGTCCATATGAAATGGCGATTTGGAGCACTAACTCATAGTTTGGATTCTGTTTGCATTCATGACAGAAGAAGATTGTGCAGGCACCTGCTGAAAGTAAAACAGAGGAGAAAGATAACCCTTCCATCTTTTATCCCAGGGAGCACAAGACCCAGGTTCCCAGTCCCCCTTACCAACAGTATCGAACCACATCCCTTATCCCATAGTATTCTAACCACAAAGCCATGGACTAGGCCAGAGGTGACCAACCTGTGGCATAGGTGCTACACATAGCACGGGCAGCCTCTTTGTGGTGGCACATACCAGATAAGCAAGGGCAGGCAGCATACTGATAGACAGAGTAGGAAGCAGAAAGCAAAGTAGCGCATAGGGAAGGAAGCACAACGAAGAAAGCAGAAAGCAGAGTAGGCAGATGAAGGGAATTGGAGTGGCACTTGGGGATGGTGTGGGGCTACTCTTTGGCACATCTGCCAAAAATATTGGCCTGAACTGGACTAGGTATTGCCAAGAGTGCTTGCCAGCCACCCTTTTAGTAGCAATCAAGACAAGATGCCTGAAATTGGTACTATTACAACCATTAGGTAGCTAGGTAATGTAATCCTATACCTCTGCCAATGGATGGCCTTGCATACCTACCTTGTAATGAATCTATTTCTACTAGGATTATGTAGCACAGCTGATAATGTAATATAACCCTTCTGCTGGACACCAGTCAGCAGCAAAAAGGGATGGGTTCACATTTTGGGGTACCCCATAAATTATACCAGTGTCTTGAACCCCTACCCAGAAATCTGGGAACACTCAATTTGCTGGGGCATACCCTATAAACAAAATCCACTCCTCACAAGCAATGTAAACACAAAAACTCAAATTTATTACACAAAAATAAGAACAAAAAACCAAAAGAAAACACTAAATATAATTTTTAAACACTATTAACTACAAAATAAAATCTATAGGTGCCACCCTTTTGGGGAAGCTTTACCCATGCCCACAGTCTGGGACTTGGGGTTCCCCAAAGGTTAGTTCCAGGGGCCTGTGGGCCTGCACCCCTACACCTGCCCTTAAGGAAATGGGCTGGAGAGGGGGGTCCACACCAGAGAGTCCTATGAGCTGCTCCTTGGGTTTACTGCACCACAGGGAGCTGCTTGAGAGGGTGGGTCCTTCTGCATAGCAAAGGGCTCTATCACTTCTGGAGAAGTGGTAGAGCACTGACCTTCACTTCCACGTGGTGGCTGTGAGGAGTTAACTGTGGCTTTTGTCAGCATCCAGCACCCCAAAATTCCTAGTCCCAATCCCAGCTCTCCTGGGCAGAAAACTACAAAAGAACTTGAAGGAAAGGTCAGGCCTATCTTGGCTTGGGCCTGAACTACAATTAGTGCCTGACCACACTGCTTGGTTGAGACATAAACTACAAAAAGGACAAAAGAAGGCCCAGGCCTATCTCTCTGGGCCTGAACTGAGCAGCAAAAGCCAGCCAGGCCTATACTGCACTGAGGCCTGGTTCAACAAGATCCAGTCCCTACTCACTGGCTCCCTGGTCACAGGCTCCAGTTACTGGGAATGGGAGCAAGTTCACCCCCACCTGTGGTGTCTGCTCTTTAGTGAGGTCCCTGGAGTCCCAGGTGATTTTGCTCCAGGCCTAGGCAGGCAGACTTTGTGCCTAGGGCCCACGAGCAGGAGACTGACTACTACAGTCAGGCTCTTCTCCTGAAGAATGAAGAAGAAAAGAAAATAGAGCAGAAGGTGGCCAACAAGGAGTCTGGCCAAAAAGACCCACCTGGAGCTAACTGGAAGAAAGTTGTTTCAGGCTCCAGGACATGTAAGGCTAAGGCTGTCCCTTCCCCTGGCACTGCACAACAGGTATGCTCCCCTCACCATGCTTGAGGAGGCTCTGATGGAGACACTGGAGGAGGAGGTGGGTAATCCAAGAGGAGACACAGAGTGTTAGTGGTGGGAGACTCCCCCTCTGGGACACCAAGGGACATCTGCCATCTAGACCCCCTAGCTTATGAGGTCTGCTACCACCCTGGGGCCTGCATCCGGGATGTTGTGGAAAGGATCCCTAGGCATGTCCAGCCCTCTGACCAGTACTCAATGCTCCTCATCCACATGGGCGAATGACATGGCCAGGAATAATCCAGACCAGGTCATGAGTAACTACAGAGCTCTGAGGGATGGGATCAAGGGGTTGGGGGTTCAGGTAGTCTTGTCCTCTGTGCTTCCATTTGCAAGCCACGGACCTAGGAGGGAAGGATGTGTTGAAGAAGAGAACTGATGAATCCAATGGTGGTGCTACTAAGAGGGCTTTTGTTTCTTTGACCACAGCGCACACTTAAGGAAGACAGGACTCCTGGGAAGGGATGGCAACCACCCCCCACAGAGGGGTAAGTCCCTGTTCTCAGTCAGGATGGCCAATCTTCTAGATAGGGCTTTAAACTAAAATCACTGGGGGATGGGGAAACACTGACTGAAGCATGTTGGGGCACTGGCACACAAAAAAGCTCTGAAGCTGGGGGCACTAGGAGAGCCACTCTTGCAAGAGCTGAGGGAATGGTTCTCCCTCAGCACGACAGGAAATCAAGGGTCTCAATTGGAGGACTCAGGTGCCTGTACACAGGAGCATGGGGAACAAACAGGAGGAGCTAGCCCTCCTACTCCTCGATGAGCATTACAATCTACTTGGGATTATGGAGACCTGGTGGGACTCCTCACATGATTGAAACATAGCCATAGATGGCTACACCCTGCACAGAAGGGACCAAGTAGAAAAGAAAAGCAGAAGGGTAGCTCTCTATGTGAGGGAGCAGTTTTCCTCCTGTTCCCTACATACCTAAAAAATGATTTTTTATTGTCCTTGATTTCTGTGGCTAGTTTAAATTCAGTCACTGCCTTAGCCTTTCAAATCAGCTCCCTACAAATGCAGGCCATTGTTGTATAGTCCTCTTTGGGGATTTTAAAGACTCAAGACGCTGGGGCTGGGTGGGGCATGGCTGGTAGAGCAGGCAGGGGTCTGCCCAAGGCCCCATTCCCCCTCCTCCAACCCCACCCTCCACCCCCTACTTACCAGCATGTAGTCTGGGTCCAGCTCCCTGCAGCAGCGAGTGGGGACTGCCTGAATCTCCGAAGTCCTCTGAATCTTTTCCAAATCAATTTGGAGAGCTTCAAATCAATTCGGATCTTTTTACTGGTTTCCCAATTCAATTTGGATTTGGAGATTCGGCTGCCGAATTAGGTCAAATCTCCTCCGACTCAAATCAGCACCCAAAGCTTCATACAGCCCTACTTAGCAGCCGCAAGAGAAAGAGAGAAAAGCCTTAGTTGAGTTGTCCTTATATGTCTGGTGTGACATCACCCAAGCTTTGTCCAATTAAGGAGTGCCACATTTCAGCCTCTCTCTTACCCAATCTGCCTAAAGAATCTTCTGCTTCCTCTGGCCAATGAGGCCAGAGGATTTTACGTACTTTACATAGATACAGGCTCCAGCTTTCCATGTGCAGACCACATGGCCAGAAACAGGGGCCATTTTGCCTACATAAACACACGCACACACAATATACAACAACCAAAAGCACAGTGTGGGGGTTACAGTAACCAACTCACCTTTCTTTTAATAGAGACACACCCCCATGGCTGTGTTAGAACAGCTAATTCCAGAATAAAAGTGTTTTGCACTGATATGAGTTTTCAATGGAGTTTCTTAGACACATTTATCTGAGATTGTTGGTCAAAGTGCTTCAGCTGACAATAGCTGGTGTGGTGGCTCCTGGAAAAGGTACATACTCTCAGACAAAGATAGATCTGAGAAAAGTTCATACCCAAAAGAAAAATTATAGCATACGTGCCTACCCAGGCACTGTTGGAAAAGAATGTTCTTAACTTTGGTGTATAAGAGGAATTTCAAAAGAAACTGGGAACACCTTTATCTTGCAAACTTCTTAGCCAAACTTGAGATGAATTCTCTCAATTATTGAGCAGAAAGCACTACATTATTCTCTCAAGATCTTTGCCCACTGGATGTGGGGCATAAGCATAAAGTAACTGTACAGTAAATCTAGTGATATAAAAGCATTCTGGAAATGTAAAACTACATAAGTCTGGATGATTATAAGTAAAACTGCAAAGATTTTCAAAATGAAAAAATGCTAAATTAAAAGGGGGAAACAGCCCTTAGAGAGAGAGAGAAATCAAAAGGTGTCAGACTTTGATTAATGGTTATAATCAATGGAATAAAGCTGATCTGGATAATTCTGCAATGGGTCCCACGGGAATTGATGCTAATGCTATTACATTTTCATTTAGCTTTACCTCTTTGTTAATTTAATAGAGATGCAGGATATTAATAATATTATTGCTATATCAATATCTTAATTGGCTGAATTAGGTTACAGAGATAATATGAACATTCAGCAGTGTACTCCCTCATCAAGGGGAAATATTTTCCTGCATATCTAAATTTTCACACTGTAAAACTTCTTGGAGCTGCGATATACATGTAGCTGTTTCTGTCATAACTTCATTTCAGTTCTTGAGTGTTAAGCGACATGCAGAAAGGATTTGAGAATGTCTCATTTTCCAACATCAAGCATTATGTTATGATAAATGTGTCCTTGCCTGTTTGAGTACCAATCCATCTGTAAGTTAAAAAGTGTACATTGTATACATTTTCCTGCAAGGTTCTTATTACAGTATTGATTTGTTATCACTGGTCTCACATAAAAGAATTACCATGTAAATGAGAACAAGGAAGTGCAGAATAAAGCAATCTCTCTCTCAGAGCTGTGTAAAATGAGGAAATCAGGAACACTAATCTATTATAAATGATTTCAAATCAACAAATTAACATTAAACTCCTATATAAAGAAAAAAAAAGAAAGAGATAGCAAAAGCCACAGAATTTACAATATTGTCATTTCAGAATAAAGTTGGCAATGCTGTCCATTTATAGTAAAAACATCTCTTGTTTCATTCCCAGAGGACAACAGCTAGTCAAAATAAAGTATAGATGCCATTAGTGCCATATAAGATACAGCAGATTTATGGATAATGCAGCCAAGCATGTAGTGCCTTCCATCTGCTAATGCAATGCAATTGAAACAATCAGGAAAAGATAAGAATTATATTGTGTGGCCTGATCCTGCAAGATACTGAGGACACTCCATTCCATGGGAATCGTGTACAGCAGGAGTGGCATTCTATTCTTTTCTGGTCACATAGGTGTCCAAGTCTGGTCCCCTGCATGGCATTTTTGATAATCAAAGTCCCAGAAAAAACATTTTCACACAGGTTGTTATTCTACTCCTGCATGTGGATGACTACGCACCACTTTGTAGTCATGCAGACTGAGCTGGTGTGGTAGTGGCCAGGGCACATGCATGTGCTCCTTGTGCCTTAGGCAGCCATAAATGAAGATGGCTAAAACCCATGACTACTGGGCTTAAATTCAGGAGCCAAAGAAGACTGTGTGCACTCTTTTGCCCCCATGGGTCAGTGTCTAGGTCATTGGGTCCCATCACCTAGAGGGGGTTTAAACAAAGACCTGCTTCTGCTTCCTTGCACTGCATCTATCCAGCACACCACAGGTCAGACAGTAGTCACTTGCTTCTCTGGGGCTCCTTTTAAAGTTGAGCTACTAATATAGTCATTGGAAGAAAGGCATGTGGGGCAAAGCTTCTGTCCCACTGAGAACAAAGTCCCAGGCTAGAACTAGAACCCTCCTTTCTAGACCAGCTGCCACCTCAATGAGATGCACACCCTCTGGCTGCTCGTTTCTTCCTGGCCCCACATCTCCCACAGACTTCCTTCTCATGGCTGCCCAAGGGGCCAGCTTCAGAAGAAGTACCAAAGAGAATCCTGTATACTTTGTAAGCTGTGATGTGGTAGAGTACTGTACAAGAAGTCAGACGCCCAGCTTCAAACTATCTCTGCCCAAGGGGTGCAGGCTTAGAACCAAAGACATTCAGTTTTCGAGCAAACACCCTGGCTACTGAGATGTTTGGGAGGTGTGGATGATATTTCTAACCTTGTTGTCAGGGCGTCTGACCAGTCTAGTCAGCCATGTGTACAGGTATAGAAATTCAGTGCGTATGTAAGTGGCTTTTTTGAAACTTAAACAACCACACAGACAATCAAATCTAGTCAGCTAGGTATCCAGAAAATAATAGAATGCCATCCAAAGTGCTCAGAAGTAAAAATGTCTAAGGATTGGACACCCAGACAAGAATGTTTGCTAATAGTAACCAACCTCACCACCAACCTTTGTTTTGCTCTTTGAAGGAAGCGAATCGGTTCGTGTGTTGAGAGTAAGAACCAATTTTCCTCTCTTTCCTAGAGGATGCTGGCAATCTTTTTTAAGGTACAACAAAATGTCAAACGAAGCTGAACCCCAAACTGCAGCTCCGCCTGCCCACTAATAAGGGAGGAAGGAATGTTTATCATTAGGCGGCTTCATATATGCATGTTGTAACACCAGACATTAACATGGCCCATTGAACAAAATGAAGGGAAAGACCTTGTCCATTGTACACCATATTCCTTGTACTTTGATACACTTCATTTCCCTGCCAAGAAAGGAAGCATTTACTCTTGTACATTTGAAATAAGAGTTTTGGCTGGTCTAGATTTAAATACATCAAGCAATGAGTTTTTTTCTCCCTCCCTCCCTTTTGGTTGTAACTTGTCTCTCCTTTAGTTGTAACTTAGCCAAGTGACAAAGTGAGCTTTTAAAAAAAATATTTCTTTATATTCCTACATCCCTCTTATAATTTCTTTCTTCTTCTTCCTAGCAGTCTTTCCATTATGTCAATATCTGTCTGGTTGATAAAAAGGTTGTCAGGGCTAAATACCATGGAACAGGTGCTACTATGCAAAAGCCATTTAAAGAGGGCCAATTATTTTAAACAGCTGTAATCCAATCCTTCTGCCTATGGAGCCCAAAGTCATGAACAGTTCAATACCCACTGTTCTCCTAAAGTCTTTCTGAGAAACAGAACTGGTCAAGTTTTTTCTCCTCCTTATTGGGAACACAAAGACAATTCATTTTCCTTTGTTAGAATTTAATGTTGGTGGGGAGGCTATGTACCACTCTCCTGCCTGCATTTACGCTTGTTCTTCAGGAATAAAACATTCAGTAACAGAAAAATCCAAAGGGCTTGTTATGGGATACAGTGACCCAAAGTTTTCACTTAATTTCTTGAAAAAGTGTAGCAGCATTATATATATTATTTATATACACTGTGGTTGGATCACTTCTAGGGGAGGTGTGTGTGTAAAATATATTACACACACATTTGTATAATACGTGTATATACACACACACACACACACGTGGTGTTCATAAATGTATAATGTGTGTATACAAAACACACACACTTATATGTATATATGTGTGCGCATATATACACACTTCTATATACATACACACACACACACATATATACACATACATACACATAACACATACACACATATACATACACGTGTGTGTGCACAGATGTACACACACACACACATTATGTATGTATGTATGTATATATGTATTATAAATGATTCATCCACATTAGATGGATGTTGAAATTCAGAGGCAGGATTGACTAACTGACACCTCACAGCCAGGAACCCAATATGTTGGAGTAGGGAATGTGAATGGATGACAGGGATAATGAAAGCAGTAGGAGGCATATACAGTTCAACTGGAACAAATGAACCAAGGAAGGGTGCTAAAGACATGTCAGTTCTTATGTTAACATGCACAGTTACCAATCTAAATCTGCAGTCACAAAGCTAGGAGAGTGGAAAGCAGCTGAAGGAAATCCAGCTTTGTTTCCTAAATACAATTACATCTAATTCCAATACATATGGTTAGATACACACACATCTGTGAAGGGAAAAGAGTGGGGCAAGGGTTAGGAAGACCACATCGTGATTGGAGTTGCAGCTAGCAAGGGATGTAAAGGACAGCAAGAAGGATTTCTACAAGTATGTCAGTAACAAGAGAAAGATCAGGGAAAGCATGGGTCCCTTACTGAATAGGGGAGGCAACCTAGTGACAGATGATGTACAAAAAACTAAAGTACCCAATACATTTTTCACCCCAGTCTTCACAAGCAAGGTCAGCTTCCAGACTACTGCACCTGGCAGCACAGTTTGGGGTGGAGGTGAGCAGCCAACAGTGGTGAAAGAACAGGTTAGGGGCTATTTAGAAAAGCTGGACATATACGGACCAGACAGGATGCACCCAAAGGTGCTGAGGGAGATGACTGATGTGATTGCAGAGCCTCTGGCCATCATTTTGAAAACTCATGGGAATCAGGAAAGATCCCAGGTAATTGAAAAATGGCCAACACAGTGCCCGTATTTCAGAAAGGAAAAAAGGAGGTTCCAGGGAACTACAGACCAGTCAGCCTCACCTCAGTCTCTGGAAAAATCATGGAACAGATACTCAAGGAATCCATTTCTGAGCACTTGGAGGAAAAGGTGATGATTAGGAAGTCAACATGGGCTCAGCAAGGGCAAGTCATGCCTGACAAACCTGATTGGCTTCTATAATGAGACAAGTGGCTTTGTGGATGCAGGGAGACCAGTAGAAGTGATATAACTTTGATTTTAGCAAGGCTTTTGATACAGTCTGCCACAGCAGTCTTACAAGCAACTTAAGGAAGTATAGACTGGGTGAGTGCACTGTAAGGTGGATAAAAAACTGGCTGGAGCATCAGGCTCAGAGGATAATAATCAATGGCTCGATATCTAGTTGTCAGCCAGTATCAAGTGGAGTGCCCCAGGGGTCGGTCCTGGGACCAGTTTTGTTCAATATCTTCATTAACAACCTGGAAGCTAGGATAGCACATGCCCTCAGCAAGTTTCCAGATGACATCAAGCTGAGGGGAGTAATAGATATGTTGGAGGGTAGGGCTAGGATTCAGAGTGACCTAGACAAATTGGAGGATTGGACCAAAAGAAATCTCGTGAGGTTCAATGAGGAGAAGTGCAGAGTCCTGCACTTAGAATGGAAGAATCCCATGCACTGGTACAGGCTGGGGGTTGACTAGCTGGGCAGCAGCTCTGCAGAAAAGGACCTGGGGGTTACAGTGGACAATAAGCTGAATATGAGCTAGCAATGGGCCCTCGTTGCCAAGAAAGCTAATGGCATACTGGGCGGCATTGGCAGGAGTGTTTCCAGTAGGTCAAGGGGAAGTGATTATTCCCCTCTATTCAGCACCGGTGAAGCCACATCTGTAGTACTGTGTTCAGTTTTCAGGCCCCCACTACAGAAAGGATTTGAACAAATTGGAGAGAGTCTAGTGGAGGGCAATAAAAATGGTGAGGGGACTGGGGAACATGACTTCTGAGGGAACTGAGCTTATTTAGTCTAGAGAAGAGGAGACTGAGAGGGGACTTAATAGCAGCCTTCAAATACTTGCAGGGGGGGGTTCAAAAGTGGATGGAGCTAGACTATTCTCAGTGGTAGCAGGTGACAAAACAAGGAGCAATGGTGTCAAGTCACAGCAAGAGAAGTTTAGGTTAGATACTAAGAAGAATTTTCTCACTAGGGGAGTAACAAAACACTGCAACAGGTTATCTAGAGAGGTTGTGGACTTTCCCTCTTTGCAGGTTTTTAAGACCCAGCTAGACAAAGTCTTGGCTGGGATGACCTACCTGGGGCTGGTTCAACTTTGAGTAGGGACTTGCACTAAATAACCTCCTGAGGTCCCTTCCAACCCTATCTTTCTATGATTCTGTGATTCTAAGGGAAAAGCCCTGAGAGACTCACCCAAAGAACCCTTACCTCAGGTATGATGGGAGGCTCAACCAAAGCGGTGAACATGCTGCCATGCTTCCACAGCATGTGCTCTTTGTAGATAGGCAGGTGAAAGGCATGGGAGGGTATTTTTGGCCCTGTGGAGGGGCAGTTGAGGGAGGACCATGCCCAGCAGACAGAGGCAATGCAGGGAGTCTCACCTGCCAGCAGCTGCCCATGACCAGAAGTAGAAAAAGGAGGCAGATCCTTCACCTAGAGTGTTCAGGGGCCCACTGATCAACTTTGTGACCCATTGGAATAGGAATCCCTTGAAGATGGGCAGCCAAAGACTAAAGCAGCAGAACCCCTGACAAGCCATGCATGAGTTAAGGGGTGTCCACCCAGTCTGTTTCTTCCCCTCCCCTCTTTTGTTGTTGTTGTTGTTGTTTCTGTCCCGGTGGTGGTAGAATGCGTGGGGGAAGAACTCTCCTCCCGGAAGTATGGTCTGAAGGTTCTTGCCCTAAGAAGCCAACCCAGGGAGAAGAACCCAGGGAGAAAGGGGTTCCTTTGTTTGCTTGTTGGAAGAGTAGAGTCATCCTTAAAGGGGCAGATGTGAATTAATCAACACAGGAGCCCAGAAAGGGACATTTCATAGATTTTTTTCATAGACACTTGAGCTGGAAGGGACCCCAGAGGATCATTGAGCCCAGCCCCCCACCCCAGGGGCAGGAAGTCAGCAGGGATCATAGGATCCCAGCAAGATAAGCGTCCAAATATGTTTTGAGGGCATTTGAACCACCTCAGGTGGCAGTCTGTTCCAAACTTTGGGGGCTCAGACAGTGAAGAAGTTCTTTCTTATGTCCCACCTGAACCGGTCACAGGGGAGTTTGTGACCATTCAATCTTGACATCCCTTGGGGCGCTCTGGTGAACAAACGCTCCCCCAGATCCTGATGAGCACCTCTGATAAGCTTATATAGGTGGCCACCAGATGACCCCTGAGCCTGCGCTTTTCTAGGCTGAAGGGTCCCATGGCTCTCAGCCTCTCATCATAAGGTCTGTTTTCCTGACCTTTGATCATGTGTGTGGCTGTCCTCTGGGCCCTCTCAAACTTATGCACATCTTTTTTGAATTGTGGAGCCCAAAACTGGAAACAGTACTCCAGCTGTGGCCTCACCAAGGCCAAGTACAATGGGAAAATGTTGTCCTTGGATTTGCTTGACAAGCATCTATGGATGCAAGCCAGCATTTTGCTCACTTTACTAGCCATAGCACCACACTGAAGGCTCATGTTCATCTTGTGGTCAACCGTGACCCCAAAGTCCCTTTCATCTGTAGTTTTGACCAGCGTAGCACTGCCAAGCCTATAAGGATGCTGCAGGTTTTTCCTCCCAAGGTGCAGAACCTTGCATTTTTCGGTGTTGAACACCATCAGGTTCTTATCCGCCCATTTCATGAGTCTGTTCAGATCTGCCTGGTTCACCCTCCTGCTCTCAGGTGTGGATGCTTTACCCCAGATTTGGTGTCGTCGGCAAACTTGGCCAGTCAGCTTCTGACACCAATGTCCACATCATTGATGTAGATGCTAAACAGTATAGGCCCTAGAACAGAGCCTTGTGGGACCCCAATGGTCACAGCGCACTGAGACGATTGGCTCCCGTCAACCACCACCCTCTGGGTCCTACCGCAGAGCCAGTTCCCCAGCCAGTGGATCGTGGTGACATCAAGGCCACAGTTAACCAGTTTAACTAAGCAATGATTGTGGAATACCAGATTGAAGGCTTTTTTAAAGCTGAGGTATATGACATCAATCTCTTCCCCTTTGTCCAGGTGATAAGTCACCTGGTCATAAAAGGAAATGAGATTGGTCAAGCAAGACCTACCCGCAACAAACCCATGCTAGGTATCCCTCAGGATATTGCCTTCAGCTAGTCTCTTAAGGGTGGCCTCCTTGATAATCTTTTCCAAGACTTTCCTCAGGAGAGAGCTCAGGCTGATGGGCCTGTAGTTTGCTGGATCTACTTTCCTCCCTTTCTTGAAATAGGCACAACATTGGCCCTCTTCCAATCTCACCAGAGTGCCAAGAACTCTCAAAGATCCGTGCCAGGGACTGAGCTATGATGCTCGCCAGCTCCCTGAGTACCCAAGTAACCCATCAGGGCCGGCTGACTTGGAGGTATCCAGCCTGTCAAGGTGTTTCTTCATGAGGTCAGCTTCAATGGAGGGCAAGGAATCTCCCTCGCCTGGGCCTCGCTGACCCATAGTGGGCAGGGCCGTCCCATGGGGCTGATGGAAAACTGACGCAAAGTACCCATTTAGCAAGTTTGCTTTTTCCTGGGAGTCAGTTGCCCCATCTGGTTTAGCAGGGGTCCAATGTTGCCTTTGCTTTTCCTCTGGCTCCCCACATATCTAAAAAAGGACTTTTTATTTTCCTTGATATATGTAGCTAACTGGAGTTCCATCACAGCCTTGGCTTTCCTGGTTTGCTCTCTGCTAGTGAGCAAACCAGGAAACATTGGCCTCATCAGACCTGTTCATTCACATAAGTATTGGATTAGGCCCTCTAAGGAACTAAGCTGGGCCACTTAACCCAGGAATGGGGGATGCTTTAAGTTTATTTTTCTTTTCCTTTGTTACCCACTGAATGGTATAATTGGCTACTTAAGGGACCAACCTGGCCTGATTTACCCCAGAAATCCAGGAAAAGCTGATTTAAGGTTGTTGGCCTGGTGGACTTGTAATGGGTTGATCTGATTGTTGGCAAATATCTGGCCCAGAAAGGGTGAGGGACTTTGAGAGAACTGGCCTTAGGTGGCCTGAGAAAAGGCTTAAACTCTGGGATACCCATTAAGTCCTCCAGTGCTGACCTTGGGGTGATTTGGGCCCCAACATGAGGAATTCTGGAAGTGGTAAGGGTGGGGTGTGAGGGGGTCTGGAGATCTATGAAGAAACCCTTCCAAAGGAACCATCAAGATCTTCACCAATCCAACATCTAGCTCCTAGTAGTCAATAATACATCACGACGTGACAGGCAACCAGAGGACACTGGAAGTTAGTGGTAGTGATATGGTCTGGTGCTCCAGTGGCTTATTCAAGTAAGACGCCCAGCAGTTGGGGGCCATGACTGTACAGCACCCATCTCCAACAATATCAGAGATGATACTATATACTACACATACACACGCTGTACTATAATATATATATATGTATATATATATATACACACACTATATAGATAGTATATGTTATAGTACTCTGTGTGTGTATATGTGTGTTGTATATAGTATCATCTGTGATATACACAGATTCACCCTATATATATATTAGTATCATTTGTGAAATAATTTAAATAGTATATAACCTATTGCTACAAATTGCCTCTGTGCCAGAGGATGGGCACGCTGCCAACATAACAACCACCTTTAAAAAAGCCTCCAGACATGATACTGGGAACTAGAAACCAGTGAATCACTTCCATCCCTGACAAGTTGGTAGAAATTGTAATGAACGATAACACTGGTAGTTACACGGACATATTATGACCCGCTGGGGAAGAGACAACATAGTTTTAGTAAATGGAAATTCTGTTTCTCAGATCTCCTGGAGTTTTTTCAGGGTGTTATCAAGTACAGGGACAAGGTGGATCCAGCTGACATAATATAGTTGAACTTTCAAAAGGCACATGACAAAGCCCTTCACCAATTGCTTTTGAAAAAAAAAACTGCATTGCCACAGTTTGGAGGAGGGAAGGTTCTTTAGTGGACTGACTGCTGGTTGAAAGATAGGAAGCAAAAGGTAGAGCTAACTAGTCACTTTTCAGGATGGAGCGAGGTCAAAAGTGGGGTCCTGCAGGGTTCTGTGATGTCCCAGTTTTGTTCAATATTTTCATCAGTGACTTGAAAATGGGGGTACGCAGTGAAAACACCAGGCTTGCAGACAATACCAAATTATTCTGGCTAGTCAAGTCCCAAGCTGATGGAGACAAGCTGGAGAAAGAACTCACCAACTGAGTGAGTAAAAAAAATGGTAAATGAACTTTACTGTTGACAAATGCAAGGTAATGTACCTGGGGAAAAATAACCTCAACTGTATGCACACAAAACTACATTCTGAAATATTGTTAGGAATCAGGAAAGAGATCTTGGAGTCATTGAAGATCAGGGTGGGCAATTATTTGGGCTAGAGAGCCACTTAGAGAGGTTTGGTGAGCTGGGTCAGCACCCCCCACACCACCACCACCATGACAGGCCAGCACACCATAGCCAACCCACAACAGCTCACCAAAACTCCATAAATGGTAGATTACTAGACCAGTTCAGGGACACTGGACTGGGCAGGGGTATCCATGGAGACTAGCCCAGGACCCCTGCTCAGCCAGGCAGATGGGATGAAGCTACAGGTGGGCAGGGATTGGGAGCAGCATCCAGAAGCAGAACGGGTAGGCAGGGAGCGGCATCTGGGAGCAGGATGGGGAGGCAGATTGGGGCTGCGATTGGGATTGCAAGGCAGTGACAGCACAGGGGCAGGGCCCAGGCAGAGTTGTGATCTGCTCCCCACATGATGGATCTGGATCATGACTAGCCTGACCCAGAATGGGGGCAGAGTGCACACCTGTGACTTGACCCCACCCCCCCACCCTTGCCCCAGCACAGGTGCATGCAATCAGACCTAGTACAGCATGGCCCCAGCCACCACCAGGGCTTCTGGGAAGCAGATCCTAGCCCCACTGTGTACCCAGTGGTAGCAGGACCAGTGGCATGCCCCATGGTCCCAGTTGTCAGCCCAGGCCTGAGCTTAGAGGAGTTGAGGGATGTACTGAGGCCCAGATAAAATCCCTTGGTAGGCTGGATCTGGCCCATGGGCCATATTTTGGCCATCCCTGTTGTAGATAGTTTTCTAAAAATGTCAGCACAGTGTGCAGCCAAAAAAAGCCAGTAAACTGTTGAAAACAAAATGGAGAACATCATGCCAATATACAAATCCATGGTGTGTCCATATCTTCAATACTGTGTGCAGGTCTTACCCCAACATTACCAAAAGGATGTAGTAGAGCTAGAAAAGGGCAACCAAAATGATTAGGGACATGGAGCAGTTGCCAAACCAGGAGAGACTAAATGTGAGAGTTTGGCTGAGATGTAGGTGGCCAGGCCGGCAGTGGGCCAGTAGGAGCAACCTGGAGGCCAGCCAGGTGAGGACACAGGTTATGGGAGCTGAGAGGGGATATCCAAGAGACGTATTCCAAGATATAAGCCAAGGTCAGGAGCTAGGAGTCACAGAACTGGTGCTGAGTTCCAAGGAAGAGCTAAGGTCAGAGTAAAGGAAGCCAAGCTGAATCAGGGTGCTGGGGAAACCAGAGGGAGCAGAGCCAGCACTGAGGTTCATGGGAGATCCAAGATGAGGGTCAAAAAAAGCTAAAAGTTGAGTCAGGAGCCAGGAGAACCAGAAAATAGTGAATGTGAAGCTTGCCAGAACTGACTGAGGCTGTGTGAAGACATGCCTGCAGCCTAAGGCTGCAGGTGTGGTTATAAGGGGTGAGAGGCACTCTCAGCAGCCAATCCAGTTGCAGAGAACTGGAGCAGCCGCATAACCAGGGATCAGGGGCAGGTATGATGAATCAGGTGCTAGCCAAGCCAGGCATGCCTGGTC
The DNA here is from genome assembly GCF_001723895.1 of Crocodylus porosus. Classification (NCBI taxonomy): domain Eukaryota; kingdom Metazoa; phylum Chordata; order Crocodylia; family Crocodylidae; genus Crocodylus; species Crocodylus porosus. The sequence continues at coordinate 120,332,390 of NW_017728886.1, forward strand.
AGAGGCCCTGACACCTGAAAGGCTAGGATGCCGCAGTTTGGAAAGAGAAGGCTGAGGGGGGGCATGACAGAAGTCTATAAAACCATGAAAGGTGTGGACCACATGAACAGTAAACTGGTGGTCACCAAGTCCCAGAATATTAGAACTTTGTGGCACCTGCTAAAATTAGTAGGAAGCAGGTTTAAAACTAACAAGAGAAAGTACTGTTTTGTGCAATGTGTAGTTAACTTGTGGAATTCATTGCTGCAGGAAGTGATGGAGGCACTGGTCAACAAACAGCATAGCCTGGTTCAACAAAGGGACTGAATAAATTCACGGATGACAGATCTATTAATGGCTATTGAACAGAATGGTTGGAGAAGTTTCCTTTGGCATCTCTAAACCAATAATGGTGGATGGGATGCGAGGGAGGGTATTGAATAAGGGATAGACCACTCTAGAGGTATCTGGTTTGATGTTCTCCTTGCATAACATCAATTTCTGCCACTGTCAGAGACAGAATACTGGGCTAGATGGACCACTGGTCTGACCCAGTATGACAATTCTTAGGATATTATATTCTTATATGTCACAGATTTAGGTTACTCAGTCCAGTCCTTGTCACACAGACAACCGCAACACAGAACATGGTTCATAAATATATCAAGCTCCATCGAAGACCAATTTCTCCCAATTTCTGTTCTAGCCCCTCTGTCCTCTACTGGAGATAGATCTTCTCATTTCCAGCTTAAATATACCCACATCTATAAATCAGTTATTTTTGGTTTATGCACCTTTGATCTTGTGACCACACTGTCTTTTTCCTTCCTCTCCCCTCCCCTTTCTCATGTTAAGCTCCCCAACATATTTATAGACAACAATCACATGTCCTCAAAGCTTTGGATCTGCTAAGTCAGCCAACCTTCTTTAATCTCCTTTTGTAAGACAGATTCACTATCTCATCACAGTTGCTCTACTCCACATCTGTTCCACTCTGAATTAATCTTCCTTGAACCTGGGTGACCAGTTTCTATGTAAACTGAATTCCAGATGAAAGTCTTACCAACCTTCTGTTCAATAGCTTTGATATATTCCTATCTTTACTGGAAATAAATCACCTAATATGTCCTACGGTTGCATTTGCCCTTTTCACAGCCTCATCACATTGATGGCTCAGAGTCATCCTGTGATTAACTAATACACATCCTCATCTGTCATTCTAAGCTGATGAGCTCCCAGATAATAGCTGAGATTCTTGTTATTACTCCCCAAGTACATGGCCTTGCACTTTGTGCTATTAATTTCTTCCCTTTTCTATTAGTCTAGTCCTCAAGGTTATTCAATTCTTTCTCTATGAAATTTTGATCCTTCTCTGTACTGATGAAGCCTCCCAATTATTGGAATGTCTGTACTGAAAACAGATAAGAAGCAGGGTAGATTAGCCCATATGGCATTCAGTGCTACAGCTAAACCTGAGATAACTTAGCTCTAGCTGGAGTTTCTCTACATTAGAGTGAGGGCATGCCTTTTGTGTCATCAGGAAATGTCATTAGTGTGCTTCTATTTCTTGTGTCAAGGTCACTGATGAATGCATTAAATAATAAAGGCCAGATCCTATTTCACCTACTAGACACATAACCAAACTTAGAAGCCTAAGTGCAATTCTGTTCCACATTGCTCAAGTCCCTGAAACCTGTTAATACAAAAAGTAAGAGGGACCTCTTTTCCTCACTGCTGTTCTGTGACTCAGTCTTATAGTCCATATGATGGGGGTGTTACAAACATAGATGCATTCTTGGACTTTCAGGGACTTGAACAGGGTAGAACAGAACTACACTTAGGCACTTAAGTCTGCTTACATGCTAAACAGGTGGAATAAACTCTGACCCTACCCAGCCAACAATCAAACATTTTGAAACTGTTACCTTTTTCAACCCCAGCAGCTCTTCTTTCAACACAACCAGTTGTTGTTTCACCATCAGCCAGTTCCTTACCCACCTTACCACTCTTCAGCTAATCCCCATGTTCTCCAGTTTAACTAATAATTTACCATTTGGGGTTGTATCAAATGATTTACTGAAGTCCAGATAGATTACATCTACCACATTTTCTTTGTCTAAAAAGTCAGTCATTTTAACAAGGAAAGAGATTACCTCACTCGGACACAATCCCCCTTCAGTAAACCTGTCTTGCACCTTACTTCATTTTCCATTAATGTCGTTAATTATTCTTGCCTTCAACATTTGTATGCATGCCACCATGGCCGGCATAATGGTCTGAGAGCTGCCTCAAATCACTTTTCCCCCTTTCTTAAAAATAGGAACAATATTTATCCTTCCCCTTTATATGGTACTAGCACTGATTTGATCTTTTTATTAAGAATTGCTGCAACTAAACTAGTGATTTCATGGCTCAGTTCCTTCTGTATTTTTAAGCAGAGATTATTTGCCCCCCCCATCTTGAGCACATCAAACACCTTGACACTTCCATCCGCCTTTGTTAGGTAATTTCCCTTTCTATTTCTGCATTCCCATTAGCCAAACTACTTTGCCCCCATGTTCAGCATTATTATCTTTACTGAAAACTGAGGGAAAGTACTCATTCAGTTGGGGGGCCAAGTCTAATTATCTTTAGTCCCCACCCTATACTTAGAAACATCACTTTTTTCCTTGTTTTTTTATTTATGTGGCTAAAGGGCCTTTGACTTCATGCTTTCAGTTTCTTAGCATCTTGAATTGTATTAACTCTCACTTTATCTTTTAGCCTTTCCCTACTCCAAGGGGTACCTTTACTTGCCACCAGCATCCCAGGTTTGCAGGTCAGGTAAAACTGATTGCTAGCCCCAGACTTAGGTGACCAAAAAAGAACAAAATGTCACTCCAAAAGACCAAAATCATTACAAGCTGCTTTAACAAAGAACGTTCTGGTCTGGCTTTGGATTTTTGAAAGCCTATGAGCCACAATCACTGTGGGTGTGGAAGCGGAGGGAAATAGTGTTGCCAACTCTCCCAAATGAGAGTCAGGTGATTTTGGTCCTCAACACAGCCAGACGTAGAGCTCCCAGCTTCTGTGTTCCAGTCTTATCTGTCCACTTCTGAACCCAGCAATTAATTCCTCCCCTAACCTCTCAGTCAACAGTGCTTCCTTCCAGCACCTGTTCAACTCTTTCTTTTCATCTGCTGTCCCACAGGTGCAACACCAGTTATTCACCCACATCATTGTCAGCTCTGGGGTTCTCCATACCCCTCTCCTAAAGGGGAAACTCAGGTCTTCCCAATACTCACTTAATGACTGGTCTTAGTGGCCCCCACTTAACCACTAGCATCTCAGAAGACCAATAATGTATTCTACCTTCTGGCTGCATACATGGACCTATAGACCCAACTGCCACTCTGTTCAAGTACCTGAAAATCAATACTGTATCTATTTCTATAATACACTAGGCACATCTACATGTTCATTTGATGTGGCACCAGTTTACTTGCAAGTAAATTACTCACAAGTAAATGGTGCAGGGAAGCAGGAGCAGATTTGGCGCCAATCTGCTTCCACTTCCTGGGGCTCTGCAATGGGCCCCTGCCACCACTAAGAGCAATTCCAGGCTCTGGCTGCAGTTGCCAGCAGCCCTCTTCAAAAGGCAGCCCCTCTTGCTGCTCTCTGGCCAGCTACTTCCCTGGCCAGGAGCAGCGTGCCCAGCACAGGACAGCACACAGCAGCACTCTCCTCCCCACGCTATAGCTGCTCCAGTCCCTGCCCCTGGCAGCGACGACCAGTGCCCTGTGCTCCTGCTGGCTACTGCACTGGCCCTGCTGGGCCACAGCGCTGACTGTCACCTGGCCCATGGCTGTCTCAACCCTTCCAGCTCACCCACACACAGAGGCAGCCTGCCCACCCACTGTGCACTATCTCAGAGCCGCCACCACATACCTGCAACCTCCACCTAGTCTGCCTGGTCAGGCCCCAGCAGAGACACTGATGACAGGCTCCAAGATACCACCACTGGGGACACCCTTGCCCTCCTGGTCCTCCAGCCCTGCCACCTCTGGGCTTGCCAGGCCAGCCAAGACTGGTAGTGGTGCATCATCCAGTACACCTGGGATGATAAGCAGTGGCTGGAGGCCTTCCACATGACCCAGGTCACCTTCCTGACCACCTGAGGCAGCTCCAGCCCCACCTGGAGCAGTAGCAAACTGGCATGTGGCCACCCCTCCCTGCAGACACCTGGCTGGCCCTCACCCTGTTGTAGCTGGCCATGCCCACCAGTCTGCAGTACATCAGCCACCTGTTTGGCATAGGCAAAGTCACCACTGAGGAAGCTGTCCTGGAGGTATGTGGCTCCTCCAGGATGTGCTGGGGCACACTGCTCTGTGTGCATGACCCCCCTGGCAGTTGGGATTTCATGCCCTGGGATTCTCACAGTGCATCAGGGCCCTCTACAGGATCCACATCCCCATCACCTGCCCACCCCACAGACTCTGCCTCTGTTACAGCCACATAGGCTTTCACCACCACAGGGCCTTCAAGCACATGAGTGCTGGCTGGGTGGGCAACACCTACAATGCCCACATCTGGAACCCCAGCCTGCTGGGCCTGGTGGAGAGTGGGCACTTTGCACCGGGGTGCTGGACCTGCAGCTGGGTGCTGTGGTGGTCCCACCCCTTTTTACTGGGGGCCTGCCCTGGCTCATGTGGCCCTGCACTGGCCTCCACCAGATTCATTTCAGCCACTGCCTGAGCTGTGTTAGACCCTGACTCCATCCAGCACCCAATGACTAGGGAGATGACGATCTGATTGTTCAGGGATCCAGTTGCTCAGGGAGCACACAGGGAACAAACACCAATACATATTGCTAGCCAACAGCTTTATTCAGAATGGAGACAGCTTTGGGCTAGCTCCAACAATAACGTTCAGAGAGCTGCAGTGAACTCAGCTCACCTTGGTTTATACTCACTAAGTTTTACTCCACCTTGGTCTCTCCTTTGTTCCACCCATATTTCCTCGTATCTCAAGCTCCACTTTGTTTACTGTTTGTTTCATTAGCACAGAATTACCTATGTATTTTACTAATTTGCTTGCCTTTTTGCAATGAGTGCATGTCAAAGACCTTGACTCCACTTCTTCGGTCACTGGGCGGACTTCGACCAAAACCTGGAAGCTTCTGGAGGCATCTTCACCAACCACCTTCTCACATATGTTTAGCTCAGATTCTGTTACCAGTTACGTGTTGTCTTTCACATTCCAGTCTGTTTTTCAGTTCCATGTTGTACCATCTCCACATTCCTAAGACTTCACCTCATTCACAGCACACAAACTTACAGAGACTCACTTGAAAATAGTTGACATAGTTAAGATGGTTATTTAGCATAAGCAAATGGCTGGCTTAGCATAAACATTCATAAGCAAAATCTGCTTTACCTCCTAACGATACAAATTGAGCTATATATATCTCTCTTACAACACTACTATATTGTTAGAAAAATATTTGCCTAAGCGTCTTGCAATCTTACTTTTAATATATCATTCTGCCTTGTAGTTACCAGCTCTGCTATACTACAGGCTAAAGCCTTTTATTCAGCTGCAAATCCAATGCTCCCCAAGATCCAAATACTGGCACGCTAACAAGCCAGACCTGCATCCTGGTGGAGTGCACTTCAAGAGCTGCAGGTACAGTCTTACCCCAGGAGAGCTGCACACCCATCAGCAGGGTTCAGAGCACCAGGTGCAGGAGGTGCTGGCCAACCACCTCCTCCAGCACTCCCCACTCTAACCCAACTGCACCACCAACCCCTCCCTTCCCCCCCAACATACTACATGCACTGCAGATGTCTCACAAGAACAAGTTTTTATTCCCCTCACATCAAACGGATCCCTCCTTCCCCCCCTCACCAAACAGAGCCCTTCAACCACCCACCTTGTGCACCAACAATAAAACATCTTTTCCCCACAATAACTATGTACAATGTCCATTGTGTGTTGCCCTAGGATGGAAAGCTATGGGGTGGGGATACCTAGGGGGCAGAGCCTGGGGACAGCTGGCCCATAACCTGGTCTCTGGCTGTTTCCCCATGGGTGCACAGCTCAATGAGTGCAGTGAGTGGGGGGCTCACCCAGGGGTGATGGTGGCCGGTACTCTCCTGGAGCAGGCAGCTCCCCCTCTGGGGCTGGTGGGCTGCTGGGTGATGGCCACAGGCAGCCTGCCTCCTCCGCTCTGTTCACAGGGTGGGACAGGCCAGGCTCCTGGGGCAGGGGGCTGGACTTGATGATCTTCAAAGTCCCTTCCAGCCCTAATGTCTATGAAATCTATGAAAGTGTGGGGCTTACCACATAGCCAGGGCTGGCGTGGCTGGTGGTTCTGCATGGTCATGGCTATTGCCGAGTGCATATGGCTCTGGGCAGTGTCCTCCGACAGTGGGATGTGACAGGTGGGCTCTCAGCCATGGGCCCCCCTGGGGAGAAGCAGGCACTGCTGGCAGTCAGTAGTGTCATATCTGGCCATGACTTGTAGTGGGGGATGGGGATGTGGAGCTGGCACAGCGGGTGCTGGTCTGGTCTCCCCAAGGTGCTGGTGGAGGGTGCAGCCTCGGAGTGTGGTAGGACAGCCTGCTGGACAGCCAAGGGCCCCCCCCCAGTGACATGTCACGGGGGTTGCCAGGCTGGGGCGGGGACTCAGGGAGGCCACCTGTGCTGCTGTAGACAGAACGGCTGCAGCCTGGGTTCCAGGGCACAAGCATGTCCATCAGTTGCCACATAAAGGATGTGGTCTTGTGGGCACCCCCCAAGCAACGCTTGTGGTTGGTGATGGAAACCCATGGTGCCCACAAGGCCTTGACCTTTATACAGCACTGCCACACTGACCAGTTGTGCCTGCGATCCCGCATTCAGGCTGACAGCCCTTCATAAGAGTGGGTGTTGGAGTGCCCGTTCTGCTCAAACTGGCACTGTACCTGTGCCTCATGCTCAGCACCACGAGGTCACCAGTCTCCTCCATGGACCAGTTGGGGCATTGGGTGGTGGGCATAAGTAAAGGCACAGCTGCACCTTCACTTATGGTGGAGGAGGACATCATCGTGGGTCCTGCACTGGCTCTCTGGATCCCTGCACAGCTGTCCCTGTGCTGCTGAGCCTGGGTAGCTGCCTGCAGTGCCCAGCGCAAGGGCCTGACACAAGACTGGGAGTCACACAGCAGAGGCAATGCCCTGCAGCACCTGCAAGCTCCGGGCAGGCTGCTAGGCGTAGGCTGTGGGCAGGTGGAGCTGGCCTCAACACCTGGCCAGCCAGGGGGACACAGGGGAATGGAGTGGTCTCAGGCTCCCTACTGGAGTGCCCCAGAGCTCTGAGCGCCTGCAGGCTTTTAAAGGCCTGAGGCAGGAGCTGCATTAAAAGCAGCCCAACCTTGGGGCATAAAGGCTGCCAGGCCAGTATTCTAGGGCTAGCCTCAGGCTGATCCCTAGTGTCAGGGCTGACCCAGAAGCAAACTTGTTCCCAGGTCATGCCTACATGTGTGTAACTGCACGGTAACTAACCATGAGTAAATTTGCCTGCAATTAGGGGTTTTTACAGTGCAGTAAGCACACTCATGTATAGATGTGTGTGCTTACTGTGTAGTAAACTACACTACTGCACAGTTAAGCATCTCCTGTAGATGCTCCCACTGTTATCTGACCCTTAAGACTGTTACAAAAAAGGGTGAGAAAATGAGGACACCCCACACCTTTTGCATTAATAGTTTCTCAGAGATTTGTGCAGGGGGGAACAAAACTGCACGTAAGTGCCTACTTTTATTTATTCACTTAATGCATGGAATTAAACCCAGCTCCAGATGGCCCACTTCACCAGCTGAACTCTTCTTTTACTAATAAATATAGACAGTTTCAGTGATAAACCTGATTCCCTTGAAGTCCTTGAATCAGAATAATCTGAAATGAAGGAGACCTATTAGCTCATCCAGTCAATCCCTTGCAGTACTGGATTGTCTTTAGCAGCATATTTTCTACTGCTTTCATTGAGTCCAAATGCTTGTTCTGTAAATCACTCATCCCATGGGGTTTGCAGCATTTTAATATGCTGTTCACTGAGACTATCACCTTTTACGTGTGTAACTGATAAGAGCTTCCACTTCCTCATAGGATTATAGGGCTAGAAGAGTCCTCACAAAGTCATCTACTCCATCCCTCTGCTCAAAGTAGGATCATCCCTGAGTAAACCATCCCAGTCAAGTGTCTGTCCAACCTGCTCTTGAAAATTTACAGGTATGAAGATTTCACAGCATCTCTGGGTAGGCTGTTCTAGTGCTTGACCACCCTCATACCAACATCTCCAGCCTAGATTTCCCCTGCTGCATCTTGAGGCCATTGTTGTCCCCTACAGACAAAGAGAAAAGCCCATCTCCGTCCTCTCTGTAATCACTCTTCAGGTATTTGAAGACTCTTATCAAATCCCCCATCTTTTCTTTTCCAAGTTAAATGGCCATAGCTCTTTCAGTCTTTCCTCATAAGTCTTGCCTCTGAGGACCCTAACCATTTTTGTTGCCCTGTGCTGGACTCTTTCCAAATTGTACACTTCATTCCTGAAATTTGGGGCTTAAAATGACACAGTACTCCAGGTGAGGCAGCACCAGTGCTGAATAGGAAGGAAGAATCACTTCCCTTGATTAGTAAGTGACACTCCTATTAATGCAACTCTGAATGATGCTGACTTTTTTGCAACAAGAGCACACTGGTGACTCATATTCAGCTTAGAGTCCACCATAACCCCCAGGTCCTTCCTGCAGTACTGCAACCTAGTCAGTCATTCCCCAGTCTGTATTAGTACATGTGGTACTCCCAGTTAATCATAAGGCATATAGTTGGTGATATGAAGGGGAAGCTATAGACTTGTAAGCGGAGCCTATTAAGGCTTGTGTGCACCACGTTTGGAATCTGTATTAAATAGATTGCTACAGTTCTAATAAAGCTAATGATATCAATTTTCTATATGACATCCCACATGTTCAAAGCACTTTTCAAACATTGGAGTACTACTGGTAATTCTCACAACACCCCTTAGAAAGAGTCACTTAACCTTTCCACACCTCAATTTGCCCACTGAAATAAAAATACTATTTCTTTCCTCTGTTACAAGAATATTGGAAAGCGAGCAAAGGATTTCCATGGAAACCAGGCTGGGCTTAAGCTGTATTTGTTTCTGGATTTCACCCCAAGTTCACAAAGGATTCTTGAATGTGGGTTTATGCTGTTTAAGTCCCTCACAGCTCCTTCTTCTCCCCAAAGCCCAACAAAATCTCTTTCTTTAACTCTTAGCATCTTGTTTTCCCTTCAAATCCCTTTCCTTGAATCTTCATGGGACTGCTTGATATATGCTCTCTCTACTATAAAAAGTCTTTTGAAGGCTGGGTATGACACCTAAGAACACAGTAGTGGAAAGGGCCCACTGGACAATCATGACCAGTTCCTGCATTCACAGGCAAGCACTAATCCAAGGAATCCCCATAATTATCACTTCAAACCCTCACAGTCAGCTAGAAGGCCCAACACCCAAAACCGAAAGAACAATCTATAACATATTGTAACTTCCCATGCCTTTCTCCCATGCATTGCGCATGTGGACTCTTTAAGAATCTCGCCGTGGCTTCTTGGGCTGCATGGCTAAGCTAGTAGGAGTGGCCTCAGGTTGGATCCCCAGGGGTCTTTCCTGCCACATCTTTGATGATAAGAGGTTTTAAATCGGGAGGACAATGCCTGGTCCTGTCCCCCTGGTTCTTTTCCTTGGCCTTCCTCATGACCAGCTCTTCTTAGGGCTCCACCTCCCCTACACCCCGCTTAACGCCAACCATGATGTTGCTTGTCAGGGCCGCTGTTCAGGCCCTCCCCAGTGCTCGGTCCCTCGGGCCTGTGGTTGTTGACCACTGGTGTAGTTAGTGCCAAGTGGTCTCCATGGCCCCTCTCTGCTCTCTGGTCTATGAGGAGCTGTGTTCCACCCAGACTGCCGCCTCCCTTGATGTGTTGCTGCTTCCCTGAGTTTGGTACCTGCTGCTGGTTGTTCAGTTCAGAGTCCTGTCCTTGCTGTGTCTGTCGCCATCCCAGTCGCTGAGGCTACTGGCTCTGGCCCACAATGGGTCCGCCAGCAGCTCCTTGGGTCCACGCTGGCCCGGTATTTCCTCCTCGCTCCCTTCCTGAGGGAGCCACCAAGCCTCCTCCTGCTCTGCGCTGTCCAGCTGCTCTGACCCTTCTGAGCCAGCTGGGGATGCTCCTTCTTGCCCCCTCAGCTCCCTTCCTGGTAAGCCTTTTCTGCCGGCTCCAGATGCCCGCCCAGCCAGTTGCCCTTGGCACAGGTTTTTTCTTTGATCTTTGACCACGGCAGCTCCAGCCACCGCGGTTTCACTTTCACCACCTAACAGCTACTGGCACAGCGTCCTGCCACCTCTCCCCTTCTCCCGGTAAGTTTTTATTACATATGCCAAAGCTAGATGTCCCACCACTGCTGCAACAATACAGTGGTTGATTCATATAAGATCAGAAGATCCTAGGAAAAGGACCATGTCCCACACTACAGAGAAAGGCAAAAATCCCCACAGTTCTATTTTGTCCTGAGGGAAATTCCTTCTAGACCATAAATGAGGCAACTGGCCTAACTCAGAGAAGAGCAAGACCCTCTATCCAAGAACCTTTAGATTTTCTTAGTGCTGTCAGGGGAATCAGTACGCTGCAGCCAAAAACCCCTAACCTTAGCTGTGGTCAGTGTTCTAGTACCTTAGAGCAGTGGTTTCCAACCTGTGGTCCACAGACCCCTAGGGGTCCACAGACTATGTCTAAGAGTTCTGTGAAAGATGACTATGATCAATCAAAAGTATGTGAATACCCGCACTTACAATTCAAAGGAGTCTGTACCTCT
>NW_017728886.1:120343358-120369710 GCF_001723895.1 Crocodylus porosus
CCCCGCCCCCCAGCGTTGAAACCAGTAGTATTTTATAAAGGGGAAAAAAATCCCAAAAGGTAAATCAGCAAAACCCCAAACTCATGGGATTATAAAACACCTTCTATACCACAAGAGCCACTTTATTACCCCAGATGCTTTTCAGGGATCCAAGAAGGCTGGAATGCAATCACCTAAGTGAGGCACCTATGTCTATTTACATGAAAAATACATGGAATAGGATTTAGCCCATGGGATTCTGAAACAAAGCTAGCATAGTCTTAGTGGCTCTGAGAATGCCTGTGAACTGTTGCAGGTCTCCATGCAAGATTCTTAATAGGCACACTTAGGACTGTAAAGGTATGCCTGAAACACCCAGGTACTGGTAGACAAACATCCAGAGATAGGTCTATCTAGAACATGAATCTAGGGGGAAAAAATCCAAGAAGAATGTATTAAGAATAATTTGTACGCATCATCTTAATGAGTAAATTAAATGGCATACACATATTCTAAAATCATGCAGGGAAGAATAGCATCCAATTGCTTCAATAATATTAATATTATGCTATGTTAATATTACATAATATAGCTTACTGCCATTTCATGTACCTGAGAAAAAGTGACACACATTGTAATAATATACTTGGAACACTCCAAACTCCAGATGAAGCTAAAATGTCAGTTTTATCTGCGTGATATACTCCTGCACGAAGCAGGAATCTCTAATTATAACTCATGCCATGCTATATCCATTACTAATATCTTAGTTGGAACATGTTCCTTAAGCATAGTATATGAATGACTCTGTCATACCAGGTTGGTATATTCCTTATTTCACACACATAGCAACACAGTTTCAGTTTCTGCTTGGTGTGGGTGAAACATGTTAGATAATAAGAGAAGGCTAATGAGTCAGGAAAAAAAGTGATAGAGTGATGTGTGGCCACAAAGGTTTATGAATTATGAGAGGCAAGGATTTCTCAGGATGATATCTTTTATTAGACTAACTGTATAGCTGTGGTAGAGTTAGACAAGCTTTCAAATACAAAGTATTCTTCATCAGATGACCTGAATAAAAAAAAGTTTCATGGAAAGAGTCCCTGCCTTTTTCAGGAAAAAAAGGTCATTCTTTGCTTGACCCCCTAGCCAAATATGATGGCTTATGGGTTAGGTTGTGAAATTTTACCACTATATTTTGCTACAAATCATGCTGTGACAGAGGGCACACTCAGAGCCAGGTCTCATGCTGGCCTGCCCACCTGTCTGTCTGGGACAGTCTGCCCAGTCTCATCTGCCATGACTTTGTTGCTGTCACAAACTGGTGGTATAATGTGGGGAGCTGCCTATTCCCAGCCCCAATTCCAGGGGGCACTATCTACAGCTCTGAACCTCCCCTACATCACAGCCCATGCCTCGCAGATGGCATCCACATCATGTAATCATAACCTCCACCATGACTGGTGCTCCAGGGTCTCACAGGGACTCTCACTCCCTCCATGGAGCAGCAAGTCATTGTGCTTAACCTTTAAGTCTTCCTTGCATCCAAATCTTGGCCTCCTTGCAGTGGAGGACTTACCAGGGTCAAGACTTACCCCTAACTCCCTGGCTGAGTCCCCTTCTTGGCCTCTGGCCCAATTACAGCCTCAGGCATCTGAAGACATACCTTGGCCTACTCCCTCCACCTGAGGTTCCTACTGTGCCTGCTCTAGAGCCCATCCTGGGGTCTTCTCACCCTCATGATCAACTATTCACAGGGCTGGCCCTTGTGCTGCCCTTCAGGCTTACTCCCAGTTCAGCCCTACTCAACACATCCCCGGTACTGCTCTTCAAGCCTACTCCCCATTCAGCCCTACTCTGTGCAGGGCCACACTCTACATCTCATCCTACCCTTTCAGGGATCTCTGGGATCTTGCATCCCTGCTGGGCTCAGGTGGCACTCTGCTTATCATGCCTGGCCCCTCTATTCTCACAACTGCCTCCAAAGCTGACCCAAAGATGGGGGCTGGTGTTAAGGCACCTGTCCTCACCTTTGACCAGGGAGGTAACTGGCCTTGCATTTCCTGGGGGTTCCCACACCACTAGGAGCCCCACCAGGCCATCATTCCTCAGCAGAGTGCAGTTTTAGGTCATGCCCAGGACCAAGAGCCTCTTGCTCTTACCATCTAGATGTCCCATGCAGCTTAGTCAGGCAATATTTCTGCCTGCTGGCAGCAGCAAACTGCAGCCTTTATAAACCTTGTTCTCAAAATGACTACCACCATCAGGCACCTGGTAGCTGCCTGACTCTGCCCTTAAAGTGGCAGGCACCCAAAGGTGCACTACCACACATGCATATAGGTATTATTTTATTTTGATCCATGTTGGTTCCTAACTTTGAGCTTTGAATTTCAGTCTGTGACCTCTGCCAATACGTTGCATAGACTGCCTCCAAGGTGGATGGGGCTGTTAGCTTGCAGGAAAGGCATTATTGGGGAAATGCATTAGTGGCCAGTTTCACAAGTGTGGGCAGTTGCACATCAGTCATGGATGTCAATGTTCATGACAGCTAGCCTATCACCCACTGAATCTTGCTGAGCCATAGAGGAGCACCTGAGAATCTAACCCTTCTGGAATAAATAATTCCCCTTTCTAGATCCAATAAAATAAAATAAAAAAACCCACAAGACTACTTAAGGGCAGCCATGGAAGAAAGCAAAAACTGATCTGCAAGTAACATAGTAAACATAACACTGAATAACTGAGCTGCAATAAACAAGATCCCTGACTTCCTCATGCATGGGTGTTCATTGTCATAAACCTTCTGGACTTTCGATATGACATCAGCCCTGGGAGGCTGGTAGCCTCCAGGGGTGGATTGAGAGGATGTGCAGTGGCACAGACACACCCATTTGTATTCCTATTCCACCCTGCAGCTGGGCTGTTTCCACACTGAGTGCCCAGCACAAGATGGGATGAGGCTGGAGGGTGAGGGTCAGAAGAGGAGTGAGTGGGTAAAAGGGAATCCCAGGGGTTGGGATCCACAGCAGAGCTAACAGCAGCTACCACAGGGGCTGCCAGAGGGAAGACGAGGTAAGTGTGCTCACTGATCATTCATACCCCAGGCATACAGAGCTGCCCCCTTTTCCCCCTTCCAGCATCCCCTGCCCTGGCCACTCTGAGCAGTGTGCTCCACTGTGGGTAGAGAAGGTGCAGGCACAAAGCTGCACTTTTCAGCCTGGCTCATCGCCTTACTTCTGACAAGCTTCCAGGGCTGATGGGAGGGGCCACAGTCTCCTGGTTCTGTGACAGTAGGGGCTGCACTTGCTCCCCCAAGTACAGACTGGGGGCTGGGATGCGTCTCATGTGTTCTGTTGTCCCCCCAGTCTCCACTCCTCCAACCCCATGGTGCCCTGCATGTGCCACGTATGCACAGCCCAGCCCCTGGTCCCTGCTCTGTCTGTTTAGCCCCAGGGCTGGGGTTCAGTTGGGATCACACTGGGGGTAAATAAGGGCACCAATTGGCCCTTTGGGTCCCAGTCTCCAGCTGTGACTTGAGCCTAGGTCTAGGTGCTGTACTGGAAGCAAGTGGGCATGTAGAGACAGGGAACAGCCTGGGCGGGGGTCACTATTATATTACATTTTATGTTATGCTAGCTAATTCCCAATGAGAATGATGGGGGGGCAGATGGGGACAGAGTGCCCCCCCGCTACTCTGGGTCCAGCCCCACTCCACCCCACCCCTCCAGCCACTCTAGGTCCAGGTCAGCGCTGCTCCACCCCCACTTCCCACCGCTCTAGGGCCAGCCCTATTCCCTCTCCCCGGTTCCAGGTCCAGCTCCGCTCCACACCCCATCCCTGCAGCTCCAGGTCCAGCAATAGGTGCGTCAGTATAGAAATTGGAGTCTTGTTATTTTCCCATTTCTTCTCCAAACCATATTTAAAACACTTAAAGAATGCTTTTGTTTCAAAATGATACTATTTCAAGTCTTTAGCTTGAATTTTGCAATTATTAAGAGTGGGGCTGATCTACAATTTTCTATCAAATTTTTTGACAAGAAAAAAGTTTTAAATTAGATGAATATTCACAAAAAAAATAGACTTTCTTTGGAATGTCGTGACATTTTTACCAGAACAAAACAAACAACAAAACATTTTAAAAGGTAAACCTGAAAACTGTGTTTTGCTGAAAATGTTAGGTTTTTGAGTGAAACCTAATTTTTTTCAAGGAAAGTTAAAAGAAGTCTATATAAAACTGGCAAATTATTAATGAGGACAGGATGCATAAAGAATCCATACAGATAATAATAAAGAAAATCTTAAAGTAAAATTTGCAAAAGCATTAGAAAGCCCACACTGGTAAACTTCATCTGAAAAACAGGCTTTCATTTGCATTTATCAGCATGCAAGATTCAAATCTTTAAGTCAAACAACAGGAACTAGGAGAAGTCTGTAGGTAATATATCAAGAGGTTTGGTATTTTTATCATTCTCTAATCATGCAGCATGCTGTTGATTTTATAATAAGAAAGCCCCAAAAGAGTTTAGAAGACAGCTTCATACACCAAATGTATAGTACTTTGTTCATAAGGACACAGTTTCTTTTATTCCCTCTGATGGGTAATTCAGAATTCTTGCCTTCTCCCATCTGTATTTGATTTACATGTCAGACAGTTGCTGGCTTTCTAAATTGCCTATTAATTCAAGGGAAGGAGGGATGCAATAAGAGCCCATTTCAATAATAATAAAAAATACTGTCAGGACATAGAACAACATATTAAAAGAGTCAGGACATCTGGTCACCTTATCATGTGTGTCGGATCAGCCTTGGTTCAAGTGCATTGGTTACAAATTATGGAAAAGCCCATGAAGGGCAAATATGCAACAGACTGTGGCTGAGTTGGGGGCTAAAATTGATGTTAGACTTTTTTTTAGTGTGCTCAGATTGTAAAGAAAGCCTGCAAGATATAATATTCAAGGTTTACTTCAAGAACTGAGCTGTGACTTAGAAATAATCAGCAAAGGCGCTTCACACATAACCTTGCTGTTACATTTAAATCAGTACTGGAAAAAAAATAACAACCCTCCTCCCCCTCCCATCTTTGCAAGATTTTAACATTATTTGTGCTGCAGAAGGTGCTACTATAACCTCTCCTGGAAAGATACAGAACCAGAGTTCTTACTGAACCATTAGCAGTTACTGGCACTCTTTCTACATGGAAGTCTCTAAGCACCCAAACCAAATTAAACCTCAGGGCAAACCCATTGACTTTAATGGAGTTACACCATGGGTGAAAGTATTGTTTTCAGTAGATCTTATTCAGAGGATATGTCTGTTCTACTGCTTAGTCCTATTCCCAGACCTTCCTATAGCCCAAACTCATTGACCATCTACATTAAAGCCTCTTAACTTGCACCTTGTTCCTCCACTCCCCAGCCCTAGTGTCAGTCCCACCTGTTGGGAGGATTGAAAGCTCATGCACACCATTGCCTGAGGCAGAACTTCCCCTTAGCCTGACCTACCTCTACATCCTATCACAATTCATCTGAGTACTGCATGCCACAAGCACAGGAAATCCATCAGCAGCAATCACTGAATATCTCTGTCCTGACTTTTGGCTGTTCTGCCTCTGGCTGCTTTTTTCTACTATGCAGAATTTAGATGAAGTCCAGGAAAGATTAGTAGTAGAAGACTGATTCTTAGAAAGACTGTCTGAAAAGCAGTGAGCTTTCCTAAATAGAGTCCTTCTAGGAACCAGCCTACCCCCTAGCTGTATCTCCACTGCTTCCAGCATGTAGTTGCCATGATGTAGCGTGGCAGGGAGAGTGGCTCATGGAGCTGAGGGTGCTCCTTGGGGTTAACCCTAAATATAGATATAGACACTGAAAGTTCTATCCTCCATCTTAAATAAGGAAAGGTGTCTCTTCTTCTGATACCATTATGTGTCAGGATTGACAAGGGAGTAGAAATAAGTAGGCGCATCTGTACATGTGCAACTGAATATATTCAGGCTCATTTTGGAGTACTCTAATACTGATGTCACCATCTAAACATGTGTTTAAACATGGTAATTTACTGCACTGCTGGATACCACTTGTATCTGACAGGACTATCCAGCAGCACAGCAAATTAGTCTACTGCACCCTAATTGCCATGCATATATAGACGAGGAGGCTTTACTGCGCAGCAAATTAGTCTGCTGTGCAGTAAAGCACCTTGTGTAGATGTGCTCAGTATGGGATAAACACATCAATGGGTTTATTTTCCCAGGTCCTCTCAGAGATACAGAATTATTATTATTTCAACTTTATAGATGGAGAACTGAAGTATGGAGAGATAAGTAACTTGACAAAGATCACATTAGAAATCTTAACTGTCAAATCACCCTGCTTTAAATACTTTGCACTGATAAAAATATCTGAAGGCAGAACTAGAAAAAAGACTGAACTGGCCTTGTGTAAATATACACAGCAGCACTCAACAGAGAGAACAAAAGACTGAATGTATTTATAGGCTGTGGGTTTAGATACCTAAACCCCACTACCATTTCTTGTGGCTAAAGGTGGCAAACAGTTTATGATTTTTTTTTTTTTAAGTGATGGATTCATTCAGCAACTCAGAAGACAAAGTACCATTATAGAGCAGACAATTAGCTTCTGTTTCTATTGACACTTCTCTAAATTCATTGCTTTGATAGAATTTTCTATGTATCACTTTGTGCTTGCTCATAATGGTTGATAAACAGTAATATTTGAACTATCAGACCATGGAAGTTAATTTCTGGAGGGGCAAGTTATTTATAATGTTTTGGTAGTGCTAAAGTGATGTTGTAGCCATGATGGGAAATATGTGAGAGGCAAGGATTTCTGTCTGTGATATCTTCTGTTGGACTAACTGTATGGTTAGGATAAATTTAGACAAGCTTTTAAGTTAGTCCAATAAAAGACATCACCACAGACATCTTGCCTCTCATTTATAATGTACTTTTTGCTGACAGTATGTTAGCTAGGACTGATTATTTGCCCATGTGTTAAATTCTGCATTGTTTACAGCATACTGGCTGCTATAGTTAGCATGTGACACACCAAAAATAAATGCATAAATCATGCCCACCTACCTCTCTGGCTTGTTGTGGTACCAACTTGTATAAAGCTCTGAGACTGCTTAATGTGAACTTTAAAATTATAAAGGTGTATCAACAATTGCCAAAATCTAGTCACACTTTCCTTCAAATTTGGTATCGGAATCACCTGATTCTGTATTATTATCTGGTATCTTAATAGGTTTCTTTTTAACTTCCATCTTTTTATTCCCTTCTATTCCCTCACCCCAGATTTAGCCTCTGCTGCAGCTGATGTGATATTTTCAGTGAAGATCTGGTATTTGGTTAGACTCTCCAAAGACAGTCAAATCCTTCAGATGTCTTCACATCCTCAGTATCCATTTTAACCCTTCCACTCTTCCCTTTTTCTTTCCTGTGTGGTCTCTCACTAAATATGGTCACTTTTTTTTCTTTACAATAAAGATGCCTCCAGTTTTTCCTTACTCCTCATACACTTAAATATCTTTGTCCATCTCCTTCACTGAATATTCTGACTCTCCTTTTCTGGTCTCCCTTCTTCTAATCTTTTCTCCCACCGGTCTATACACAATGTTACCATTAACGCCACCTTTTCACAAGTCTACAGCATCTAAAGACAGCACTAAGGAGCATCACGATGAAATGCCCAGTCTATGCATGCAACCCTCATCCAACATAGCCAGGCATGCATCACAAGTTCTCTGTCTTGGGTATGTTTCTGTTTGTGTGTGTGCCCAGCACTACACTAAGAAAGCTATCTGATCCTTGTATCTCAAATGACCTCTCTCTTCTTGTCTTTCTGGAATCCTTTAAATACTGTCTTCTCATGAACAATCCCGTATGCTTCCCTTTTCTAAAATATTTCTTTTTTTCTTGGTTTTCTCTAGATAAAGTTTAAAAATAAAAACTATAGGCAGTGAACATGTTTTACCTATGCTTTGTATAGCACAGTGCACATATGGCAAGAAAGTGATTCTGAATAGCAAAGATAACCATGGCAGGGGAGTACTGTCTGTTGAAGTGTGCTTTCTAGGGTTTCAGGAGTGCAGCAAATAACATCTTCTACTGACATTCACTTCGCTTTCTCCTTGAACAAAAAAGTACCATTGTCCGGGTCTTGGATCTGGTTGCATTCATCATCATTTTAAACTAATCAGGAAGGGAGGAAGATTTTCTTTTTTCTTTTAAATGATCAAAAAGCAATCATGGGTAAAGTAGTGGAAAGTTTGTTCATCCAGAGGACAAGGCAAAGAGAATGGGGAAGGAAAGTGAATGCATCTGTATTATTATACAAAAAGAGGCTGAATAGCAGAAGGAAGGACAGAATAAGAAAGCAAGAAAAAAGTGTAATTACTCCCCTAGGTGTCTACTTAAAAAAAGGTCAGGAAGTACAGGTAATAAAAAGAAAATTATGAGGTACAGCTATATGAAGAAAATTGCAACGTGACTGGTATTATGCAAGTGTAGGAAGATGATCCATACAGCTACAACTTCAACAGTGAAAGAAATGCTGTGATTAGGAGAGACAGGGGAAGGAGGGGAAGAACTGAGAGTGGGAGGAGGAATGGGTGTTAACAACAAAGGCAGACATAGAAAAGTACAAATGGAAAGAGATGATTATGGCTCAGTGCAAAAAAAAAAAAAAAAAAAAAGGATGAAAAGGGTTCTGAAATCAGTTTGTTGCAGACCAAACTTGATGAAAATAATAAAGTATGTATTAAATAAAGAAATAGCAAAATTATCAGATGCAGCCTTCAGCCAGAAGATTATTTTTAGCTGCATCAGACTCACTCAACTTGACCAATGGCTTGAAGTTTGCAGTATGAAGGCAACTCAACCCAAATTCACTAAGCATGGTTCCTGTAACACTCCTAGGAAGCTGAATACACTACATCTTGCAAGTAACCTCTCCCAACTCTCCACCTCCCTTTGTCCCAACAACAGCAAGTCTTATGCCAGGCATATTCCCTATAATATTGGAGTGGATAAACTCCTTTTGCCTAACATTGAACTAATGCAGAGGCTGAAGTTTTAAATATTTAGTTCTGCCCTGCACTGCCACCGCTACCCTACAGGGCAGCGCAGAGGAGGCAGTGATGGCAGCAGAGAGATGCAAGGCAGCATGGTGCAGCCTCCAGCCAGCTGCAGCAGGAGGTGGAGAAGCTGCTTTTCCCCCATGCTAAACAACAGCTTTTGTCCTGCACTGCCGCTGCTGAGACTGGGCAGGCAAGCCCAGAGCAGGTATAGGGTCGTGCCTGTGCAACACAGGTCCCCACTGGTACCGCAGGGCTGATGCTAGCAGCATCAGCAGCTGAAAGGAGCCACCTGGGCAGTCTAGAAAGGCAGTCCAGCTGCAGAGCTGCCCCAGCCCCGCTGCATGCCCAGGGAACAGTAGGATGCACCATGTGCCTGGGCCACATGCGACTGAGGGACCCACCATGGGCCAAACAAAGACTGAGGGATCCAGCCCGCAGACTGTCTTTTGCACACCACTGGTGTTTAGCCATCAGTAGGCACAGGATGTTCAAGGCAAAGCTTTTAATGACATCTCTAACAATATCTCCAAGTTGCCGCTAGGAAAGGTTAGGTTAGATATTAGGAATAAGTCTCTTGCTAGGAGGGTAGTAAAGCACTGGAACGGGCTTTTTTATAATCAATTTTATGCTGCGCACAAATTGATATAGCATGGTACTGTGCTGATATTGCCATTATCGTTATTCCTTCTGTAAACCAAAAACACAGGTTGTGATGTTTTGGGTAGTCCTTTATATTCACATTTAAAAAAGCATAAGAATTCTGGTTAAATAGTGTAAGAATTGTGGTTAATATTATGAAGTAGTTACTATGGACGTAGCTAAAGATGAGATGATTGTGTTGTTTAGTTACGTTTGCTGACAAGGTCTATTGCACAGACCCACCAGACCAGGGAGAGGGCTATTTAACCTTATGACTAGGCTTTAACCAAGCAGCTAGTATTGGGATGACTTTGGTTGGAGGTAAAGAAGCCACTTCCTTTACCTGTCTGTAGTGACACATTTGGAGGAATGGAAAAACAGAAGAACAACGAAGGAACAGAGGTGGCAAAAGTGGGAGAATGGGGAAGTGACAGAGGGGATCTCAGGGGAAGACTCATAAAGCAGCATAGGAAACTTTGGCTAGAAAGAGGAGGAAAAAAAGTCTGATCTCCATCTCAAACCACAAGAAAACAGGACCTAACATTGACAAACTCTGACCTTCCAGCCCCATATGTTATGAGCCCCCTCATCAGCTTCCAAAAGCAACTGAACCTTTACCTATAGACTTTGTTCATAGGCAATCTTTTCCCTGTTCCCTATTTAGGATTCAATGTGTTGCTTGTAGCAATTTTATTTCCATAGTAAAATACTTAAGTTCTTTAATTTTACTCATGTGTCACTGCCCCTTGGAATCCCTGCCTAACACAAATGCAAAAGATTAACAGAAAAGGCGAAGAACGCCACATGCAAAATTGGAGTCTGCAGTCTGACACCCACACTCATAAATAGCAAACCGAATTAGGAGTTGATACATACACAAAGTCCCCAGATTGTCACAAAAAGCCTTTCGGGATGTTAAATAACTTTGTCTTAAATTTCTAATTGAGTGGCCAGCTCTTGACCTGCTAGGAAGGTCTTACAGATTCTCATAATCCGGTCCTTGCCATGTTCTGTTGTATATTCAACATTACTTTTTGACAGAGAACAGACCCTTCACCACCTTCTGTTTAGAGAAGATCATGAGAAAAAGAGGAGAGAAAACAACACAGAATGATAAATGGAGCAGAGAGCAATCAGAATAAGAAATTAAATCTTGAAAGATACTATCCTCCTAGGATTTTTACCTTGATCTCATGCTCCCAAAGAAAAATGGAAGTACTCAAGATGAAAGCTATTTAACCCTTTTTCTTCTTTACTGGATAGCAGTAGTCAGCTCACACTCCTGATCTGGTTTTCCTCTGTCTTTTATCTTGTGTAGCCATTTACTCATAGGCAAAGTAAGTATGAAATGCTACAACCTGGGAGAAAGGAAAATTCTGGGTATGTAGATTGTCATTGCCACCTTGCCTAACTGAACAATACCCAAGTGCCAATACCCAAAGGAGGAGTGACTGAGATGAAAAAGTGAGATTCTGCAAACTCTCAAAATTAATTCAAGCATTTTTTTAAGCCTCAGACTCCTCAGGACTAACCTGTGTCTCATGACAAGGCAAAAAAATGGGGGAATAGGAGCAGAATAGAAGGATTTTCTCATAAGATGCTGTCAGCCTCCCATATCAGATTGTCATTATTTGTATTACCATAAAATCTAGGGGATCCGGTCATGAAATTGGACCCATGATTAGGTGCTGTCCAAAACTGCAGTAAATGTTAGGACAGAGAGTTATTCAAAGTGAACCTGAAAAGTTTCATTTCCTTTCTGTAACTGAATCAAATTTCACATCCACCCTGTGTATAGAGAAATACCATAGAATGGACTTCACTATTGTCTGATGGATCACAGGCAATAAGCAATTAGCAATTAAGCCACAAGCTAGGAAAACATATCAAGGAGGGTCACAAAGGAATCAGTCAAGTGTATTCATGGATGATTTGGAGCACAACATAAACTCTCTGCTGAAGACATGCAGAGATTACATTGACTTTAGAGGACTGTAAACACTGAAGAGGACACACCAAAATTACAGCATGACCTTGTAAGCTTGAAAAGTATATATAGGACTATAAATTAGCTTAAATGTAATATTGATAAACATAAGGTAATAAGACTGAGAAAGCTATAGACAGCATTCATGTGGAATGACTGCTGCTTAGGAACAAACTGTGCTGCAAAAGAGCTGCTGTTTATGGTGGATTACAAATTGGGTTCTAGCCCCCAAACACAAAACTAAATTCTTCCTACGTCTTTATACGACTGTAAGATAGTTTGGACCCTCATTATAGGAACACCTAAATATACAAAGAAAGTCTGTGATGGGCAATTAAGAGAGACTAGATTTGACCTATGGAAATGAGGCTTCATTTATGTATTGGAGATCGAAGGGGAAATAGGATATCTGTATAAATATTTCAGAAGTGTTAATTGGAAGGAAAAGGGACTGTTTTGTTGCTGACAATAGGAATACAAGGAAAAATTGGATGAACCTAAAATAGAAAAAAAATCAGGTTAGCTATAAATGGTGAAACACAATGGCCATTTAGTAATGGTAGGAATGGCCTCGTGATATCTTAGTCATTGTCATTAGATGTGATCAAAACTGGGTTAGCTAAATATACTGGGTGCTTAGCACAGGAAAAAAATGCTATGCTTAGGGATACAAAAATAAACTTTTTGGTTACCTGGCCAAGCCCAAACAAATTAGGATTCTGTAGTAATTTACGAAGGTAAATTAGTTTGACTAAACTAATAAAGTAGCTTTGACGGATGATGGCCTATGGGACAGAGCTCTGAAATGAAGCTTAGAAGGCCTAGGTCCTGTCCTCAGCTTAGACAACAGCCTGCTGCGTCTCCGTCAGAAAATCTGCGCGCGTGTGTGTGTGTGCATGCACATCAGTTTCACTCTCTACAATTGTGCTTACCTGCTTCAGGATCTCCTGGTGAAAAAGGACTGTATAAGAGTATAAGAGCTAAGTAGTGCTACTATTCCATGGGTCCATCTGGTGAGCAGACTGATTCAATTAAAGGCATTCCTTAATCAATATTTGGACATGCTGTTGTGCCTTTTGCACCTTATGGTCCCACAGTTTCAAACCTGGCCCTTGGTGCTTCAAAGTCACAGGCACCACCAGCTGAACCAAAAGGAACTCTCCTTTGGTCCAAGCTAACAGGAAATGTGTTAAGTTTGTCTTATTGCCCATTGCATGTCTTAATATTTGCTGTTCCCAGTGGACTGAAAGCACCTACAGTGTCTCCATCAGCACAAAGCAAGTACAGAGTCATGTTTCCCAGATGACATGTGACATGATCCAATTGTCTACTATGCTACTTTTATTTCATTTAGGGGGGAGCAGAGCAGGAAGCCCACTCAGTGTTGCCAGGGCTTGCACATTTCCAGCATGGCAAGTGGTGTGCCAGACACTGCTGACTGACATGGATTTGTAAAGACATAAGGGAGAAACAGAGAGGGAAATCTATTCAAGGCTATCACTCTCTACAAATTCTCCGTTCCGTTCTTCTCTTTTCATAAAGAGCACCTTTAAATGGCAGGATCCTTTATTTTTTTTGTCAAGCTTCCTTTGTTCAACCAAATCAAAAGAGCTTTTGCTGTCTGATTAATTGTCAGGACAGAGTTAGGCCATTTTTGCAATTTGCACATCCCTATTAGAAAATTAAAACCCTGTATTTCCATTTTTACTGGGATGAGGCTATCAGCAATTTCATCCCCCATAAGCACCAGATTGCTCCTTTTTACCAGGCTGAGCCCAGAAAATGCAGCGTTCCAATGTAAAACAAATAATAGAGACAGTAATGAACAAGACAGAAAAAGTGTCTCTAGGGGTTATGTAGCAGCATAGAAACTATGAATCAAATGAGCTCTAGGAACATAAGAAGCGCTGTACCAGAACAGACCACTCTACAACCCACCTAACCCACAGACCGATCAGTAGTAATGACCTATACCAGATGCTTCAGAAAAAAAATAAGTCCAATTTCACTCTATGTTTTATGTGACCAGCTGTGGGGGGAGGATTTCTTCTTGGTACGGTGCACCCATGTGTGTATGCCCTGCAAAACTAGGAGGTCAAACATACCTTAGGTTTAGTTGGCTGAGTCTACCGTATACTCAGGAGGCTTCTTGTATCCCTCCACTCCCAGTAAGTTCTTTGTGTATCCTCTTCAATCCCAGAGGCTCTCTGCAGTCACCGTCTAATTTTCTTCATGGCCAGGACTCTGGGGGTCTTCCCAGTTCCTCCTGTCCTCATGCTGGGTTTCTCCATTCCCCTCTCTCACCAGGGGCTCTGTAGTCCTGGGGCTTCTGTGCCTCTGCACTGAATTTAGTGATTTGGCCCATCTTACAGAAGGAGGTAAATAACATCAAGGGCCACGTGTAGACAAAATGAGAGGCATGTGTGCATGATACTTTAAAGCGGGCTAAATGCTTTTGCACCACTTTAATGGTGTCAGTGTTTGCACGCCTTGGCAGCATATTGAGCATTAATTCCAGCTGCTGTACGAAATTTGTTGGCGTAATGCCCCTTAAATCACTTGTGGCACAGCAAACTAAAATTCCTCCAGGGAGTTTTAGTTTGCTGCCCCTACAGCTGTGGAGTGAAGCACCGGGCTCCATGCAGCTCAGGGGCTGCGCAGGATGCCCTGCAAGCAGCCTGGCAGTAGCCCGTGAAGGCAGGCTCTGCCCAAGAAAAGTGGCAAGCCTGTTCTTTTATTTTTCTTTTCCCCGGAGACTGTCTGCCTGAGCTGTGCAGTGCCCCTGGGGACTGCCCGAGCTGGGTGCCTGCAGGTGGGTGCTGCCGGGGGGGCGGGCCGCCATTGCTGTGGAGGGAAGCACCAGACCCCCTCTCAGCCCAGGGACCACTCCACCTGCTGCTAGTTCACCCTCCCCTTCCCGCCAGTTGAGAGGCAGGTAAATTGGGTGTGTGAATGACATGGGGGTTTAACTGGCCCTAAACTAGAGCGGTGTTTTTAAAAACCCACTACTTCAATTTAGGGGCCCCATTTCATCTACACATGCCCAAGATGAGCATGAAGCCTCTCTTTGTTCAGCCAGAAACATGCAGCACATCATCCCTGCTGGTTCTCTTTCATGTGCTATAATAGGGCATGTTACAGGGCACCTCTGGTGGAAGACTCCAGGGGTCCAGTCCACCACTGGCATATTAAAAGTCCTGCACTCCCACCACCTTTACTTTCCTGCCAGACCTTGTTAAATGACTTAGGGCACCTATACACAAGTGGCGAGGCTGCTCCAATGTGCTGTAATTATGAAGTGTCAGAGCAGACCTGATTACAATAATTGAGACTGATGGAGTGTGGATTACCGTGCTCCAGCTGGCTCCAGCATCTCATGTATCAGGATCCCTGCACTTAAAAATGGTGGGGGTGTTTTACCTAAAGGTTGTTCAACAAGCTTTAGATAAAGGACCTCCACCACCATTTTTAAGTGCAGGGACACCGATACATGAGACAGTCTGGATGCTTTAATTAGAGCGTCTCCCTGAAGTGCTCTAATCAAAGTCTCCCTCTCCCCCACAATTCCCAGAACACATGTATAAATGCTCTTAGGTTACCACATCCCATAAGGATGTGTAGTTAAGACCTGGTGTCCCTCTTCCTATTAAGTCTGTTATTAACTACTTAAGGCCTTCCAGGGCCCTAGCATCTCTAGCCATAAGGTCTCTCCTTGCCTCTGACCAACAGTCCCTTCTAGGTCTTGAACCCAAGGCCTTATGCTCCACTCACTGATGAGTTAACCACTAAGCTAGGCAAGCAGAAGCTCTGCTTGTATTACCTTGTTGAAACCTAGGCCCCAAAGCATATTCCCTCTATTCCAGTGTGAGGTTACAGCCCTCCCAGGGTCAATCACCACAGAATCCAATCACTTGGCATCAATCACTCACCATATGGCCTCTTCATCTCCACTTACACCACACCTGGTCCACTGGTTGTTATCAACAGAAGTTTAACAGAACTGCCCTTCCACTCTGGGTCACAAAGTCCAGAACACAATACTTCACCCTACCCAGGCCCAAAAGATTTTTTAAAAAAACAAAAAAAAACAGCTTACAGCAGCTGACCCCACATCCTCGGGTCCATTCCCCATCTGTTTGGGGACCTTGCTTTCCTCCTCCTGGAGTGTTTCACCTCTTCCTTGCAAGGGTAATCTCTCCTGGCTCCACAGACAGGCTTTTCCTCCTTCCTTGCTTGCTATCTGTGACCAGTCATTAGGCTCCCTGGCCCTTCCCCTTTGCTGGTCACTTGGCTGTACCCGCTCTGGCTAGCACAGAAGACTCATTAGAGTTTTACAGTCTCTAGTAGGGATGAATCCACAGCTTGACACCAGCTGTTGTGGACCAACTTCTTCTGCCACCCTGTCTATTTTTTTCACTCTTTCTGGCTTGGAAAGTCCTAGTCTTAAAGCCTAGGGACAGACATTACACACAAACCAGTTTAAGTGCTCAGAAACTGGTTAAAACCTGAAACAGAACAGAAGATAAGTGCACATAAACCACTTTCAAAATGACCAAAACCAGCTGGAGGTAGGATCAGACTTAACTGATTTAAGTCAAACAGGTTTATGGAAATTCTGTCCCAAACCCCTTCCTGGTTCAAGTTAAATCATAGTCCCCAGCATCCCAGGATGCTTCCCAGCCCTGAACTATGTGGTCTGCTTCAGTGGAGCAGGGACTATCTCACTCCTCTGCTCCTTAGCCTGCTACCTGCCTGTGTCCTTCAGCCCACAGGGACAGGGGGGAACAGACACCCAGCCACCCCTAGCCAGGGTCTACACAGCACATGGGGGGAAGGAAAGCCCCCTGTGGTGGTGGCTTTTTCACCCTCCTGCTCCCTAGCTGCTGATTGCTTCAGCTGCTGCCATGGGGGGAGGGAGAAGTTGCCCTCCCAGCCAGATGCCTGCCTATGCAGCTCAGTATAGGGGCACCAGGGAGCTCACCTCAGCTCAGTTCCTTGGGGGACCCTGGGCTGGGGTGGGGGGAAGCTCCTCCAAGGCAGGGGCTCCTTGGTGCCCCCATGCTGGATGCCAGAAGGACTCTTTTGCCCTCCCTTCTGGGGCAGCAACTGAAGCACTCAGCAGCTGGGAAGGGAGAGGGGGAGAATTCCCCTCAGCTTCCCAGGGCTGGTTGTTTTTAGGCCCCATCTAGGCATCTAGGCCCCACCTCTGGCTTCTACTTCCTGCCCCTATCCCAGGGAGGGTGTTGCAGCTCAGTGTAGCCTGTGGTTTTGTGGTTCAGGGTATCTGTAGTGTCGTGTAATGGGGGAGCCTATAGTCAGGCAGCTTAGGGTGAGGGTTGGGTTTCCATGTGCGCAGTGCAGCAGGAGGGTGCCTGTGTGAATGGTGCAGGAGGGGAATCAGTAGCTCATGCTGGTGCAGCCCATGGGGTATGTGGCCTCCAGCCACTTAGAAGTTGGTTTCAGTCCTTATGGAGTTTCTCTCTATGGGCCTGGTCCAGGGTTATGTTCTTGATAATGCCCAGGAAAAAGAGCTATGTGAACAATTTGTATTCACTTGCAAATTCAGAATTAGTTTAAGTTCTTAGGGAAATATTACACTGTCACTGGGAGAAGTTGTCTTCCCAGCCAGATGCCTGCCTATGCAGCTCAGTATAGGGGCACCAGGGAGCTCATCTCATCTCAGTTCCTTGGGGGGCCCTGGGCTGGGCAGGGGTGGGGTGGGGGGGAAGCTCCCCCAAGGCAGGGGCTCCTTGGTGCCCCCATGCTGGATGGTCAGAAGGACTCCTTTTCCCTTGCCTTGTGGGAGCAGTGCAGTGAAGACCTCTGCCAAAAAAAATATGTGAAAAAGAAACTCTGTTATTCTGCTGGAAGTGAAAAGGAATAGAGAACAATGCAGGTTATATCCTAATATTACATAGTGCTAATTCAGGGTGTGTTAAAAGGCATTCCTAAATTTTATACTCCTAGGTGCATGTTCATATCCTTAAACAAGAGGCCTGTTGATACAAGGCTGAATATCCACCAGTGCCTATAGAAGCCAGTGGAGTTGCTTTAGATTCATAACTGAGATGACAGCCTCCCTGCCTTGTAACAGGGAGTTGCACCTCCATTACGGGGAAGAGACTACAGGATAGAGCTGAAGACCGAGGTCTTTCTTGGCTAAGTACAAACAGTCAAAAAGACGGAGGCTGAATTGATTCAATCTATGCAGCTTCCTCTAAGTTGTGTAGGTTGAACTGATAACCAACTGTACTCATGTTCAGTTTTCAGTCAGGAAAGGCAGAGGGAGGCCTGCACTGACCCAGCCTGCTGGACATTGCCAACCCAGCCAAATGTCCCCAACTGTCTCCAGAGTACATTGCCCCCAGCCCCCTACTGTCCCCCATCCCCAGCCCAACCAAAGTAATCAAAGTAATCCCCAGTCTAATTCAAAGTAATCAAAGTAATATCAACAGAGTTGTTTCCTATTTACCTGTAGATAGGTGAAATTCAGAATGAGACACCCTTTTTTTGGTGATGCAAAATGCCAGCTACCTAAATTCCTGTATGAGTATTGCTGTAAAATAGTGTCAGGTTCTGGATATTGTGCATAGTCTAATAAACTTAATGATGGATGAACAGCCTATAGAGAAAACCCTAATGAGCATCTGTGGGACAAAGAAAAACAAGTATATCATCATCACACACAGCTTCCATCACAAATAATCTTTAAAGACCTTCCCACAGAAATTGTTGCTAATTACATACCCCAGAGACACTAATATTTTGTTCTGAACAGCAAAGAGAAGGGTGTAAATAATAGTGTGATGCAATTTTACTTTGCTAAAGTACTTGCATCTTTTTAATTTCAGACTTATAGACAGGAACACCAAGGAAAAACTGCAAATTAGAGGTTAGGAATAAGCGAGTAATTTCTGATAAATTACTTCTCCCCACCCCCAGCCCCAGTTTATTTGAGGAACCAAACTTCAACCTGTCTTTTCTTTAAAGTCAGGAAATGTACAGAAAGTGTGGGAGGAGAACTAGGATTTGGAGGGTTTTATTTTTACACAACTTTTATATTTTCAGGTTCTGCCAAGAACCAGAACAACTAGGGCATAGCAAGATTTTATATGTATATAATCTTGCCAGAAGCAGAAATGCCAAAAATCTTGCAAGAAATACCTCTTTAAAAGAGTTCCAATCCTATATTGCAGATAAAATATGTCTAGATAGTCCAGACAAATATCCATAGCTTTTTGGAGGCTCTTCTGGCCTGAATCCAGCTAAGTCTTTGCAGTTCCACCCATCTTTGAGAGATGCCAGACAAAACGGGGATCTGAAAAAAATGATCAGAGAAGGGCTAAGTGAATATTTAGCCATCTGGATTTGAATGTGAAATGTAGAAAGCTTTTTGGAAATGACTTGGCACTAGATTTAGGGAGAGGGTTTTCTGTTTGATTTTTGTGCAGTATATCCTGAATTAATTTTTTTTCCAGTTTTAGAAAATGAAAGGTCTGAATGCAGTAAACATAGGTTACTTATTCTGCTGCTTCCCTTCCAGCAAATGGCACACTATTGCAGGAACTTCTGCAACAGTGACTAATTACCACGGAGTACATGCTCTTCTCTACCAGCTAGGCGGTAAAGGTAGAACAGACAGCAAGTTCTGGAGGCAGAAGAAAGGCAACCTGGCACTTTTATGATTCTTCAAGGTTTCATTACAAGCAACCTGACAGAAATTCAGGCTGGTTCTCCATTCCAGGGTTACCATGATCTTTTTGAAGTCATGTCTCTGTTTGCTTACCTCCCTCGGTTCATTTATGACTGGCCTCTTTTCTGCACTCCACTGCTTTTGATGCAATAGCCTCTACAGCTCCTTAAATCTGAAATGGCTTTCCTGTGTCTCAATGCTTTGCTAGTTCTTTGCAATTTTGCATCCCAAAAACAAAACAAAAGAAAATGCTTCTTCTTATGTCTATGCTGAGCTATTGATGTTTCCTGCAATTGTGATGGCAAAGGCTGTTCAAGTCTGATATAGTTAAGGCTGCCAGACCTTTTCCACTACAACATCCAGCCTCCCACTAGTGTCCTTATCTATGCTCAGAGCTCTCTTAAATGCTCACCTGCTGTGCTGCATTTTTCTATGCTGGCCCTCTGGCTAAAAGTTGCGGTAGAGACTATGGGAGGAAGGAAAAAGTTAGGGGAAGGTTATATCAGCTGAGCAGCCATTGAGCTGCCAGTGAATGAAAAAAAAAATCAAGTGTAAAACCTACATTTGGGGCTATATGAAAATGGTAGCATCTCTTTAAGCCCCTCCATTTTTCATCTCATCCAAAAGAAAGTGTTCCTAAATGCTTCATGACTGTTCATTGTGTGGGGAAGGATGGGGACCCTAAGGAATGGCTTTTCTTGCTGATTTGAAGCACCAAGAAGGCTGAGAGCTGGTGCTGGTTGCTGCTGTCAATAGCGGCAACTCTTACTGACTTTAATGTGCATGTGATTTGCATATCAAAAGGAAAGCAAAACCCTTTATGTTCTACAGTAAAGACAACTTTTTACATATTCTAATTTCTGTTGATAATACATTTGCCCCCTTTCTAATGTTTTTTCTTGTTCTCTCCCATTCCGGTCATTTTGAATGTGGTCTGCAAAATGCAAGAGAATAGAGGCAATTCCTAAATTCTTTGGTTTGGCAGAACTCTCCTTGAATTAGAGCTGGATGGTTACTGAGACTACATATGACAGGAAATGACTCCCTGGGCCATCCGGTACAGTCATCTCCTGATCTAAGCACCAACATCATATAATCCTGTTCATAAATGTATCCAGCCCCATCTTAAAGATACTATATATCCTAAGAAAGAACACACACTTTTTCCAAAAATAAGCTGCTGGAAATTGGGGGTGCATTTTAAGCAAGTAAATATGATAACAGTATTCTCTCCTGCTTAAGCTTCTGATGGGCAAAGGCACAGTAAGTTTCAGTAAGTTTGAATGTGAACCACAGGGAGCAGAAAAATGAGCCATCTTGGCTCCCTAGCTGTTGCTACTCAGTTACTTACTACAAGGAAAGATCTTTATTTTCATTCTGCTTTTTAAAAACAAGGTTCTTATCTATTTATAGAGCACATGATGTATGAGAAAATATGGTAACTACGGGCGTTTGCATCTGTACTCTCTCCCTCTCTCTTTTTTGTCTCTATTACTCTGATTCTAAGACTATTTCAGAAGGTCACTGCTGTGATGGTTAGTAATTTCCTTCTGATTTGATGCCTAAATTTCTTTCATGGCCAGTTTATGCCCATTTGTTCTTGTGCCATTATCCTTGTTGCATAACTCTTCTGTCTCCCCACTGCAGTAGTGTAACTACAGGTAGACAAGCAGGACATGAGCCCTAGGATGTAAGATGGATGGGGAGACCAGAGCAGTATGCACAGCCAATGGGGACATGTAGGGGGCACACTTTCTAAGATTGGCCATGCACCCCCTGGAAGCACCAGCTGCAAAACCCAGCTCTGCAATCGTGCAGCAGGGGCTGGGATTCCTCCCCCATCCCTGGTTCATGATCAGCTGCTGGGAGACCCCCTCCCGTCAGCAATCTGGTGCTCCCCCAGACTCGGGAGGCATCAGTCGCCCATGCCCACAGCTGCCAGTAGACATGCTGGAGAGGGTTAATCCTCTCACCTCCAGTTTTCTCTGATAAATTTTGACTTCTAAACTGCCACTCCACCCATGGATTATGGTGGGTTTCGTGTAAGCCTCAGCCATAGCAAATTGCCCTGGGAGCAAACACGTTTAGTTATTCCTCTGCCACAGTGCTTTGGGTGCAGACAGAAGTACAGCTCCCACTGTAACTTAGAAGCCTTTGCAGGAAGCGTTCTGAGTTACAACAATCCCTCAGACCAAACAGAAGTTCACTGCCGTTTCCAGGGGGAGGGGAATCTAGCTGCTGGCTGGGAGCCTGAAGCCAGTTTCCCCTAGTAACAGCCCCTGCTCTCTCCCAGTCAACAGGGGAAGTGGGAGCAGAGGGAGCTGGTTGTAGGGGTTCCCAAGCCAATGCTGGGGGGGGGTTGAATTAGAGTCCCCCCACCTCGGGGGGGTGCTCCAATACACCTACCCCACCCTCCAGGGGGGCTGAAAGAACCCCAGACCAAACTCCCTCCACTCCCTTTCCCCCCTCCCATTCTGAAAACAGCACAGAGGCTGCACTGCATGAACTGCATATATGCTGCAAATATAGCTGCATGAACACAAGTTACAGAAGGCACTAAGTTTTGAAATGTCTTCATCTGAACCTCAAGCAATTTTTGAAGCAGTCTGCAACTGTGCACTTGTGTTTGTTCATGACTACAGACCACTTTCTGCAGTCAGATTGGGCAAAAATTGTCACTTCTGTCTGCTCCCTTAGGGTGTATGGATAGGGTGTATGAATACATGGTATTGCAGAGGAGGGATCACCAGCACCTTGCACAGTGACACTGGCACCTACATATCTATTCTGAAAAACCCCTCACCTGATACCTACAAGGACTACATTTACCTTGTTCACAGCCTCTTCATAGAGGTGTTTGTCCTTTGACTGGCAAAAATATCCCAGTCTTTCTCCTCCTCTGTCATTTCCACTAGATGAGCTCCTAGCTTATAAATGATAGTTGTTAGTCCATAAATGCATGGCTTTGCACTCTGTCCTCTTGAATTTCATTCTATTATTCCAGTCCTCATGTTCTATTATTTTAGTCCTCATGGTTTTCCATCCCCACTCCCTATGATATACTACTCCTCCTCCATATTGACAAAGCTTCCAAATTTTGTCTTACTGGCAAACTTCATTAACACACTCCTACTTCTTGTGTCCAGGTTCCCAAAAGGCAAATATTAAATAAGAAATCGAACAAGCTCCCGGCCCCTGCTCTATGATCATAATTGTGGAGCAGGGGGTGGGAGCTTTATGCACTGGGAGAGTTCCCCACCCAGCGTGGAGCTGGCTGGGACCTGCCCCTAACCGGGACAGTACCCAGTCAGCCCTGGACTGCACAGGGAAGGCTGCAGGTCAGGGCAGGGGGCTGGGACCTGCCCCTCCCCTGCAGCCCTTTCCAAGCCTCCTGCCCCCAACTGGGGAGCTGGAGCTGGGAGCTCCCTGCTGCTAGGGCAGAGGGACATTGTCCTTGCCCAGGCTCCATGACTGGAGCCCACTCAGGCAGCAATCTCCCCACCCCCGCCACCTGTCTCCTGGCCCTGTGTTCCCTGAGCTAGCACCAAGAGGGAATCTAAAGCTCCCCCTTGCTGCTGCAGGGGGCTGGTGCAGGGCCAGAGGGGGTGGGAGCAGACTGCTGCTAGGAGCAGCAAATCTGCTCCCTCATCCCTGCACATATAGACGTCTGCCTGGGATGGGTTTACTCTAGAGTAATTAACTCTAGAGTAAGCCCACCCCACAGCATTTGCACATGTAGACACCCACTATGTGACAAAAATAGTAAACCAAAAAAAACCATTCATGCACAAAACTAAATGAGATGGGTTTTATTCCTTTACCAAAATTACTTTTTCTATGATTATTTGATTAACTTATAAATACATTTACATAAGAAAAGATAGGAAACATTAATTTTGTGAGGAACATGGGATGAAGGTGAGTGACAGCTCTTGAGATGAGGAACAGGTGAAAAGCATGCATTGGCTATTCATTTCTGTATTTTCTAAGAGGATCCTTCTTATATATAAAGATCACATCATAGTGCATGAACCCAAATTAAATCTGGATTCTGAGGAATAGGGGCATTATGAAATAAACAGGAAAACTGGAAACAGTGAGAAGAAAATCATCCTTCCAAATCCCATGCAAGTTAGCACTGAAACCATAAATTATATTATTTTTGACCTCAAGGAGAGTTATGAGATGTCAACCTTGCCAACATTGCAAGACTTCTCACACAATGACCATGGAGGCTACCAAATGTAAGTAGGGCACCATGGGCGTCTTTGCGGATGCTCTGGGGTGGTGGGTGCTTTAATTAGAGCAGCTCCTGCAAGGTACTCTAATTAAAGCTTCTGAAATGTCTTGTGTATTCAGTGTCCCAGGCTTCAAAATGGCAGTGGGGGCACTTTAAAGCTCATTCGATGAGTTTTAGTTAAAGCATGCCGACACCATTTTGAAGCACGGGGACACTGAATGCACATGATGCCAAGGTTGCTGGAATGTGCTAGTTGGCACGCTTGATTAATTTTAACATCAATTTTGTGAGGAACATGGGATGAAGGTGAGTGACAGCTCTTGAGATGAGGAACAGGTGAAAAGCACTTGATTAATCAAGTCTGCTCTGATGTGTGCTAACTAGCATGCATTAAAGCAGGCATCAGGAATGTGTGTAGGGAGCCCATCTCTGGTTAGCTCCTGCAGGTGCTAGGCCATGATCTCTTATGTGTTCCACAGTTCCCTGGGATCAAACTTTGGGTGGCAAACAGGGGTGAAACATTTTTTTTTAAATTTTAGTAACAAGCTTAACTTTCCTTCTGTGTGGAATTTTCTAGGGATTGGGAAGAAAAAACAAGAACAAGAAAGTCATTTCAGAATCATTTGCAGGCTTCTTTAAAGTTGTTCAGTGGCTGAGATCAGTTTCTTTATGGTGATTCCTCTGGGTCTATCATAGTGTCCTATAAGTAAAATTTTGAAGGGAACCCAACATATTACATTATTTGTAAGATTTGCTGCTTCTGAAGATATTGATCACTCATGCTCATCAAGTTCATCAAGCTTTTTTGTTTGGTTTGGTTTAATAAGCTCAAGGCAGAGATCAATGTGTTTATAGTAGCAATGTCCCTTTTATACTCTGTTGAAGTCATTAAAATGCCTTCAAGAACTATGGTTACCCATGAGGAAGAGGTTGTTTTATGCTATGGCTCCAAATAGCACTGACACTACAAGTTTTCATAGAAATCTCGTATCACCAAACCCTCAAGCCAAGTGGTTAAATTTACTTCTCCCTCTTAGCTCCAAAAGAAAGGAGTTATAATTGTGTTGAATGTTACCAGCTGCTGTTGAGCGCAAAGAAATCAAGATGCCAATTTGCCAAATGCAAACTCATAAAATCCCCAGAATATGCATATGCCACTCTGATTATTACTAAGGGATCCGATTCCTCATCAGCAGTTTTTTGATTGTGGTGTTAAGTTTAATTTGTGCAACTCTGTGTTATACTGGGTCTCGCCTCTTTAAAATAAATGCCATGTATGTGGGTGTGCTGCTCAGCAGCTGAATTCTTTTGCACAATGTTCTTTTTCCTATGAGGGCATAATATGGAAAGGGCCCCGTGGGTCAAATATTGCAATGATCATCATTAAAAAATATATGTGGTAAGAGGAGTGAAGAAAAAGACTAAACTAAATAACAGAGCCCCAATCTTGCAAACACTGTAAATAATGCAGTTGGGGCCAACCTTTTTGGCAGGCATGTTTCACAGGTTAGCCCTGTACTCTCCCAAGTGCCACTTGGATCCCCTTCCCCTACCCAATCTGCTGCTCTACTTTCTGCCCTATCTACCACTGTGCTGCCTGTCCCCTCCCCAGTCTGCTCTCCGGCACACAGAAGCTTCCCCAGCCACTTTTGCTACAGGCACCACAAGTTGGCCACCCCTACACTAATGCAGGTGTTTTGCTAAAGTAGGTGACACCACTTTGGTAAATGTATGCTTGCATTAAGTATTTGTAGGAGCAGCATTTAGCTGGGGAGGGCGGAAATCCGGCCCGCAGGCCAAATCTGGCCCACCAGACAACTCCATCCAGCCTGTAGGCGAGTGCCCACTATTTAATTGTATCCCCCCACCCAGCCTGTGGCTGCCCCTGCTGCCCTTGCATGAGGCCTGAGCCCAGCCCACTCCAGCCAGGGCAGCCTACTGCAGTCCCAACAGCCAGCACACAGCTTGCAAATGGAGCCACTGCTGCTTTTGCTAGGGGAACTGCTCACCTTCCCTGGCTCCTCTTCATGTTCCTGCTGCAGCACTCTGAGCAGCAGGTAGGAAGGTGCCAGGGGTGGGGAGAAAATGGAGCTGGGTGGGAGTGCAGAGTCCAAGGCCTGTGCCCAGCAGGCAGCAGGAGCACTTGAGCTCCCCAGAGCTTATGTGCAGCTCCCAGGACTCACATGC
Source organism: Crocodylus porosus (assembly GCF_001723895.1). Classification (NCBI taxonomy): domain Eukaryota; kingdom Metazoa; phylum Chordata; order Crocodylia; family Crocodylidae; genus Crocodylus; species Crocodylus porosus. The sequence goes on from NW_017728886.1 coordinate 120,369,180, forward strand.
TGCTGGAGGGAAGCGCCGCACAGTGGAGCCAGAGGCCTTTGCTGCTCCCTGCCTGCACATGCTGCTCCCAGGACCCTGTCAGAAATGGTGGGGAGCCCTGCACAATAGAGCCAGGCCAGCTCAGCCCCACTCCCTGCTTCCTGGCAGTCCCAAGATCTGCAGGTGGCAGCAGGCAGCGGCACCAAGACACTGGCTCAATCACACAGGGCTCCACCCTCATGCCCTGTGGCTCTGGCCAGGTTGTGGGAGCTGCACATGATCAATAGGGAGTCCCACACAATAGAGGGCAGGCTGGCCTGGCCCTGCTTCTTGCCACCATATGCAGCTCCTGGAAGTGGCCAGAGCTGCATGCCACTGAGGCAGCTCTGCCTGCATGAGCCAAGAGCATCCCAAGGGCCTGCTGCTTGCTGGTGGTGCCCCCAGCAGTGGCACCCACACCCCTGCACAGACCACCCCACACACCCACAACCACACCACTCCCATGCCCTGTGCATACACCCTGAACACCCTGCCCACCCCCCCCAACCTATA
>NW_017728886.1:120369810-120387006 GCF_001723895.1 Crocodylus porosus
CTTCACAAACCCCACACTATAAACACCCCCTACCACAAACACATGCACCAAACCACACCCCATACACTCCCCCACATGCAACATACGAAAGTAAGACTTTATTTTTGAGCTATTAAGCAATCATCTCTATATAGACTATGCAAACACAAAATGATCAGGGCAAAAATATTTTTTGAAATAAAATTAAAATAAGGTTATAGTAGATGTTGGTTTTTAGCATATAATTTGTTTTTTCCAGTTCCAAGATGGCAACTCTCCTCCACTTCCCGCAAAAGGAGTACTTCTGGGGGCAACAGGAGGGACTTCTAGTAGCAAAAGTCAGAGGTTGGAGAGCGGGACTTCTGGTTCCTTGACAGTGACCAGGGGGCGCCCTCAACAACTCACCAAAACTCATTAAGTGACCCGCCCCCCGCCCCCCCCCGGCCAAATTACTTGCTGACCCCAGTTTGGGATGACATACTGAAGAACTCTTTTAAGTAAAATGGAGGCTGTAACAAACCAAGAGGTTCCAGAAAATTAAAAGCATGGATTGACAAATAGTACATTTTGCTGTGCTTTGGTGCTGCAGCCAATTTAGAAGTCGCCAAGCTGTGGCATGAATGTCTTAAGTGGTACAAGCACCCCCTGTGTGTGGTATACAGGGGGGAGGGGCCAGGCAGGATACTCGCAAATAGGGCAAGAAGCACAGAGTAGGAAACAGAAACCAGAGAAGCAGATACAGTAAAGGAAGGGGACTGGAGTGTCACTTAGTGCAGTGCTAATTTGTGGCAGGCCTGTTAAAAAAGGTTGGCTAAAAAAGGATGTACTGCACTAATCTGAGAAACTATATTGGTTTAGCCTTAAGATCTTGACTTGTCACTTTGGGCATGTCTATCCTGAAGACTGCAGTGTACTGTAGAGAAACCCAAGCTAGCTGTAAATGAAGCCATCTAGTTGCAGGTGCATGACACTGACTGGACACAGTAGCATGGAGCTCTATATGGCTAATTTAATTGAGCCTTTTGAGAGGCTAGGTCACGCACTTTGTACTGCTGTAAATAAACCACTCCCAAGACCAGGGCTGGCCTGGGTATCTTGCAATCTGCAGCATAGACATACCCTTTGTACCACAATCTTGCATCTGTTGACCTTCTTATTCTTATACTTGCCTTTTGTACCTTTCCATCGTTACAAATACTCGTTTTATTTCTTCAGGTTTTCACCTAGTGTCTTACAAAATGCTGTTTCCTGGATAATGAATGTATTTTGAGATGATATGTGCCAGCCTTGTCACTTCTGAGTGTTTCCACAGTTGTCAGGCTTCCTCCATATTTAGCAAGCTAAAATATCCTAGTAATAGACATCATAACCAGATCCATAATTCTTTCATAGTAATAAGTAGTCTGTTTTTTTAGCGTGGCCCAGAATAATGGGTAAACTCATCATAGGAGCTCTTCTGCAGTGCAAATGTTGAGAATTGTTATGACACACAACAGTAATGGCTGCACTGAAATACAACATGACTTCCCAGCCAAGCTTTCCTCTCAGACATTTACTAGGCCTACTGATGTCGACAGAAACTGCCTATGTGCATCCAAGGGAAGAATTGGCTGCTTCCTTTTTCTCTCTTATGCTACTTTCCTCTCAAATGAACTAGAGTAACTTTTGTAAACACAAAGAAAGACTACCTGCAGGTTGCTGAGATCATTTATGTTTCTTTAGCCCAGGGTGAATTATTACCCATTGGTTATAAATCCCTGAAATGATATGGTTTATAATGGAGATGCTGGTGGGTGTGCCTAAAGAATATAGAGAACAACATGGCATTTCTTCTCTTTGGGTTTTGATCTACTTTACTAAAACACCCTATTTCATGCAAATTGATTAGAGCCAATCAAATTCACTGCACAGCTAAGAAGGTTTCTTCATTTCACATTATTACCCAGGGTCCCCCCCATGGCACCATTATGCAAGTTAATTCATGACAAAGAAATATATGGATTGCAATCACTTCTTAATTATCACTTCATCCAGTGAAAATATGCCACTCGCTTTGTCTGAAGGAGCATGTGATCATTTAAAATGCCATCTCTAAGGAGGGTTACCTTTTCATTCTGCTTTAGTGGGCTGCCTAATTAGGATCCTGCACTACAATGGCGAATAATGGATATTGATTAATGGCTTTCACAAAAAAACGTGAGGGTAAGACTGGCATCTGGTGGACTTGACAGATGCACGAGCCACTTACAATGCTTTTGTGTCAGGCAATTCAGACCCCAGAAAGGGAGACTGCATGATTAATGAGTTTTGCACCTCCTCTTCATGTGCTCAACTGCTTCCCCATTGATGCAATTCATTAAGCATTTATTTGGGTCACTATTCGCACACTGAAGTGGGAGTGTCTGGTAGTGGCTATAATAATAGCCAAAAAGCAAATAAAATTGAAATCAGAAAATTGGGAGAGGATGTCTATAAGGAGAGGAGCACCTGCTTTTCATCCATATCTGTACTGAATATTTGGAAGGCACACTTTAAAATCAAGTAACATTTGAAGGTTTGTAACTCAGTTGCATTCACATCTTTATGAACTTCATCGTTCATGCTTCATCTTTTCTAACCATTGCTGAACATTTTAAAACCATTCAAAAGCAACATTAACACTTGTCCTACTTTGCTGAAAAAATAAAGTTCTCTCATGGGGAAATATGTTTTAAAATAAATCACTGTAAGGCGGGTACATACGTGGTTGAAAAACTGCTTTCAGAGGTTAGTTACTGATGATGTGACACATGCACTGGGAGGACATTCAAGTGAGTCCTGAGATGTCAGGATATCCCTCAAAATCAGGTTTTTCCATTTCTCTGATTTTCACCACAATACATGGGGTTCTGCCTATTGATAACTTGAACATTCCCTAAATTTCAGTGAGGATTAAATCTATTTCTTGACCTTTAGTGCATTACAAATAGAGAAATAGTAGTGAGTGGAAAGCAGGTCTTCATTTCTCTCAGCCAGCTAGACCTTGGAATATTCCTGCACCAAACAGAAGTCCAAATGTTTCTCTTTAAAATATGGTTACCTCCAGAAAAGTGAGCATTTGGAAACCATTTCATGACTGCACATTCTTAACAAAACATAAAAGAAAAAGTGTCAGTAGGATATATTTTCAAAAATATGATGAAGGCATGAAAACCTTCCATAGGAGAGCAAGAGGGTGGTTCAGGGCATTAAAGGCAGCTATTATGCAGCCATGCAGAAGCAGGAGGAACACAATAAAAACTCTCCTGTTCTCCTCCTTTGTGCAGTTACAAGGAGAGCAACACACAGTGGCAATCCCTGGGATATAGTAGGAGGCCTTCAAGGAGAGGGACAGATAGGAACTGATGCCATGAAGGGACTATAGGGAAAGCCTGAGTCTGAATGAGCTTTGCTAAAAGGTCTCAGATGCAAGACAGATGTGCCTGGCATAAGATCCTAGACAGCTAGAAAGGCGCAGGGAAAAGTTTGGTTTGTGCCTCTTCCTGTAAAGTGAGCCTATTCTTTAAAAAAAAATAACAAAACAAAAAAAGTGCACGTGTGCATGTGTCCACCCTGGAAGCCTATCTCCATAACTAAAGAACTGACAAGATTATGACACCAGAAAAACCAGACTGACTCAGAATGGAAATGGCTATTATATTCTGCCTGTTAAAAGCTTTTGGGAGGATTTTTTTCAGCTTTTTCTTAATAGTTGTTTAACCCAAATGCTCACTAAAAAAAATAAAATGCTTGCTAAAGTTACAGCAGTCTTCCCTTTTCAATTGAGGACTAGCAAATCCTGGCTATCCACAGATGTGAATGATCCACACAGTCCTTCAGCAAATGCAGGCAAGAAAAGACCTGGATTTCCTTGTGGTTCAAAAGTAAAACTGAAGCAAGAAATCGGGCGGGAGCCTCAAACATCCCTGCTTCCTTTCTTGACGGCGCAAAGAAGTAAAATAAATTCAATCAATGAAGTTAAATGATGTTAAATTAAATGAAAGGCACGATACCATTCTTTTCCTTTCCCAATCATTTTTATCAATTCACTTGATAAATGGGGAGTGAGGAAAATAGCTTCAGATTCCCTCACTCACTCATTTTGCTTTAGTACATGGAGACTGGCCTTCAAATGTTATAAGTTCCCAAGGCTTCCTTGTGCTAGATAGGCAGGCCCTCTGAGGAGGAAAGGGTGGCACCTGACTGCTCCAGTGACTGCAAGTGTCACATGTATCCAAGTGACAGCCCAGATTTAGAAGGGTTTTTAACACATTGGGGAGGCGGTGGTCTATATGGGAAGTTTGTTGCCTATGTAGCAGTGATGTCAAGCATATGGCTTCCTCCTCACTGGAAGCAGTATAGCAGGGGTGGGCTAATTAACTTGGAGGCGCATTATTTGGCACTGTCATTCACCAGTGCTAATTAGCCTGCCCTAAGCATCACACAAGATGGGCAGCTATTTTGCTTTTGGTTTCAGAGCAACTTAACTGGAGCAGCACAGCGTGCTTGACAGCATTACCACTGGGCATGGTAAGTCTACCATACAGACACTGAAAGGAGAAAGTCCTTTGGGGACCATCAGAGAAACTGCTTCTGTCTAAAGGTGCTGAGGAACAGCTGTTTAGCTGCAACTTTGAATGTGAGATTTTCTGTGCAGATGCTGTATGCTTTTCTTTTGTTTTTTTTCTTTCTGTCTGCTCCCTTGCAGTTCAAGGTGAATGGGAACACTATTTCTTGTGAATAAAATAGAGTAGGTAAAATGGCCCTTGTTCAGCTTTATGAAGAACATGGACAAATATGGAGTTGGTCCTAGGGAAAAAAAGAATTATAAGTACAATTTATTCTGATACAGTATTATAGTAGCTCGGTTTCCAAGTCAAAAGTCATTCAGACACATCATGAATTTATGTTAATTCCCCAGTTTCTCATTGGTTAAAAGTGCAGAATATTTTAAGAAATAGTAAGGTCAGCCAAGTGCCTGCCAGGAAAAGAGTACATGAGAGAAGGAATGTATTGGTAGATAATTTTGTTTAAAAAGAACTTCTGTTGAGTGTTGGCATCACATCCATTACTTCAGGGAAAACAATGGTCAGTCTTAATTGAGGAGACCACTTATGTGTCCTGTTGTTCATTTTTGTAGATGTGACAGCAATTTAACCTGGGTGACCTGGCCAAATCAAAGGTTGTGGGTGACAGAAGTTTCCACCATGGAAGATTTGCACCTGACCAAATCTGAGCTGGGCCTCTCTGACTTTCCAGAACAGCTGCGTACAGCTAATTGTGAAATTGCCAATTGAATTCTGTCCCTAGTTGCTGGATCAGGCTTAGGTGCGAGTTAGGAACCCCACTGTATAGCCCTGTCAACACTGAGGGGCTTTGGGGCATGCCCAGAAGTTTACCTTAATCTTCCTGAGGATGAATTGAAGGATGAATTTCAATTGCCCCATCCATGTGAACTTTCCCTCCCCATCCACATTTTCTTACTGAGGCATCAAGCTGAAAACATAGGAGGAGAGAGCAGTAGTGGGCAGCCTGTTTCCTAGAAGAACAGGGACAGCAAAGTCAAATCAAGCTCTTCTAGGAAACACATCTTCTACCTGTCTCTCTTTCTGGGTTTACATCTAATTAAAGAAGGAATGACAGGAAGTGAGGTGGTGAAGTGCCAGTGGTGGACTTCTTATGCTTATATCTATCAGCATAAAATAAGGCTCACAAACCATATCTGGCCCACCAACTGATTCTAGCTGGTCCATGGCACCAGTAGAGGCCAGAGCCAGAGCCGCTGCCCACCCGTGGGCCAGCCAGAATTAATTGGCAGGCCGGGGGGGGGGGGTGTTACTCTGGCTCCAGCCTCTGCTGACATGGTAAGGGACACCGGGCAGAAGCAGCCCCAGCTGCCTGCCCACCCACCCAGCCCCACGTGGCAGCCTAGAAGATGGAGTCCAGGCTCACAGTGCCAGGCAGGCAGGGCTGCTTCTGCAAAGCATCCTCCACTGCACCAGCAAAGGCCAGAGCCTCACCTACCTGACACTGCAGCAAGGGGTTAAGGCATGGGTGGGAACTGAGCCCTCAGCTCCCTCCCAGCCAGGGTCTGCAGGTTGTGGGGGGAAGCCAAGAGGCAGGGGCATTCCCCCTACCCTGCAGCCCAGCTCCACCCCTGGTGCAGCACAGCTCTCAGCCCGCTCCTGCCTGCCAATGTCAGCCAAGCCACTTTGACTTGGGGCCAGCAGTGGGGAGCAGGAACAAGGCACTAAAGCTACTGGCAGGCTCATGCTCCCTCTTTTGCTGCTGCTCTGGCATCAGCCTTGGCCTGGCTGTGTGGAGCTTGTGTGTGCATGTGTGTATGTGACAGCATGTGAAAGTGAGTGAGTGAATGTCAGAGTTAAGAGTATGTGTGCATGTGAGTGTTACTGTATGTGTGCATGCATGCATACACGTGGCCCTCAACAGTTCACCAAAACTCATTAAGTGTCCCTCCAGCCCAAATAATTGCTCACCCCAGTCTAAAGGGATTCCCCAAAGCGTTGTACTATTAGGTATTCTGGGGGCTGCGGAGGAGAAAATTCTCTCTCTAGCAGGAGATTCTCTCTCTAGTTCATCACTTCAAAATATTTTGTGGTTTTCCTGATGTGAAGCACGAAAAATTTTAAACTCTTGAAAACTTGCATAGGATGGGAAAATTGTCAGTAGAATTATTTACATAATTTCATTTACATATGTGGTTAAACGTCTTGCCTAGACAGGGGAGACTGGTGTTAATAGCAATACTTTGTGCAAAGTCTGTTTCTGATGTAGTGCTTTGAGTGGTTCTGTAGCATTGCTTCTTTTTCCCCCGTTTGAAGTTGTTTCTCTTGACCTTTCTGGAGCTTGGAGGAGGGAGGTCACATTTTATGTCATTTGACTATTCTCTCTCACACCCTGCTTTCTCTGGATTCTAATGTTCCTCTGCTGGCCCTATTTCATCTTCAGTATCAGATTTCTTGCAGGTCTAAATACTTCCTGGTGCATTTTTCAGAGGCTTTAGATGTGGCTATGGTCTCAGCTGTGCTCCACAGTGGATTTTGTGCTTTTTTTAAAAAAAGATTGAATTTCTAATTATGAAACGTAAAAGCTACAAAGCTGAAGAACACACACATAGAGACATATAGGTGATAGACATCAGCAAGGAATGGTGACAAACCTCATTCTGATTTATCATTTAGAATGCCGTCTTATGTTGATTTTATGCTGATTATAGTAAAAGTTTCCTATGTAAATTTGCAAGCTGACTTGTGAATTATTCAGAGATCATTAATCATATTGTAGGTTTTGAACTGTGGGAAATAAATGTTTATGCCTCATCTTGCCTTAAGTACCTGCAGTGTTTTTAGAAAAGAGAGAAAAAAGGCTATCACACTCATATCAAATATCAAGGACGGTATCAGTCTTCTGAAATGAAAAAGCTTATAGACACTGTCTCTGGTGGCCTAGCCATGATGCTTTTAATACAGTTCCCACATCTTCTTAACCAAATAATTTTCCTGAACACCTTTTCCAGACTCTTTTATTGTTGCATCTTTTATCAGAATCAGCTCTGATCAGACTCTAAGAAATATGTCTAGGTGTGTGTCCTGACTTGCTTTCAGAATGATGTGAAGCAAGGGTATTTAGGTTTTTTTCCCCTCTAGTATCAACTGAAAACATGGTGGGTGCACCTACAGGTGCATTAATATGTTTGAGTTAATGCACATTAAATCTAATACCTCTATTGTGAGGTACTAGGAAAATGTGCATTAGCCTATCTTAATGCAAATTAATTAAAGAGCATGAGGTGCCTATACACTTGAATGAGCTTTAGTTCAAGTGCCCCTGCCGCTATTTTTAAGCACAGAAACACTGATACACATGATGCAGTAGTGCTTTAATTAGAGTGGCTTGCTTTAATTAAAGTGCCACTCCCCACCCCCAGAACACTTGTAAAAGTGCCCACGGCTTTTAAGTGATACTTAATATGCATTAGCCTATTTTAATGTATATTAACTAAATAGTATGGTTTTTTAGTGATGCTTTAATTAAAATAAGCCAATACACATTAAAGCACATGTGTAGAAACATTGTGTTATGACCTAGATGAAGGAAAAGGCAAACTTCTTTTACATTCATTAATTAATGAACTGTCTTAGTAACCACTTATTATAAATACATTTAAGGAGCTGGTTGGCATCTAAGTCCACAGTGGCTACTTAAAATGCTTCCATATTATGCATATGAAGTATAAGCTGTGCCAACTGTGTGGCTCCAGAAAAAAAAAAAATAGGTATAGTCCCTAAAATCTCTTGCAACTCCTCCAGGTTTCCTGGTTGGGCAATAAAATGTAGTTCTCCCTTGATCCACAACATTTTCCCCCTCATTCCTGTTCACTCTGTTTCTTGGTTTTGTACTGTTTGATTTAACATATTTGAGGTTATAAAACTATGAGTTCCTTTGGAGCTCAGCATGGCTTTTCCAGTCAGAATAAAAGTGAAAAGCAAACTTTCTTCCATGATGGAAGCATCTTCCTCTATAAAAAAAGAAGTATCATGAGGCAGAACATGAGCTTATTCACTTGCTAATGCATCTGCAGCTGCAGAAGGTTGTGAATCCAGATTGCTAGGCCTCCAAGGGCAACCTTCCAAACTATGGAATTTATCCAAGACAAAATGGATTTGTGACAAAGGTCCCTCAAATAAAGCAGACAAAAAGAGAGAGAGTTTCTCCCGTGTTGCAGATGATAAAGGGCATTGGCAGTGCCCTTGTCTGCCCCTTTCACCTGTGGTGCTTTGTGTGATGTTCTTTTTTTCATTTTTGTAATACGTATCTTGTGGCTGTAGTATACAAAAAGAGTCTTGGACACAATCTTATGGACCCTTTTGTTCCTATATTTACATGGTACAATTCAATTATCTGTGTTTAAAGCTCTGACAGTACAGAGCTTCTCATGGATTATTGTATTTTCTCACATACCACACCCCCACTCTTCCAGTCTTATTTTTGGAAGGCAGAATGTAGAAAAAAAATGATTCCCCCCCACAGTCAGTGTCAACTGTGTTACAGAAAATAAATTATCTTAGCAATAGAGTATCCTGGAAGTGAGGCATCCCAGCTGAGGCAGAAATGTCCTGATGTGGCAGGACAGCAATAAGGCCAGGCCACAGACCCTTGCAAAGGCAGTAGCAAGACTGGTACATCTTTTTTTGTAAATAGTTCTTTATGTAAGTGTCTGTAAATAGTATTGTTTCCACACCTTAAACCCCATCAAGATACTATAGACTGCATACAAACTCACTTGCTTTAAGACAGCTTAACTGCTGCTTCAGACACAAGCTACAGTGTGCAGCAAATAGCTATGGCTGTGAGAAGGTTAAACACAGGACTGCCCCTTCTGCTTGCTGGGGCAAGAGACGAGCAGCAACCATCTTGGGAGCCATTAGAGAACAACATCTGCTTGCTTCTATTCCCTCCTATTTCTATTCTAGCAAAGAAAAAATGGCTTCTTCACCTAAGACACATGTCCCAGTTTTACAGAACTGATCTAGTGGGATGGGGGGGAAAGGTGTGTGTGACACATGAATAAATATAATACTCAGGGTAAATTAACCCATGCAGAGCTCCTTGCAGCCATTCTGTACCTAAGATGAGTGGTTTTAAACTAGCTTGGATATCATAGGATTATAGGAAATTAGGGCTAGAAAGGACCTCACAAGGTCATGTAGTTCAGCTCCCTTCTGAAGGCAGGATCATCCCTGACTAAACCAGCCCAACCAAGTGTTTGTCTAACCCACTCTTGAAAACTTCCAAGGATGGAAATTCCACAGTTTCTCTAGGTATCTCTCCAATATGCTGCAGTTTGCAGTGTGGACTTACCCTTTAGGCTAGGGACAGACATTCAAAAAGCCTGAGACTGAATTGATTCAATCTTTGCAGGTTAGTCTAACATGATTAGGCTAAATCAGTTTGTAACTGCACAGACATCCCAGAAACACAGGCACATGCCTGCAGTAGCTCAGGCTAGAACAGGCTAGAGCAGCCCTCCCTTCCAATTCCACAGTGCTGAGCTGAAGGGGGCAAGGCCAGGGCCCAGCTGAATGCTCTGATTCAGGAGGGGTTCTGGACCCCCTTCTGACTAGCCTGGCAGAGAATTGATAACACAGTGTTTATCACCCCATTAAGAAAATAACAGAGGGACATTACCAGTTACCTGTTGATTCTGCCTTTGTCCCGTCTGCCACAGCACAAACCATAGCCAACTTGTGGTCTGCTACCTAATGGTGAGAAGTGTCTGTGTAAGGCAGAGGGGATCAGGTAATCCCTGCTTAGCAGGGAGTGGAGAGGGGAGGTGGGGAGCAGGAGGAAGCCAGACAGTTGCCTGCAGTCTCTGCTGAGCTTCAGCCAGGGAGCAGAGGGGAGAGAACAGCTCTGCTGTGGACCAGATTGCCCAGTCCAACCCAGAGTGCATGCCAGGATACTGGGGGAGTCAAATTTAGCTTAAACCAGCAAGGGGTCTGGACATTGAATAAACTGGTTTGAGCCCGATCAGTTAAGTCTGATGCTGCATTCAACCAGGTTTATCTCAAATCGGTTTCAACCATTTTCAGACTGGTTTATGTGCATTGAATATCTGTTCTGTTACTGGTTTAAACCAGTTTCTGATCACTTAAAACAGTTTATGTTTAATGTCTATCCCTAGTCTTAAAGGCAAAAAAATATAGATAGGAGTTACCCCTGCTCAGGATAGGGCAGCATATGTACTACTAGTCTGAGAGATAATAGTCTTCAAACTAAGGTTGATGAACTGAACAGCAAGTCCCAGGTCAGATATTGGTAAGTAGTCAAATTGCCAAAGAAATGTCTTGGGGGGGGGTTTCTGACATCCTCATTCAAAACACTTGTGTCCTGGGAATAAGTTAGGAAACTTTGGCCCAGGTGAGTCCTCTTTCTGAGGGCTCTTGCTCCCTGTCCAGTCTCCCCAAATGTCCTCAGCTAGCCAGGAAGCTGGAAGAGAGGGCCACCTTCCACCTCCATCCCCAGATGAGCCCAGCCTGCTGTGTAGCTGATCCCTGTAGCTGGAGCCTCTGGTTCAGCAGGAAAAATGCAGTGGGCAGGGTGGGGAAGAGGGAGCAGGGACCCTCCCACTGTTGCTGTTCCTGATCTTAGCATCCTGCATGGTCACTCCCTGCAACCCCAGTTGGAGTGGAGCAGGAGTGGTCCTGGGCTTCTCTTGGCCCTCGGTCAGCAAGGGACAGCAGTGGCAGGAGATGGATCACCCCTTTTCTCACTTGCTCTCTGCTTGGTCCCCCCTCTCCCCCAGCATCCCACACAAGCCTAGGACACCAGCTGTATCTTGGACTCCACAGGAGATCAAGGTATTTGGGGCCACAGGGAACTGGAGCTGCTAGCACATGACCTATATTGTGGAAGGCGGGGGGGTGCAACTGCACCACTGCACTTCCCCAAATCTGCCTCTGCCCTTACACATCCCCACTGCACAAGTAATAGAATAACAAACTGTGCATAAGTGCCAAAAAATTATACTTACACAGCTTGAAAACAGCCATGTGGCGCATAAGGGTAATAGAATTCTGTCCTCTGTGCTTCTGAGTGCATATGCAGGGCCTAATCAAAAACTACTGTAAAAAGTCTCCCTTGCAAGCATCCATCATACCTCAGGAGCTGTGCTGTTCAGCTGCAAGTTATTCCAGGTGGGAACAGTAATATTTTCTAATAAAACATGAGCAGCTGGGGCTTTAACATGGCAAAATAGCAAGAAAGGGATTGTTTCACATTACCATTAGGCTTTGATGAGAAGATGTTATGGTTTTATAGAGGTAAACCAGCTATAGTCCATGGGATTTCCCATTACTGTAACTAAACATATGCTTCACTGACCCAAAGTTTGCCACATTTGGTGAATAAGAGGTTTTCAGTGAGGGCAAAGATGACAGCAATTGCTGGGAAGCAGGAAGAGACAAGGACTCTGGTCCCTGGCCTTGAGGATAATTTTGATTGTATTCTGTGCCACTTCTCCCTCTTCACAAGTCATTTTAGGCATATGCAATTCCCAAGTGCATTGTATACCTATTAATGAAAACCACCAAATCCTTTCACATTACGGAAACACATAGTACTTATCCTGATTTCTGTTTACGGACCAATACTATGGCTGAGTCTGGAAATCTGGTGTCCTCTGAAAACTGCCTGATATGTTATAGAGGAAGATTAGACCGTTTCTGTCTGAACTGAAAAATTCTTTCAAATGTTTACAGATGACAGGATGTGCACATGATTTGGTATTTTCACTTTTGTCTTTCACTTCTTTGTCCCATCCTGGCTTTAAAATATCTCATTACAACTCCTTCAGACTTTCCAGCCTAGTCAATCTCCTGTCAATATGAATAGGAGGTTTTTGGCATATGTAACTTGCCCAAAGTCATCTAGAAGATTTAAAACTGGGACCAGGACCCATATCTCAAAGGCCAGGGTGCTATAGTTCACCCCCTAGACTCCTTCATTTGCCATTTGCCACTCACTTTTTTGCTTGTTTGTTTTAAAGTTCCAGGATTTTGCAGACAGCACAATATGTAACCCCTCTCTTGTCACTTTTTCAACCTGAAGCTATGTGTTTGGCTGTGGATTATCACTAGCGTTTTGTTCTTTTATACTGGTTAAGATATGAACAATGGAAAGAAAATGCTGATGCGTGTATTCCCCTGTTTTTCCCTCCCCCCTATGCAGTTTGCAGCCCCTGAAGACCAAAGCCATTAGTATCAGGTTGTTTCAGAGGAGGCAGCTGCTCAGTTAGCCTGTTCCCTGGAGGGAGTTCTGGTCAGACCTACCAAATGATGCATGTTTGTTTAAAGTCTTTCTGTTAATTGACTTTATAATGGTGGGGGAGCTAGTTAGGCAGGCTCTATGATATTTAAACTCTGTAACTCTTGACAGCTTTAGGCCTCTATAAATTAGTCTCCAACCCTTCTGAGCACATAGATTTCAGTTTTCCAATTGCTCAGCTCCCTCCTCTGTTTAAAGCTGCCCTGCGTTACCCAAGGGAAATAGTTAGCCCACTATTCTAATCTGTGAACCACTGCATCATCAATGAACAGCCAATAAGAGAAAATTATTTTTCTTGCCCATATCTGCCTTTTGTTTCAGCATTAAGAAGTTTGCATTAGCCCTCATCCTCAGAAACTGGGAAAACTGGATGTCTCTGGGTCCCAGCAAAAGGCCTTTAACTGCTAACCTGAGAAAGGATACCCAAAAGCTTGTCTATGTCCATCCTGCAGTCGGTCCAATAAATGATATCACCCACAAAAATCCTTACCTCACTACCCTCTGAGGGCCATCCTGCTCCTCTGTGATACAGCTGGCGAGTTTAATCCATTTCTAGTACAGCCGTGTTCATGTTAGATGAGGGTTTCCTCCAGTGTGGGGCAAACCTCCTGGAGAAGACACAAAAGGTCCTAGTGGGGAGTAAAGGAGGGCATGTGTGAATGTCAGTTGTTAAGTGCCTTGACACCAATTCCTGGGCAGCAAAATCAGCAGCTGTTGTTGACAGGAGTGGGGGGAGAAGAGCGGGGGGAAATTGGTGGCAGCCAGCAGTGGGGGCCAATTCCCCTCACTGGCAACAACTGGTGGCATGTGGAATCAGTGGCAGCAACTGATCTGTGGGGGGTTCAAGGGTGGCCTACCCTTCATGGGTATAAACTCATAAATCTTGGGAAACACTGCATCGGTGCTGGCACCACTGCAACCACCAGCCTTGTTGCTTGTTTTTCTTGAAAGAATATGGGCAGAATTAGCATGGGAATGAACTTACCATCTCAGCTCCAGATGTAGTTCCTCAAGGTCAGGTTGCAGCAACACTGCTCAGCTCATATGGGAAGCTTATACTGCTGCTGCCTCTGCTGTATGCACTTACAGATGGACAAAGAAGTTCCAGTCAAATACCTTTCATAATCATGAATTCCATATCCTTTTTTAAAATAAAAAAATTAAATAAAATATGAAGTAGTGCAAATGTGCATGCAAAAAGATAGACATGTTCTTCCTTGTTACAAAGATTCCTATGATAAAGCAGTATAAATATATTCTATTATCTAGGACTTATTGGGATGCAGACAAACTGATAACACACCCAGCAAAACACAACAGAAGGGAAGCATTTGCATACAATAGCATTTCACTGTAAGGAGCATGTCACTTATAACTGAGAGTAAACACCATTAACAAATGGCAGAATCAAATAAAAAAGGGTTTGCACTATGCGTGCTTGTGTTGTGTGTGCAAACACACATGCATTCACTGTCAACAGAAATAGTTAAAAGCAGGAAGCTTTGTTTTAATCATTCAAATATTTGACTTTCCTATCTGTAGGCAAGAACAAAGAGAGATTCCTGCCTCACCTTGTCTCATTGGGTGTACCACTTTAATTATAAAATTAATATAGGAAATGAATTAATGCTCTTTTTCAGTTTGTATAAATTTAAACATCATAAAAACACAGGACTGGAAGGGGCCTCATGGGTCTTCTAGTACAGTCTTTTGCTATCACAGGCATCCATGGCATATATAATTCCTTTCATAAACTGCTCCAGATCTCTCATAAAACCAGTTTGGTTTCTTGCCTACACTACTCCTATTGTTCCAGAACAGCAACCTTATTATAGGCTGCTTCATGCAAGTGAATAGGTCCACTTCATTATGATTGCTTCTCATTCCACTTTGTTTCCCTGTTAGAAGTTCATTATTCTTTTTTTTGTAAGAAATAAAAATATTATAAACAAGTGAAAAAGAAAAAAATCAGGAATGTATTCTGTACATTAAACAAAATGCCCAATTTATAGCAAAGGGAGTTGATATACCTTTCACCCACGCTGCCTTTGCAGCAGTATTACATCGACCACCTCATACTGAAAGGTGTCACCTAATCAGACTGAAAGATTTAACACTCATTTTCTTCTCCTCTCATTCATGCCAATTCAGTGAGCAGGAGTGAGGAGGTCTCTCAAGTGCTAAGGAAGGCTTTCATTTACAGGCTGCTTTACTTAATGATCTAATAAAAGACAAAACTCTGCAGCTCATTTAAGACTACCCTAGTTTTCCCAAGAGATCTAGCTGTGCAACTAACAAGTCAAGCCACTCCTTAGCAGCTCCAGATGCACAATGACAATGAAAGACTCAAAGATACTTGTGTGTGGGAAAGAGTCAGCATTAACCCACCCTGCCCTGGATACTAGAACAAAGGACTCCACAGTATCACAGAGGTACAATGGGTGGTATCAGAGGGAGACTTCCCTAGGGCCATAGCACCAGAAATGAATCCAGCTTCATAGCTGGAATGAAAGCAGTCAGAGGAAGGATACAGCCAAGGCAGAGTATGACGTTGGTCCTATTTTAGTGCTCATTTTCATCAATCTTTTAATGTTGTTTGAGCTACATACAATTGACTTCGTGGTTATATGAGGAAGGAGAAGAAAGAAAAGATGGTAAACTGGGCATTCAGGATGGGAGCCACTAAAATGTTAAATTGTTATATCCAATAGTTTTTCAGTCACAGAATCCATGTGCTAGTGGCTACTTTAATTTTTAGTCAGTTTTAAAGGATTCTTGCAGATTAAAATCCTGGATCTCCAAGAGCCAGCACAGCGATAGGCAATAGGTAGAAGATGTGGGGAGGCCCACACTGGCTGGATCCTTCCCTGGCAGAACAGGGCTGCCAGGGAAAGTACATGTACGTCAGAAACTCCGGTAAAATCCAGGATTTTATGCTATGGTTCAGCTATCCTTCCCCCACTCAAAACTATTGTTTCTAACTGTTCTTATGAGTGTTTTAATTCTGTGCAGTTTAGCCAATTCATTAGGCATTATTGTACCTTAATTCATCACAGAAACAACCTTCCTTGTCCAAGTGTTCAGCTCTTCTTCTCCCATAAGAGAAGATCAAATGCTCTCTCAGCAGCCTTTTTTTAAAAATGCCTCTTCACTTACTTTCCCTGCAGGAAAAAAATTCTGACCGCACCCAGCAATGTGCAATTCAGTTCAGTCCTTGACACGGGCAGGAATTTTACATATTCATGAATCACTATTAAATGGTTTCAAACCTGCTGACAGGACCATCTCTGAAGCATTTCGGTTAATCTTGCTTTTCAAAAGCTTCCATTTCACTCATCTGCAACTTGCTTGCAGCTAAACGAACACTCCAACTTCACCTTTATTAGTCATTTCTGCGCTGTATTTTTGTTGGAGAAAGCTATGCATAGTTCTTTGTTCACCTCGCTAGTTGGTTTTTTTCATTTTATAAACCCAAATATATATGATCATGCAATTCCTGAGTTAGCTGCACCTCTGTCTCTCTCATGGAGGTCCTCAAGTGTTATGTGAGAGTTCTGCAGAGCAACTGTATTCAAGCTTTCAGGATCAGATTAAACTGCATTAATACAAGATCCTAAGGAGAGGGATATACCTCAGAGACAGGTCTTTTGTACTGCAATTCAGAGGCCTTGCCATGCACCTGTACATCACAGCCAGTTCTATGCAACAAGCATACTTGCATTAGTAGAAGCCTCTTAAAGGACCAGTATCCTTACAACCCCTTTACATTCATAGTATTCCAGCCTCAACAGGTCTCCCTTAGTCTCATTTTTGTAGACCTCCGTCAGATTTGCTGAGGTTCAGACTCTGCTACTGAATTTGATTCCTTCAGTTTGACAGCTTGTATAGACAGGACTTGTGTTCTGCTCTTTTTCCTCTTTCTTTGATGGAAGAAGCTATAGGAACATTCTGTTTCTCCTTGAAGTCTGTCCTTGGTCCCCACACCTCATATGATGGAGGAACCACCCTGACCCAGACTACTGCCTTTGCATCCATGTTTTGCTGTCATAAATTCATATATGACCATGTGGCTGCAAAGATGGCAAGTCATGTTCCCCTCTGGCACAGCACATTTCTTCCCTTGCAGGAACATGAAAGTGTTCTCTTCTTACATGTTTGTTTAATGCTTTAGATTTTGACAGAGATGAAACTTTCCATAGTTCTTTTCCACTATTAATAGGGAGCGAGCTCACTCAGATGGGTGGTCAGCTTGTTCTCTGATATTTATTTCAACCAATGTGTTCAATTCCTCTTTTAGTTCCTAATAAGTGGTGGTGGTGGCAAACATCAGTCCTCCTGGATCATGATGTATGC
>NW_017728886.1:120387106-120389489 GCF_001723895.1 Crocodylus porosus
CCGACAGTGGCCTAGTCTTGGTTCTTTTGACCGAGAAACCCTGAGGTACCTCAGAGGATCTCTGGAAGATCCTCAACCCCGTCAGATGAATTACTGGTATGTCTGAGCCAATGCTGCAAGCAAAATAAAAAAGAGTCACTTGGGCTCCTCTAAAAAAGAAACCCGACACCTGGCTCCACTCCAGGTTGATCCTAAAAACCCTTCTGAAACTTTGCCACCTCCATATGCTCCAACTGCCCCCAAGTCAAAGGAAGATGAGTGGTGTCCAGCAGGACCGCCACCACTCCCGGTGCCAATCACGCTCCCAACCCCCACATCCACCGCTTCAAGTGAACATTCCTCCAACAATGAAACAGGAAGTTCTTCCCCTGTGTCGACACACATGCAAAGTCAAACAAAGAAACAGCTGCCTGCTCGTTTAGCTCTGCTGTGTCAGTACCCTATTGCCACACAGGAAGGAATCCAATATCCATATACACGTCCCGTTCAATCCTCAAGAACTTGTCCTGTGGCAAACTAACACCCCCAAGTTTAGAGACAACCCGGAGTCAGTGAGATGCAGAATAGAAACCATAATCAATACTCACAACCCTACATGGACAGATATGAATCAGCTTTTAGATGCTCTTCTTAGCAAAGAGGAGAAAGCAGAAATTATAAATCAAGAAAATCAGTGAGTGTCAGAAGACACACAGAATAGAACTAATTGGCTGGTCCAAGATCCTGGATGGGATCCAAATGCTGAGGGCAGCAATAATCTGTTGTGCTTGCAACATGCCCGACTACCCCTTTTAGAAGGGCTAAAAAGAGCGGGCAAAAAAAGAGCAGACTGGACCAAAGTCCAGGCTATTAAACAAAGACCAAATGAACACCGGAGTGATTACTGTCAAAAACTCCTGACATAAATAGACATGGTGATGATTTCGACCCCAGCAGCCTTGCCAATCAAATTATAGTAAATTCTGCATTTGTTAGTCAAGCAACTGATGATATAAAAATATCACTAAGCATCACCCTGATTGGACCACCAAAACGCTTCCTCAGCTAGTCGATCTGGCTTCCTATGTCTTTGACCAATGCCCTGAGGTCCAGAAGCAAGAAAAATTAAAGCTGAAGCAAAAGGAAGTGAATATGTTAGCAGCTGCCCTCATTCAACACTTCCAAGCACCCCCCCGGCAAGGCTACGGCCGAGGCCGAGGGAGAGGGCAGGAACAAGACAGACCCCGTACTTGGTCTTCCCAATCCTTCAACCAACCAACAAGGGGGCCTCAACCAGATGATACCTGCAATTATTGCAAACAAAAAGGGCACTGGAAACGAGATTGCCCAGTCTGCCCACGAGGGACCCCTGCACCATTTAACGCTCCCCGCACGCCTGCCCCGCCCAAAGTTAACCACTACCAACAATACCTGGAGGAGTCGCCTGAACTTGAGGATTGACATAAAGGGGGGGCTCTTCCACAAGATGAACCTTGGGGATTTTAATGAAACTTCACACAAATTAGAATGTCCATCCTCTGAGCCATATATTAACCTAGAAGTCCAGGGTCCGATATACAAATGTTTAATTAATACTGGCGCAGATCTTTCTTCACTGGGTGTCTCCCCAAGTCGGGCCAAATTAAGAGTAGCAAAAACTGAACGGGTGGTAGGAGTCTCAGGAAAGCCCTTTAGTGTCCCTTATAGTGTTCCTATGAAAATCACCATTGGACCCTTAACAACTGAGCATGCCTTCTTACTCTCAAGTGTTAACTTATTGGGAAGAGATCTGCTCTGCAAGCTCCATGCCACCTTGCAGTGTAGCCCAAACGGAATCCAAATTACTGTCCCCAGTACTAACCTCTTGGCCTTTCAGGCCATGCTTAATGAGTCTGAGTGCCCTTCCCTCCCTGAAGAACTCCAAACTTTGCCTGAATCACTGTGGGGATAGACCCCCACGGCAGTAGGACTCCTTAAATCTGCTACCCCAGTCAGTATCCAAACAAAGCCAGGTCAACCCTTGTCAGTACCCCTTCTCCAAAGAGGCAGAGAAAAATTTAGAACCACTGGTGACTAGCTATCTAGAACAAAAAGTACTAAAGAAGTGTCTCTCACCCTGTAACACCCCATCCTTCCAGTCAAAAAACCTAAACCTGGTCCTGATAGTAAACCCATGTACCGGTTTGTACAAAACCTTCGGGCAATTAACAGTTATGTTATTCCACAACACCCCGTGGTTCCAAATCCAGCTACTATTGGTACAACCATCCCGGCCACAGTGATTTACTACACTGTCATCGACCTGTGTGCAGCTTTCTTCAGTATTCCCATACACCCAGATTCACAGTACTTGTTTGCTTTCACTTGGAAAAGGAGACAGTTAACCTGGACTCGATTACTCCAA
>NW_017728886.1:120389589-120399708 GCF_001723895.1 Crocodylus porosus
CTTTGATTGTTTATGTAGATGACCTCTTGCTAGCTTCAAACAGCACAGAGAGCTGTTGAGGAGACACTGCAAGGTTACTCTCTGCCCTTGCAGAACAAGGACAAAGTGTCTCCCTCAAAACTACAATACTGTCAGCCTGAAGTTGAGTATCTAGGCTACATACTCAAAGCAGGCATCAGGAAGTTATCACCCAGACGCTTACAAGCCATCCAAGATCTCCCACAGTCCCAGAATAAGAGGCAAATCCATGCACTCTTAGGCATAGCAGGATTTTGCAGACCCTGGCTCCCGGCCTTTGGGGAAATAGTCCATTCTTTAGTTCAAGCTACTGCTAAAGAAGCTGAGGATCCTGTTCACTAGTCTAAAGATAAAAAACAAGCATTTCACCAAATAAAACATGCCCTCATGACTGCACCAGCCCTGGGCCTCCCTAATATACTAAACCTTTTATCTTATATGTTCACGAAAACAGAGGAGTGGCTTCTGGAGTACTGACACAACCCTGGGGAGATCGGCCTCGACCAGTCACATACTACTTAGTTCAGCTGGACCCGGTCGCCCAAAGAGCTGTTTCATGTCTTCGCTCCATCGTTGCCGCCACAATGCTGGTACAGTGAGCCCAAGATCTGGTCTTGGGCCACCCGCTTATCGTAAGAGTGCCACATTCAGTCGAGGCTCTCCTCCTCCAGCATAACACTCAGCATTTCTCAAACCAGAGACTCAACCGATATGAAGTCCTTTTGCTGACATCTGAAAACATCACCATACAGCGTTGTGCACAACTCAACTCAGCCACCCTTCTGCCAAAGGCAGATGAAGGACAGCCACACCATGATTGCTGTAAATTGGTTGATTATTTGGAAAAACCTCGGAGTGACCTTAAAGATCAACCCTTGCATAACCCAGACTATGTTCTCTTCACCGACGGATCATCGTCAGTCATCAGAGACACAAGACATGCAGGGTACACGGTAATCACAGTGCAATAGGTTTGGAAAGCCAAGTCTCTTGTACCAGGTACCAGTGCCCAAGCTGCAAAACTTACTGCCTTGCAAAAAGCATGTGAGCTCACCACAAACTGTTCAGTAACCATTTTTACTGACTCTCAATATGCGTTTGGTATTTGTCATGCAACTGACCAACTGTAGAAGCAACAAAGATTTCTCACCTCGAATGGACACTCAAGTGCTAATGCCACAGAAGTCAACAATCTTCTGAACGCTATCCTGTTACCCAAAGAAACTGCAGTTGTCCACTGTCCAGGTCATTCCAAGTACAGTACTAAGATTGCTGCCGGGAACCGTATGGCTGATGCAGCCTCCAAGGCAGCGACTATTCAACCCGTTTCTGACAACACCAACTCTCGCCTCTTATGCATCACATTATCCAGCCCAACCTCCATATACCAGAATCTTCAACCAACAGAAGTCCAGGACTAGAAGACCAAATATGAAGGCACTGAAAGGACAGATGGCATCTGGCGAGTACCTGACGGGTGTCCCATTGCCCCCAGAGCTGTTCTTCGCACGCTTGCCCAAGGAACCCATCGTCTAAACCACTCTGGTAAAGAAAAACTAGCGCACAGTGTTCTCCATGACTGGTTCGTGCCTGGCATCTATGTGGAAGCCACCACGATTGTCAACTCCTGCCCTGCATGCCAAGCATTTAATCACAAGAGAAAAAAAAAGTATTCACAAGGGGGGAAGGCCATGAGCCTATCTACCATTTCAAAGACTTACATATCAATAGACTTACCAAAGGCTTTCCACTATAAGCATTGTTTAGTAGTAATCAACCAGCTCACCGGATGGCCAGAAGCTTTCCCTGCTTTGCAAGCGATGCCTCGACTGTAGTCAAAGCCCTCCTTAGAGACATTGTACCAAGATTCGGACTTCCTGAAGTTATTGAATCAGATCGAGGCTCACACTTTACTGAAAGGATATTGCAAGAAGTGTATAAAGCCTTAAGAATTCAAGCACAGTTTCATACCCCTTGCCACCCACAATCCTCGGGTCAAGTAAAAAGTTTAAACCTATCCCTGAAAACCCTTTTAGGAAAGATCTGTGCCAAAACCAAATTAAAATAGCCTGAAGCCTTGCCCATTGTGTTGTTTGCTCTTAAAACTAAACCACGCAAACCTCTAAATCTGTCACCCTATGAGTTTTTGTTTAGTCGTCCCCCACTGTTATACAAAGACTGGCAAAGTCCACGTGTAAGCCTGTTTAGGAGAGATAAAAAGTTAACTAATTATGTCGTGTCATTACAGCAGTTCTCTTCACAGGTCCGCAGCGTTGGTACAACCAGTACCCCTTGACACCAATCTCCATCTGTACCGACCCGGCGATTAAGTGTGGATCAAAAAGCATCGACGACAGAACTGCTTAGCACCGCAGTGGGAAGGTCCCTTTCAAGTCCTGCTGACGACTCACACTGCAGTCGAAGTCGCCAAGAAGGAATTCTGGATCCACCATAGCCTCTTGAAACCCGGAGACCAGCCAACATCGCCAGCACCACCAAAAAAGCAAGCTATTCCACCCTTAAAACTTACAAAGACTGTAAGAAACACACAGCATGATAAGAGCCTGTTAGACACCTCCTAAGCTACAGATAGTACTTTCTTTGCTTGCTATACTCATTATAGAGTGTACATTTACATCTTGTATTATCACCTATGTAAAAAAAGCTGTTTGCACATACAGTGCAGAACAAGTATGTCATGTACACTCAAGAATGACAACCTCTGATGTCAGCCACTGAGCTTACGCTCACAGCTGAAAGTGGGGAATTGTTAGAAAAACACGATGACCCTTGAGAAGCATATGATCTTTCCCTAAACTTAAAGATAGCCTTTTGCTGACAGTAAGCAAACTTGTTCTGTGTATTTTGTAACTCTGTAACAGGAAGCAAAAAAACAAAACCCCAAAGCTAGTGGAAATTCCCCAAGGATGCGCACACATGTATGCCATGTGCCTATGTATACCTATATTTGCATATGTATGACCTGTTAGAGTAAAAGGTGCTACCAAACTCAGATCGGGGGAACTCTTGGTCTACTAGGCCCTGAGTAATCCCTCTGCAGAGAAATATATCATCTTGCTGACACTCCCTCGTTCTCTGCCTAATTGATCGCAGGCTAGGAACGAGCCCAGAGACGGGACGTGGCCAGTGCTCCTTGGTGTATGAGCACACCTTTCGGTGTATGGGTGCTACGCAGTAGCTGGCCAATTTTCCCGACACCTTCTACAGTATAGACTTTGAAAATTAAGACTAGGGCTTGAAATGTTTTCAGCCCCAGTACTGAAACACCAGGCCCAGCTACAATTACAAACTTCAAACTTTTTTTTTAAAGTTTTTCTTTACTTTTAACTCTAACAAATACCCCTTGTTAGAACTGGTCCCCCACTATGTGATTTCAGGTTCACCTGTTTTACCTTTATTTGTGTAGCTTTTTTCCTTTGGACTAGTAATGGCACACTCTGAAATTACATCCATGGATACACCAGCAAGAAGTTCCATTTGCATTCAGTGAAATGGTCCAATCACTGGAGACAACTCTCTGTTGCATAACACCTGGGAAGAAATAGTCTTCTTTGAAGACTGTGCTGTTGCATCCTTCTCTGTGCGTGTGCTTTCTATTGTGTGAAGTGTTTGGATACTGTTTCTATCCAGGAACACCAGTCCTTCCTTGCATACTGTAGCTAAGTGATTCAGTGTCAAGCACACCTGACAGTTCTTCCCTTAGGTAGGACCAGGGCTTGAAATAGTGGGGCTTGGTGGAGACTGAGCCTCCTGCCCCACCCCACATCTCTAAAAGCAGCTCAAGTGGCAGTGGTGCTGACAGCAGCAGCAGCTCTTTCTGGCTTCCAGCTGCCACTGCCACAGACCACCCCCCAAGTCAGAATGTAATTTGAACTGTGGGTAGGACATTATCTGGGCCTGTGTTTTCCACAGTGTCTACAGTACCTCCTGTTGCTAGAAGTGCCTTGCATAAACTGCTAGTTAAGAGTAGAGGTTGTGCATGCTTGAAGCAGCATGCTAACTTTCCTCTGTTTGCAACATTGTTTGCTTTCTAGTCAACAGTACAACAATCTTGTTTTCCCCCCCAAATCTCTGTTCTGTGGCAATTTTGCTCAGCCTGGCATATGCTAATACCTTTAGCCAAATCCCCATCCCCAGCTGTCTGTGCCCTGGTGTGCATGCACCTACCTGCCCACAGACTGGATCAGGGAGTTCCCCAATCCCCGGCTTGCATGCATCTGCTGCCACTTCAAGATGAATGCATGCACCATTTCAATGCATGGCACAGGCTTTTATCAGCATGTGTGCAGCTGGCTGGTATCTAATTGCTCTCCAATTCCCAGCTCCACTAGCCTGGGTGGATGCATACAGTCAGCAGCACTCCCTGGCAGACGTGACTGCAATCTGACAAATTTTATCACAGATCCCAAAACGGACATATCCTGTTATGTACATGTGGCATGACAGGACACACATATTTTGGGATCTGGGATAAAATCTGATAGATCCCAATCCCGTGATTAAATTAACATGTGCCAAGAGCTGTAGTTAAAATAGTTCAAAGACAATACAATCCTCTTAAGCACCTGGTAGTCTTACACCCTGCTAGGTCACTCTCTTACTTCTGTCTGTTCATGGATGTTGGCACCCTTTCCCTGGTCATTTTATATAGGTGCAAGTCCTTTGATTTCCTAGGTCTTTTGAACCAGGACAAAGCAGCCTTTGTGCTTCTTCCCTGGGTTGATTGGGAAAACTTCAGAAGACTGGCTACATGTACCATTTTAGTACTGGGGATTTGTATTAATATCATTGGATGCCTCTGGGCCCTTCAGGAAACATTCTTTGTCTTTCCCATTTAGGCAACAACATGATTAGTTAAAAAGACTCATAAAAGATACATGATAACATTGTTTCAATCAGGGATCAGCAATGTTTTTGGACAGAATGCCAAAATCACCCTAACCTCCACCCACACCTTGACTTGGCCTGCCAGAGATGGGGGAGCCACAAGGGGCCCAATCCTCACTGCTGGTGGTGGCTGCATGCATGCATCCAGATGGATGGCAGGGGAGGGGCCAGGGTTGCATTGCCCCAGCCCCTTCCCCACCATACGTGCACGTGCACCCAGCAGCACCACAGAGCTAATGACAGGGCCTCAGAGCCCAGCACAGCTGTTTGCAGCCTCCTGGCTGCCTGCCACAGCCAGCCTGAGCTCTGCACAGCTGTAGCAGAGGGCTGCTAACAGCTGTGCCAGGCTCCCCAGCCCCAGCCCCAAGGCAGCTGTGCAGGTACTTCCAGGCAGATTGTGGGGGAGGAGCCAGGGTTGCACTGGCCCAGCCTCTTCTCCACCATGCGCTGTGAGCCCCGCATGCACCTACCACTGCCACAGAGCCAGTGCTGGGGCTTGAGCCCAGTGCAGCTGTTTGCAGAGCCTGGGCTCTGGGCAGCTGTTGCAGGTGGCTGGAAGGCTGTAAACAGTTGTGCTGGGTGAACATTGGGGAAGGAGCCAAGGTTGCACTGCCCCAAGCCACTTCCCAGCCGTGTGCCCAGAGGTGCATGCATAGCTGCCACAGCCACAGAACTGATGCCAGGACTACACATGCCCATGCAGCTGTTTGCTGCCTCCTGGCTCTAGACAACTGCTGGCAGAAGCTGCCCAGGGTCTGGGTCGGCTGCAGCATGCTGGGGAAAATGTCTTCACATGCCAACCTCTGGCACATGTGCCAGGGGTTGCCAATCCCTGGTTTAAATTTTTTGTTTAAATGAATACAATGCTTTTTGAATAGTCTATTGTTCCTGTTACACTGATGCAAAAATATTGCGGTTCGTTTCTTTTGGAGGCTCGCAAATAATATTTCTCAGGCACACACTATTAGCAGCACAAAAGGTGTATTTGCAAATAGGGTCAGAGCAGAGACAGAAAATCTCAGATTGCTCCACCGCCGAGGAAACCCACAGCAGGCACTATATACTCCCTCTCCTGGGCACGTGTGCAGAGACAGGAACTCTTACAGCTCATTTCCGGTTCATCCAAACATATATGTGATTATGTCACTTCATCCATCGCATGTGCATTATAATTAACTACTTAAGTATGCGGGGCGGATAGGCATTTATGCATCAGCTAATTACGCACGCTCAGAAAGCTCTCTAGGTCACCAAGAGTTGAAATCCCACCCCCTTTCAAGGACACAGTCAGTTGAATTCCAGCTTCTGTAATCTGCATGTGAATTGTCAGGAGGAGAAGAAAAGGGAGTGATTTAGTATAAGAAAAGATAGTAAATTGGCCAAGAGGGGGGAGGAATGTCCTTGGTGGTGTTCTGCTTATCAGGTACGAGATGCAAACTGTGCAGTTCTAACAACACTCTATTCATTATGCGTTTCTAATAATATTTCTAACAACACTGTACTACAGTATCTACTAAAATTAAAGACACACAGCCTAGTGCTAGTGCAACACAAGGGTCTGTGAGAGCAATCAGTCAGCATTTTGAATATACCTGCAAAAAGGTTATTTATGCATTCTTTGGCTTCTATACATGATACTGGCTTTATGGTACAGACATTACACTTTTACTGGTATAAATGATTGGAATACCCATAACAGAATGGAAATTCAGCACACATACACTAGTTTAAAAGTGGCAGAAGCTTGTCTAAGACTTGCTCCCCTCCTCCTTCTGGCTCCCTCCCCCTGCCACCAAAGGGCAAATTTTTTTTTGTGCTCACTACTGGCATAACTAGAAAAATGCATAACAGATTGATTCTGCCTTGGGCTTTCTGAATGTCTCTACCTAGTCTATCATTACAAGGACTGCCTTTAGGAACATTTCACAAATATTCAGACCTGAACTAGTTCCCTCTGCTGCAGGAAAGTACAACCCAGATGTTAGGACAGGGATCTGTATTCTCTAGAACAGGAGTCAGCAACATATGGCCCACAAACCAGATCTGGCCTGTGAAATCACTGAATCTGGCCCATGGAGTAGGAGAGCTTTGCCTGTACCCACGACACAACAACTTCCCCCCAGCCTGCTCCCTGGCTATGTGCAGACTCACTTCTAGCAGGTGGGTGGCTATACCAAGGCTGGGGAGCTACAAACTGCATCCCCACTGCCACTGTCACTTTCTGCTCCAGTGCTGCCACCTTCCAGCTGCAGCGCCAACACAACTGAAAGCTGCATGGCCCTTACACAGCTCCTCTACCTACACTCACACTAAGGCCATGCAACAAAGAGGTCTGCCAGGGCATGCAACTTCCAGCTGTGCCCACACTGCTGTCACTTCTCCCAACTTCCCCTTCCCTCTGGGTGCAGCATACAGGCAGCTTCCAGCCCATGAGGAACTGGACCAGGGCTAAGCAGCTTCCAGCTGTGCCCACACCAAAGCCAAGTGGAGCGGGGAGAGCATACACTGTTGCCTGGACAGCAGCAGCATGGGCACAGTTTGCAGCTGCCCAGGCCAGCACAGCTCCCTGGGCTGGGAGGAGCAGTGACAGCATGGGCACAGCGCCCAGCTGTCTGTCTCAGCCTGGATGCAGAGAATGTCCTGACCCCTGTCACAGACATGCTACCAAAGCCACCCAGCTCTCATCAGACCAAAATCAATTGTTCCAGACAGTGTCTTCTTAAAGGTTGCAAGCCACTGCTCACTGTTCAGTTCTTGTTCTACGCTCTGGTTGTAGCCCACAAGGTTGCCCTCTATCCAGTAGTTTCTTACCCCTCCCAGTTGAAGTAGAGAACCCAGATTATCTGTTGATTCTTATGCTCAAAATCCCACTCTTTGAGAAACACCATGTCCTGAGGAAAAGACAATAAAATAAATGCAATCCTCCCACCTAGAAGTTGTCTTTTTCTTGCTTATTTTGTCTTAATTCTTTTAAAACCACTTTTCCCATCTTTCTTTCTGACTCATTGCACCTACCTCCAATCCATACTGTGTTTTCTTTTGCTTTTTTCTCTCTTTTGTTCAAACAGCTGTATCTTCTTTCCTCTCAGTCTGTTTTCTGCTCCCTGCAGGTCTGCCAGTAACTCCTCTTTCTCTTCTGTTTTCTCTTTCACTTTGCCATCTTTCTCATCCTCTGTCAGTTAGCTCCTACCTGTCACACGTTGTCTCGTCAAGGTCCACTCCTCTCCCTCTCTCTAGCACTTAGCACTTATTTAGCTCCCTAGTCATGGTGGTTACTTGACTTGAAAGTCAACCTGGGACCACTTCAACAGTACTTAAATGTGTATTTAAACTTATCTAAGGACATGGTTAGGGCTATCTGGAAATCATAGCATTAATTTGGGTTTACACAGAGAAGTGTGCCCCAGAACTCTAACTGTTGTGAAGCCAATTCAGCTAAATTGATTTTAAAACTACTTTGGGGCCAAAAGGCAGCATTTTTTATGTCAATTTGTGGATCCAAACAGTGGTTTTCCAGCCACCTGTTTCTGTTTTTGGCACCCAGGCACAGTTTGCAATCTTATTAGTGCAGTGTGGTTATGTTAAGAGACAACATGGCTGCTGAGCTTGCATAGTAGGCTGTGCTTGGGCTGGGTAGGTACGCAGTGTCATACAGGTATACTTGGGTGGGCATAAGTCCTGGCATTCAAGTCAGATACCATTACTCTGGCCCCTGGCACATGTTCATTTAATGGCACTATGGGATCTAATTCCTTATCCCAACAACCATGCCTGCTGCCATGTCATATGTGCAAAGGATTGGGGATTACTGGGATCAAAGATCAGATACCAATCATGCCATTGCTACTTGTCAGCATAGGGGTAGCCTATGATGGTAATCCCAGACTCCTCCTACACTGGCAAACTGAAAAGGGAATGCCCATATGTTCAGCTGGCCCCATGTGATCCTACTGGGGACTCAAGCTAGATTCAGTGTGGTCTGGAGCCATGCTGACCATCTGTTGATTACCAGTCTGAGGGTGGTTTGAATCCCCAGTGTGGTCCAGGGGCTGCAGCTGATGATCAGCTGATTACTAGCCCTGGCTGGAACAGCTCTGGGTCAGGTTCTAGACCAGGGCTATCTAGGCCAGGCTGATAATCAGCTGAGTGTCAAAACCATGCACCCAACAAGTAGGGCTGGGTTGCTGGGGTCAGGGGATCAGCAGGAGAGGATAAACTGAAGGGCTTCCTCTACTAGGGACTTTAAGCCCAGCTGGGAACCTCTGATCTCCAGCTCTGGGTAGTCCTGCTAGAGCTGCCAAGCATAGGACTTAAAGATCCAGTGGGGAAGCCCAGGCAGGGTCTCAGCACTGCTCTTTAAAACTACCCATGTAGGAGCTCCAGGTTCCCTGGCTGCTTATGCCTGCACCAGCTCCTCATTTGCCACTGTAAACTTAAAGAATTGGCATGCAGCTGAGGCTTGTCATCTGGATTTGTCATGGGTCAGCCCTGACATACCACATGTTCAACAGATATAAACAAGCCAAAAAAAGCATTACACAGGTGGAATGTCTTTGTGGCTCATTTGCTATATTATCACATCATAAATTGTCTGTAATGTGTGGCCCGGTTACCATTAATGGCATATTTACCACCTTACTCTTAAATGTAATGTGTGCCAAGGCCCTATGGGCAGTAGATGAAGAAGGACCCTTCCGTAGTTACAGAAATTATGAGGCAGGGAGTGATCTCACTCATTAGGCCCTTGCCTCACCCAGAGAAGGTTTGAATCTACATCTCTCTGACTTCCTAGCAGGGGTCATGATGTTTCACAAGCAACCATCTATCCAGAGTCCTAAAACGTATCCTCGCACAAGGGCCTAGCAATTGCTCTTCTCAGGATGGGTCTACTGTGGTCAATTATGTCTTCTGTCTCTGCAACAGAAGATCCTTGACAGAGCATTACAAAAGGTAGAAGGGTTTGTGAGTTCTGTACTCCCCACTGACTTTCTAAACTCTCCTCAAGTTGTTTTTCCCTCAGCTAGATTTTGTTTGTGTAAAGTCTGTGCTGCAATAATGAGCCTTTCAAAGTACAATTTAGTAAAGTACTTCTGAATACGCTTAACTTTAAATCTATGACTGATCTCATTTTCTACTCAGTATGCAAGGTGGGCTAGTAAATAAGAATTCTGTTTCAGGAAAATATTTATGGCT
>NW_017728886.1:120400288-120416475 GCF_001723895.1 Crocodylus porosus
GCCCCAGTCGCTGAGATGAAGTGGATTTCTCAGTTGTTTTGACCAAAAAAATGCATCCTCAAATTGAAAAGTACTGATAAATATGTTCTAATATGCTTGCATTGAAATAATCAGCATTTTCTGGCAAAAAAATATTTGGCAGGAAAATTCCCAACCAGCTCTCGTGCTTACTCACACAATCAAAGTTAAGCTTATGCTTAAGCGCTTTGTTATTTGGATGCAAGAAAACATTGGACAAATGTGACCATTTTGTTGACTTTCGGCCATTCCTTTTAAAAAATAAGTTCCTAATGCTGCTTGCACACACTCTTTAATCCATCTGTCATACTGGCAAAGGCATTGCTCTAGATATTAATACTCATCTAGACAAGGCTTTCGATGGGAATTGCAGTTTTCCTGAAGCAGCATGTCATTCATCACTGCCATTATTTTTATATCCTGCCAATAATCTCCAACATAAGAAAAGAAAATCAAAAGCGCCTTGTTCCCCTCCACCTCCTTCCTTTGTCTTGCTGGCTATTTTCTGGCAATAGGAACCATGATGCATCATTGCCTCTCTCATTTCTGTCTTACATACTCAGCAAAAATCATCTAAGTCTAAAATTAACATGTCAGATGACAGAATTATGTTGCTGTTTTCTTTATCTTTCTATTGCCCTTTGTAGATAGTTACTAATCTAGAGTCAAACCCAAGTCTTGTTGGAAGGTACCGAAGCTCACATTTAACCAGGTTTATGTAATGGAAAGTAACTCACTGCTTATATGCACCCTTCAATCCAGACACTGTAATTGCTGAGAATTTCAAATTTCAGATGCTTAAACTTGCAGTAAGGTACAGTACCATTTGTCTGTCCTCTCATCTCTCAGCTCCCAAAAACCTTCCCCATACTTCCAGAGGAACTTGCATCTCCCCATCCAGAAGTGGGTTCTTGAACACAGACAAGAACATGAGGAATACCACATTGGGTCAGACCATAAGTCTATCTTGCCTGGTGTCATGTATCTGCCACAGTAGCAGCGAGTAGGTGTTATGGGGACGAGAATTTATGCATGGCATATCCAGACTGATTCACCCTGCCCCTCTCCCACTAAAGATCTACTTTTGATAGGGCTTTCAGCTGAAGTTTCCACTGCTTAAGCAAAATGAAAGCATATGAACTGGACCTGCATACATTACAAAATGCAGCTGGAAATTTCACCGCACCAGAGGGAGTCAGTGATAGGCACTAGAGTGACAGTAGAAGGAGTTAAATCCACAAAAAGACAGAGCTTTTCTACACCATGGGAACCATGTGTCCCAGAAGGATGGACCCTACCATGTTCAAAGTATGCTTGTAGCAGGGATAGACAGGGTGTAGGTAGAGTATAACTGGGACCATTCTTGCTCCTTTTTATCCAGCAGCTCAGGGGTTAGTGCACTGACTCAGGATGAGGAGGACTTGGTGAAATTCCTTCTCTGCCTCAGCTAATTCAAATGCACACAGCCACCCTTCAAGAGAGTTCCCTGACCACCATCCTATTTTAGAGGTTGCTGTCAATTCCTGCTTACTGAAGCTATTCCATTTTGCATTACATAATTACAAATATTTATCAAGCCAGAAAGGGGAGAGAGAAAGATTGAGCATGACTTCCTTGGCTAAGAGCTAGGGCACTCGGGAAAAGTGGGGGGTCCTGGTTTCCCAGTCTTGTTTCACTGAATATTTAATATAAAACAGTGGCACCAGAACCCAAGGCCACATCCTCCCAGGTGAATCTCTAAGCCTTAGGCTATGGAGTCCTGCTCAGACTCTGTTTGGCCTGATGAATAGTTACATACGTATGCAAAGGGAACAGCTTCATTGGGGAGAGTTGAGAGTGCCTCCACCCACTTACTTGTCCCCAGATTAATTTATGGTTACCGTTCTTGCTTGGTAGATACGAAGGTGTGCTTGACTCCTGATAGATGGAGGAGGGAATTGAACTGAGGACTCCCAAATGTGGGGTGTGACTTAACTACTGAGCTACTGGGTAAAAGGGAGGTGATGCCTTCCTCTCCATATGTGGTTTTGAGCAGAGCCTGGTTTAAAATCTATGCTCTGAGCACAATAACCAGGCCAAGCCCCTGGAGCAATGCAGCTAGAGGAACTACTTGGGGTGAGGGCAGGGGGGTTGTGCAGGGGGCGTTCCATGAGTTTCCACAACATTTCGTAGTCTAGGTTTTCATTTTTGATAATCTCAAATTTGAAAAAAGAAAATCCATTTGGAGGAATAAAAAAAGTCACATCTGTAATCAAGAGCTGTCCATTCCCAGTCATTGACAGGAAATACTGAAGGCGAACCCATTATTCATTAGCCAGTTAGCTGAACCTCAAAGGTCACAAGAAACATGCTTACATATTACTAGATAATTTTTCACCCAGATAGAAACATTTCTACTCATTTTGTTCTACCTTTCTTGAAAAATGAACTGCAATGGCTTGCCTGTAGAGATCTTCAACTATTAATCATGCTTTTGGATCAGGTTTGTCCTGATAAAGGGGGTTGGCCACACCCCTTATTTTATGACTCCAGAAGCTGCATTTGGATGAGCCTGGGTTAATGAAGGTGAGGCAATGAAGCCATGTTTCTATTCCATTAAACATGGGACGAATATTCATATCTGCAGTTATGTAAGTCTGAACAAGAGCCTCCAAAGATAACTTCACTTTTTGGCCCAATTACTTCTCTGTGGTGGCTTGTGGCTTGTTTTTCTGCTTGATGGCGCACAGCCTAGATTGTTTTCTTGGGTTGATTTACTACTTTATTTACACACAATTTAGGAATTCGATGTTGTATTAAAAGGTTTATGACTCCAATCCATACTTTAGCTTTTACTATAAAATAGGAAGTGGCTACATTGTAGAATAGGCCGCTAACAATTTAGTGATTCTTTTCAAGAAATGAGGTCAAAAATGGACAACGATCTATTATGAAAATTGTGAGCATTTAGTAGCTGGCTATATTGGTATCCTCTTCATTTTGTTCTTCATTTATTTAATAATGATGAAATTCCACTATGGCAAATAAAACGATTTAGTATAATTTTTTTCTTACATTACACCTCATGTGGTCCAGTCACTTATGACAAACAAAATGAAAGAGAATGACTTGTTTTGAAAAACCTTTGAAATGTATATGTATCCTTTGAATTTATATTCAATACTGACTAGTGTTAGAGATCCTGGGTAAGTTATAATTTCCAAAAGAAAAAAAAAACAATTGGAATATAAGCTTTCCAACAAAATGTAAATGAATGTCCCGTCACACACTTTACTGTAACTGCAACCATCTTTCTAAAATGGCAGATTAAGGAAACATTAGCCAGCTCCTGTTGTTAGCTAACATAGCCCCACTAAAATCAATGGAGCTATACAAATTCACTCCAACTGATAACATATGCCAGCATGCATGAATGCATGCATGCAGATATATAAAATCTCAAGTTATGATGTATTTTGGAATCTTTCTAGTAACAAAAATAAGAAGAAAAGCATTTAATTGTAGACTTAATGTGAAGAGCAACTCTCTCATCCAAAATAATGCAAAAGATGGCTTAGGTGATTTTACAAGTTATTTTTCTCTCTCCCTCCACACATATTACAAGTCAGTCTCTTGATGCTCAGTAAGCATGTACAAAAACTCAGGGGAGCCTTGAAAATGTTTTACAAATGACAAAGATACTATGAAGTCAAACTGTAAGCAGAGATCATTTTAAATTGACAAAGCAACCGTCAGGCTGTGGATTTTTCCTGCAGTACGGTATCTTCCTGTGGGAGCTTAGAAACAAAAAAGTTACCACTATATCAATAAAGTCACTCTGTAGAAAAATACTTCATGTCTTCTTCTGATGACAAGGGGAAGTAAAACCGGTTTTAGTTCTTCAATGTGAAAACATTTGGGATTTCTGGATATTCAGTAGTCAGAGTCAAGTACCCAAAATTGGCTTAACATTTCAGTAGTTGTGGGGAAAGGTACATAATCAGCTGTTGCCTATATTCCCCTAAATTCTATATAACAAAATCCTGGTTATGTCCATAAAATATTTTTCAGGTCCCCTCCACACCAAGCCCCACCCCCAAAAAACCCAGAAACATGGATTGCATACTGCAAACACAAAAGCTGCTGCTTCAAATTAAACCACTAGAAAGTGGCAAACTAGACATTAATTGCCTTCTGCATTCCATCCTATACAAAAAGTTACAGTTGTATATATGCGATTACCTCACCATGGACTGTGACCTTGTCAGATCTTGTAAGTGCGATGTGGTCGGCAAATAGCTAGATGACCTTCAAGAAAAGTCAGAGCACTGGAGGAAGGGGTACTTGTGATTCAGGAGATGGTGCCCTGTCCTCTGTGTCAGCAGTAGACCCAAGGCTAGTGCCGTAAAAAGACAGAGCTGTGCAGAGTTATACAGTACTAGCTCTGTATGCACTAGCTTTGGAGCTAGAAACCCTGGAGTAGCATTAGTGTGGCATGCAGTCAGGTTAATTAACCCTGGACCTCAGCCAAACTAATTAGCTCAGGTACAGTACAGCATGAACACAGCTGTATTTCTTCTGATTCTGTACTAGCATACACAGAACTAGCTCAGGGTGCCTCCACACAGTGCTGCCTTCTTACCCTTAAGCATCAGTGCTCAAAATTTAGATCCTCAAAACTCTCACCCAGCTGCTGTCTCAGATTTCAACAACTAAGTTCCCCTAACACCTAAAGGCTAGGCCTTGGGTGTGCCCACGACTGACCCAAGCAGCTATGTTGCCAACGTGGGTGAGATTTCTCAGAGAACACCAGCAGCACAAGGCCCTTCCCCTCCCCCCCCAAAAAAACCACAGTCAAAGGAGGAAGAGATGATGCCCCTTCCCCCTCCACCTGCTTTAATCCAAGAGCTCTACAGTGAGAGCACTTACCCAGGGTATAAGAGACTAAGCTTTAATTCTTTCCTCTCTCTCAAGATGTTGGTATTTAGTATGGTGTAAGTATAACATGTAACTTTATTCTTAAATGTCTGAGGACACAGTGACCAGCTTCAATGGGAGGGAAGGAGAGTGTGTCCCTCACCCAGAATACTTGAACATTACTTGGAAGGGGAAAAAAAATGTGGGTTCAAATCCTCAGAGGAGGGAACTGAACCAGGGCCTGACAAATCTGGATTACTGCACTAACCACTGAGATACTGGATAAAAGAAGGGACAGGAAGGAACATCATTTCCTTCTTGTATTTTGTGAGAGAGTTAGAAAGGAGTCTAAGTCCAGAAAGGACTCAAAGCATATGCTTCTACCAAGATTCACAGAACACAGGAATGGGAAGGGCCTTCGGGGCCATCAGGTCCAGTCCCAGATGTTAACAGGCTCTTGTTAATCAAAGGAATACCCAAAATTGCCACTTGATCCCCGACTCACTAATACAACAAACAATATCTGAAACACCAAGAATATTCTATAGCATGCCACTCCTTGCACTGTCATCCTGAGTAGTCCAAGAAAAACTACTCAGCACTAGCCTGCACCTGTAGAGAGTGATCCAGAAAGGCCAAGGCAGAAACTGAAGTCAGGCTACCCACCAGAATCAAGGATAACCAAAAAATCCTTCTTCAGATATGTGGGAAGCCAGAGAAAGATCAAAGGCAACGTTCTCTGTAAGATCAAATGGGGCAACTGATGTCTGATGCCCAAGGAAAAAGCCTAAGTGATTACTTTGTATCAATTTTCCACCCATCCAAAGGGGTCACACTATCAGACAGGGTGCAAAACACTAAGGGAGCAGGAGATGGGCCCACAATTGACATAGATCGGGTGAGGGAACACCTCAAGAGGCTAAATATTCATAAGGTCATAGGCCCAGACAGAATGCACTTGAGAGTTTTGAAGGAGCTGGTGGATATCATAGCAAACCCTATAGCTAGGATATTTGAAAATTCATGCCGCTCGGGTGAGGCTCCAGAAGACTGGAAAAGAGCCAATGTGGTCTCAAGAAAGGAAGGAAGGAAGATCCAGGGAATTCTAGGCCCAGTCTGATGTCCATCTCTGGAAAGATCTTGGAGAAAATCATCAAGGGATCCATCAGCAACAGGCTAATGGAAGGCAAGTGTCTGAATGCCAGCCAACATGGCTTTGTTACCAGCAAGTCTTGCCTGATCAACCTCGTCTCCTTCTATGACCAGGTAACTCATTGCCTGGACAAGAGAGATGAGGTTGATGCCATATATCTGGGTTTCAAGACAGCCTTTGACTTAGTCTCCCATTATGTCTTAATGGTTAAGCTGGGGAGCTGCAGCCTCAACCATCTCATGGGCTGATGGCTGGGGAACTGGTTTCAGGGTCAAACCCAAAGAGTGCTAGTTGACGGAAGCAAATCAACGTGGTGCAAGGTGACCACTGGTGTCCCTCTGGGATCAGCACTTGGGCCAGTAGTCTTCAACATCTTTATTAAATGATCTGGATTCGGGCGTCAGACGTGGACTGACAAAGTTCACAGACGACACTAAACTATAGAGGAAGGAGGTCATGCTTGAAGATATACTGGGGATACAAGCCAACCTGGACACACTCTCAAGGTGGGCAGACCAAAACCTGATGGCCTTCAAAGTAGAGAAGTGCACAGTGCTTCACCTTGGAAGGAAGAACCAGCAGCATACTTATAGGCTCGGCAGTGCTACGCTCACTAGCACCATGACCAAAAGAGACTTGGGGGTCACCAATGCAATGCCATGGCCAGCAGAGCAAACCAAACTCTGGCATGCATCCACCAACACATCTCAAGCAAAACCAGGGGTGTTATCCTCCTGTTCGGCTTGGCCTTAGTGAGTCCTCAGCTGGAGTACTGCATCCAGTTTTGGGCCCCCCACTTCAGGAGGGACGTGGATAAGCTTGAGAGAGTCCAAAGGAAAGCCACCCATATGATCAAAGGCCAAGAAAGCAAGCCTTCTGAGGAGAGGCTGAGGGACATGGGACTCTTCAGCCTGGAGAAGAGAAGGCTCAGGGATGACTTGGTGGCAGCCTACAAGTGTATAAGTAAGGCTCATCAGAACCTGGGAGAACAGTTGTTCACCAGGGCTCTCCAAAGGATTACAAGGTCTAACGGCCACAAAGTCCTGGAAGGCCAGTTTAGACTAGACATAAGGAAAAGCTTAATTTCAGTCCAAGTGTCCCGGGTCTGAAACAGACTCCCCCACAGAGGTGGTGCAAGCACCTACTCTGGATTCAGTCAAAAGGTGTTTGGATGTTTATCTTGCTGGGATCATTTGACCTCAGCAGACTTCTTGCCAAGGGCGGGGGGCTGGACTCAGTGATCTCTCAAGATCCCTTCCAGCACCTAATGTCTATCAAATCTAAAAGCAGGGTAGGTAAAAGCACTGCCAATGTCTTGCCAGTGCAGCCAGAGGGAAGGAAGTGGTTAATATATGTTTAGAAGATCCTAGAAACAGGACCAGATCCCATGCTATGGAGGAAGGGAAAAGCCTCAAAGTTCATGCCAATCTGACCCAGGGAAAAATAGCTTGCCCAAGATAAGGTGCTTACATTGCTAAGAGATTGCCTCCTTCCACACACTGCCACCTCACTAGTATAGAGCTCTCTGCTTTGTCTGCTGGCTTCTGTGGGCCTCACTGCCATGTGACTAACTCTTCCTGTGTATTGTGTAGAAAAACTGGTGCCTGTCTTGGGACTACAGATTCAATTAGGCATGAAAAGGTTTCTTAGCATTTGGGGATGAAAGGCATTATGCAATGCCTTAGCATCAATGCAGTAAAAAGCTGCAGGATAATGTGCTGGTATAGCATATGCTTTTCTCATAGTAACACCTCTAGCAGGTGGCCACCCTCCCTTAGGTTTTGCAGTAGTGAAGTATATTTTCGCAGACAAGCTGTGCTGTAGGTAATGGTATTTCATTCCAAACTTCTAAATTCATCCTCAACTTACGAATAGACTGGAAAAGCTGAAGGGTACAGAATGTGCTTATACTAAAAGGAGAGATATTATCTTCCTTAATGTTATTATAAACAATCTTGAACTATACCTTACCCAGCTTGGAATGATATATTGCAATAATACGGCAGCCTTATTGCCCCTTCCAGCTGAGGCTCTCAGAACCCTTTATGAATATTAATGAATTCAGACTGACATCATATTAGTGATGTGGGTATCATTATCCTTATTTTACTGATGAACAAACTAAGGCATAAAGATGTGAAGTGATTTGGCAGGGATCACATAGTAGCAAAGCTGGCAATAGAACTTCTGTTTCCCAGCTGGTACCAGATTATAATTCCCTTGATATATACATGTTCACCCTAGGTTGGTGGTGGAATATTCATTTTGGTTGTAGAGTATAGTGTAACGAGTGATCTTTCTTTAAGTCTGTGCATTGTATGTGTATGTGCAGACAATGCCCTTTTGTTTCTCCCTAAGATGATGCACTTGTCTTCTACTGTGTTCTCAGAACCAAGAGAATTTTAAAAGACCCTATCAGAGCAAATAGGCACCAAAGAGCTAGCACGTAGAATCAGCTGCTGGGTCGCATCTCCAAAGTTTCCAGCAGTGAAGCCATGTACCAGCTGCAGCTCAAAACTAGACAAGAGCATTATTTTTACTTGCAATGAAATCTTACAGTGGCAGACAATACAGCTTGCCCCCTTTGACTTTGATTAAAGTCAAACAGAAGAGAAGAACCAAAAATGGTGAGCATAATGGTATCTTGTCCTTCCAACTCCTTCTTTGATAGTACCCAGGAACCCAAACAAAGATATAAATAAGTAATGGCAACAGCAGCACCTGAAGAAGGATTCTGTTCCCTGGACTTTATTTTCATGAGAGGAATTTGGCTAAGATTGCCTCTATTCTGAAGGTTTGTGCATTTTTGTGGAGCTCGGTCCATTTCTGAACCGAGAAGCGGCATAATCCACTGATGAGAGCAGGGGTCTAGGTGGCAGAATCCTGAATTTGGTCTGCCCTGGAGTGTATTGCTTACAGAGCGTCATAGCTGTACACAATTCTACCCAACAGAAGGCAGGAGGGAGAATAACACCAGTAATACAGGTATTTCTGCTAGGCTTATCACCATAGCATCTGAGCAGTGTAGATTAAAATAAGCATATAATATAACGTATTGCTGCATATTGGTCTCCTTGATTCTCTCACTCATGTTTTGAAAAATGCATTAACTTCTGCTACCTGCTGAGCTTTGGTTATTAATATGTCAGCAGGTTGTATGGGATCAGATAGGCCTTGCATTTAGCCTGAAAGTGTTGAGGTTCAAAGTCAGAGTGTCACAGCACATGGACTGGCAGATAAAAATGCTTTGTTGGTGGCTCTGGAGAGTCTTATTCATGCTGTAGATAGTGTGCAAAACAGAACAAACAGAGGAAGAGACAATACAGCGAGAACAGATTTTTTCAGGCATCCTGAATGACAGCTTCAGCAAAGGATAATGAATATAATTCATCTCTAGAATACTACCCTTACAAACAACTGTTAGCAAGAAGCCTGCAGATCCCAACACTTACCTCCACAAAATTAGTAAACTTCCCATACATACCAAAACAGCTGTAGTCTACAGGGAGATGCTCAGCCCCTACTGCATCTTCTCTGAAGAAAATACTCATGACACACACCTCACCAATCACAAATCTGACATTACCCAGCAAGGACACTTGGAAAATAGGCTGTATCTTTGGGTGAGTCACCCAAATCCTCCACGCATACCTAGTGCGATACAAAAAAGAAACCCCCATGAACTACACACTATCCCACAGCAGAACCTATATGAAAGATTACAGTAACAACCTAAACTTGAAGAGGATCACACCTTAAGACAAATATTACCAACCTCTCCAGTCCTGGCTTTCTAACAATCCTCCATCCTCCACATCAAACTCATCACCTCTCTGCTGATCACCAAATACCAGAAAGAAACACAAGACCCTGTCTAAACAACAAATGGAAAATCCACCAACACATCTCAACCCCGCACCACTACCATCAGAATAAATGGATCCTACACATACTTGTAACAACATGCAGTACACCTCATCTAATGCCCTCATGGAAACTATGGAGGTGAAGCTAAACACCCACTGTACTCCAGAATGAGCTTTTGCAGATAAATGACATGATAAAAGACAGAAACACCCAGTTGTCAGTGGCAGAACATTTTTCTCAGAACAACCACTCCATCTCTGACCTCATAGTCCTTCTCCTCTGAGGAGACCTATACAAGACCTTGAGAAAATGGGTATAGGAATAAACATGTACACTTTACTGGATACCAGTAAACATGGAAATAACACAGATAGTGGTTCATGGCCGACTATGACCTACCTTCTTTCTCCGTTAACTTTTCTGTGATAACGGCCCTCTTCCCTTTTGAGTTGTCTTACTCTTTATGCAATTTAGTGTTGTTATCTACAAAAATGTCCTTTACCCACTGGTCTGTACCTACTTCCAATAACTTCTCCCTGCTTCACAGATTTATTGCCCACTTCCCATTTTAAGCTGTCACCATCATAAGCATGTATTAAAGCAGGGGTGTCAAGCTTGTTTGTATTCATGGGTTGAATCTAGATTGTGGGGCTTCCTGCTGCCCAGATCCAGACCATGGGACTTCCCATGGGCCAGATGACCCACAAGCTGTGCAAGCTTGGTTAACCCTGTGGCTCCCGGAGCTGCTGTTTCAGCATAGCTCTGGAACCCAGTGAGTTAACACCTCTGGTGCTTGCCCTCCCATCCCTACCCCATTTCCCTCTGGTGCAGATTTTAGTCACCCTGGGTGACTGAAAACCCTAATTTTGCTGGCAGGGAGGCAAGTGGCATGAACTCCGATTCCAGAGTCATGCTGAAAACACCGTTCCAGCAGCCACAGGAACCAACACTGCCACCATAGGGGCTCTGACAGCTATGGTGATGAACCCCATGGGCTGAAGGACCACCTCCACAAGCCATTTGTTTGACACCTCTGAGATAAATAAAGAATATATTCTGTCTGGTATTTAGCTTAGGCTGCATCTGTTTCTTTCACAAACCTGAAGAAGGGTATTTTCTGCTCAAAAGCTCCTCTAACATCTCTCCCTATAACATTGGTCCAGCAAAATATATTACCAAAGAAACCCTGCTTCTTACAACTTAGTTGAAAACTGTAATAAAGAGAGAATCAAATAATGGTCCTGTAGGTGGCTTTAAGGCATGATGCAGGCATAGTAATGTTCCAGCTACACAGCTTTTGAACCTATCAAGCTATATCCCCTGCCTCAGAAATATGAGCAGTGTCCAGGAGAGCCTTGAAACTGAAGGGTAGTAACTAGATGCAGAAAAAAAGGAAAGGCGATGTAGGGACTCAGGTTAAAAGGAAAAATGCTATCAACGAACCTGGGAAGGAAGCACAAATGAGCTGGCCTGGGAGATGCTGGCATTGTGTGAGTTGCTAAGTAACCATATAATAATTATGTTACTTTGAGATTACTTGATAAGTAAATTTTGTCAGTTGAGAAATTAATTACTATTTAACCTGCTCTCCTGCAAAGAAAACAAGCATACTAATTAATTTACTTTGTAATGATATGTCACTTCTTACCCTCCCTCTGCTGTGCTGTATTTCTAAGGCTAGCATTTTTAAATGCAGGTGACCAAAGTTAGGATCTTAAATCCAGATCTGGGCATCTGGAGAGAAGCAGTTTTCTTTTTCAAGGTGCTGAAGAGCCTTTGAAACTATTCTCTCGTTTTGTTGTGATATATTCTCCAATATATCATATCATGGCTCATTACTGCTGCAAAGCCTGATAGTGATCATTGATTATTCCAGCTCTGCATCACCTGCCTATATCTCCTA
Organism: Crocodylus porosus; assembly: GCF_001723895.1. Taxonomy (NCBI): domain Eukaryota; kingdom Metazoa; phylum Chordata; order Crocodylia; family Crocodylidae; genus Crocodylus; species Crocodylus porosus. The sequence continues at coordinate 120,412,126 of NW_017728886.1, forward strand.
GGCAGTCACATTCTTGTGAGATGCTGGGTGATGGGTTTCAGCTATATGCACCAAGAGCGGAGCATGTGTCAGAACAAAAGAGGATGAACTGCAAATAGTGCAATTCCCACTTCACCCGCTGATTTATGCTATAGTAAGTAAAGACAAGACATCTCCTTGGTATCTTTCAGCCAAAAGAAAACAGGTTCAGCAACAGCTGTCACCGTTTCAGAAGCATTCTGAGAACCAGCCCAGAAAATTTGAAATACCACCACATTAAAATCTCTTAAATTTCCAAGGACATGTGCGCCACCACCTTTGCAGGAGCTGCCAAGAGTGAAAGTAGTGATTATATGCACATCTTGTGGGATCACAGGTGATTTTAATAGGAAAAATCTCAGTTCTCAAGGCCTTAGAAGGTGAGTTCTCACCTCAGCAGACACTAAGTAGGACAGCTCCATCCTCACCTTCAAATTTTTTTTGGCTCTTTGTGTGCTCAGCTAATTTATATGCAAACACTCAAAGACTTAAGTAAGCACTTTGGGTGCCTGTAGACATGTGGGATGCCTGCTCCAATGCGCTGTAATTACAGTATGTCGGAGAAAACTCCATTAATTGATTCTTCTGGAGCACGCTAATTAGCGTGCACCAGTAGCCTTGGCATTTTATGTATTCAGTGTCCCCATGAATCAAAATGGCAGTGGCTGTACTTTAACTAAACAAGCTTTAGTTAAAGTGCCCCTGCCACCATTTTGAAGTATGGGACACTGAATACATGAGATGCCGGGGGCATTTTAATTGGACTGACTCCCAAGAGCTGCTCTAATTAAAAATGCTCTCCCCATCCGCAGAGCACATGTAAAGACACCCTTCTTTTATAGTTACAGGAATCCAAATAAAGGTGTAAGCAGGGAATCCTAGTATTTGACCCCTGCAGATTGAAAGCTTTTATTCTTCCTGTTGGACTGGGTTTTCAGATGTCTGTAGATCTGATCCCAGATTAGTTCCGTATATGGGAGCTGTTCTACATATGTCACTAAAGGGAGAGACAGTCACATATTTGACAAGGGAGGCATGGTCATTTCATACTTTTTATTGCCTTTGTCCAGATGATCCAAAGAATCTGGAGATATACAAAATTACGCACTACAGGGAGAGACTCATAATCAGAGTGTAAAGAATTTGAAAGTAGATTAATAGCTTAATATGTTTTCAGATATGGATATTGATTTATGCCTGTGTGGATAGCATTAGACAAAACCACATGCAACATATTGAGTGAATGTGAATAATCAGCCCATTATACACCTTTTCAATATCCATTAAAATAATTCTGATTCAGACTTTTCCATGGAATATAATGGGCCAGATAAAGCTCCATGGTTAATGTCACTAGGGGAGCTCACCAGAAGTCAATATGTTGAGTTACACCGATTGAGCAGCCAGCTTGTTATTTTCCATACGGCCATCTCATTGCCAGGCACTGTCCAAATACTGCTCAGAGAAGAGACAAGATGATTTTTATATTTGCAAGGGATTTTGTAGCTTTTAAAACAAAAGTTTATCCTTGCCATTATTCGGTGTTGAACATGAATCACAAAACTCACCAACAAAGCAGCTTTTAACCTTATGGTTGTATCATGAATATTTATCTGGCTTTGAGCACAAGCTCTGGACCCCTTGCCTTGGCTTCCCTTCCCTTCTGCAATAAAAGAAATCCATTGTTGTGAAAGTGTTTCCATAGCAACAAAGGGCAGCAGAAGGCAAAAAGGGCTGAGAGTCCTGTATACAAAGCAGGTTGGGTTTTCAGGCTAATTAAAAGGTTTTGTACTTTGGGTCACCTTGTAAATGAGATATGTCAGTCAACGACCCACAGTCAAAAACCTCTCAACAGGAAAGCGAACACATACACAACCACACATTTGGTGCTCACCCTGTCCCAAGTGCAGCCTGTAATTTTCCATGGAGAGCCGCTGTAAGGCCGACAGTAAACTGGCTGCTGGTTCATCTTATTAAGCAGACAAAATCTGTTTTCATCAGCAGGCGCATAAAATGACTTACTCTCGGCTTGGTGAGCAATTGATGAAAAAGCACTTCCCTGCTTGGGATCACTTCCAGTACAGTAGGTGAAATGCAACAAAAGTCTAGAAACAATCAGAACCAGAAACAGCAAAGTATGGTAGGCCAATACTGATTTCAAAAGTCCCATACCTCAGGCATTCACTTATTCCAGGCTTTTCAGTGATGGTCATAGAGTCTGTAATAAAGACAGTACCTAGTAAGATCCGTATGTATTGGGTATGTAGAGGGAAAGAATGTAATCTGTTTCAAGGATCCCAGCTGATACTCTATGTGGTCTTGGGAACTTGCTTTGCCTGGCTGATTCAACTTGCCCACCTGTAACATGGGATTATTCACTGTGGACATGGTGAAGATTAATATTGCAAGTCTTTAGAGAAGTGTGTTGTTAACTGTTGTTATTTTGCAGCAAGGGAAGTTTAGATTGGAGATTAGGAAGAACTTTCTCACTGCGAGCGTCGTTAAGCATTGGAACAGGTTACCTAGACAGGCTGTAGCATCTCCATCCTTGGAAGTTTTTAATGGCAGGTTAGACAGACATTTGACTGGGATGGTTTAATCAGGAATAAGCCTGCTGTGAGTAGGGAGGGTATGCACTTGGTGGCTTCATGAGGTCCTTTCCAGACCTACTTTCTTATGATTTTCTAGATGAAGTGGATCCAATAGGTGAAATAGATGGATTAGAATTTAGCACTGGAATTCAGTTAAAAAAATGCCAAATATGATTTTCATGGCATTGAGCCCCTGGCAATGTTTGTATACTGCAGGAATAGAATAAAACAACATCAACACTATGATTATGTAGGTCCCTTTCTCCTATGGGTTTTCAGATCCCTAAAAAATCTGCACAGGGCCCCTTGGGAGCTCTACGTGCATATCTTTAAAAAAAAAATTGGGAGGTCTAACATTAATCAGAGAACATTGCCTTCACCTTGTTTGTTGAACCTGAGGCTTTGCATTGTGTCAAAGCCTATAATCAATTTTCATGCTTCAGGGCTTCTGCCAACTGCCTTCAAAGGTCAGGACTGTGATCTGCCATTCCAGAATATGGGCCAGAGCCCACCAAGTAGAGCCATAAGTCTCCCTTGATGAGGGGAGCCACTAAGGGCACATCACTGATTGCTTGGGACAAATAAAAGCCACAACAAGCACAGGAGTGACAGTCATAGATTCAAATGAGTGAACCAAGGGGTGACACAGAGCAGACTGTACCCAATGGTGCCCACTTAGCCTTGAATGAACCCAAGGAGCCAGGGGACACTGCCCAGCAAAACTCTGCCCAGAGACATGTGAATGAACCAGGAACAGGAAAACAGCCCTGTAGTTCCTGGGGTCCCCCTGTCCAGAGCCTCCTTTCTGGTCAGGTAGATCACCTTGCAAGGGTCAGGAACAGTGTTTTCCTCCTGTACACAGGTGGCCCTATATATATTCTGTTGTTATGGGGCTTTTTCATCTTCTGCAGTAACATTAATTTTCCACACTTGAAAGCAATCTTGGATGGAGAGAGCCACTGTACTAAAGTCGTACAAAGAACCTTTTCCTTAAATGTGTAGCTAATGGGCTGTAGCATGTCTGGGCCAAGAGGGAAAGAGGCTGCATTTATGGTTTATCCATCAAAGAGCACGGTTTGATGCACGTTTCTTCCCTGTCATTGCAGAGGCATTCACAGCACCTCAGTCTCTCCTCTGCTTTGCCTGTGGCATACAACATTTCAGTGTCCTGAATGGTGAAGTGCTTCAGTCAGGGCTCATTATGGGGTGCTTGGGTAAAATACAGGTTGTATACAGACATTCAGGAAGATTGGTGGGAAGTTGTATCACATTAAAAATGGCCACCCAATCTGACTTAGTTCACCCAGGTGTGGACCCTACACTAGGTAGGTGGATCTATATACAAATTGTACAGAAGTTCAGGACAGTTAAATCGGTCTAAAAATGGCCAGCCTGATCCAAGTTAAATATACCTCCAAAGTAGCGTAACTTAGCTTGGGTCCAGCAAGACCAATCTAACTGAATTTCTGTAAGTTCCCAATGCAACCCCAGGGCTGGGAAAGCCCAGCTGCTGGCCCCAACCTCAGGGCTGTGCTGTTCCTACCCCTACTCATTCCCTGGCCCTGGGCTATATTTATATTTAGACAATGCCTCTCACTAGCCCACCAAACCCCACGTCCTGCAAGCTGCTCCTGGTTGCAGTTTTAACATCAGTTGCCAATGCTGGAAGCTGAGGAAATTTCATAGATTTCATAGACATTAGGACTGGATCATCAAGTCCAGCCCCCTGCCCAAAGGGCAG
>NW_017728886.1:120418760-120461389 GCF_001723895.1 Crocodylus porosus
GGCTGAGAAGAGCCTCCTCCCCAGGGGAGAGAGGTGGAGGCCATCTCTTCCCAGCAGCTCACTGCCTCTCTCTCCAAAGAGCGGGCTGTGGTCATGGAAGCCAATAAGTTGGGGTGGGGGAGTGGCAGGAAGGATGGGAGGGTAGGTTGGCTGGGGGCGGAGGTTGTTTGTCTGGGCAGAAGTTCAGGTGGGAGAGAGAGCCCCTCCATCCCCTCATCCCCCCCAAACCTGCTTGCACCCCCAATTCTCTAACCCCCCACCACTAACCCCAACCCTCCCATCCCAACTTTCTTTAAATTGGGTAGCTTTTTAAATGTGATCTAACCTCCACCTAGCCTCCCTGAATGTCTGCGTGCAATCATAGTGGCCTATGAAATACAGAAAGTCATGGAGATGATCTAACAGTCTCTTCTGGCCTCAAGCTCTGTTAATCTATAAAACAGTGTTGCCCCCTGCACTTTCACTGAAAATCATTTCACTGACCACTGCAGGGCCCACAGCCTGAAATCAGAATTTTGCAACCATGTAATGGTATGTAATACTGCAGCAGGGTATGGTAAGTTGTGGAGACTGTATTGAATTATGATCATATGAAACTGAAAAGGGAATAATACTACGTAGATAAAAGAATGCGATCACTCCCCATTGAGTGGAGTCAAGAAGTTTGGGCCTCTACCCTCATTTTAAATGAAAACTTCTTTGGAAACTTCAATGACTAAAATTCATCAGTATCTCAGTTTATGATGCAACACCATCATTTCTGTCAATCTTTAACTCCATAGTGAGGAACCCAGCTTGAATGAAATACCAGAAAGTAGCAGAAATATTAGTGCTAGTATGGCAATCTCCGTTTCCTTGTGAGATATCCCTTCCAAAGATGCATCAAACCTAGCCCTTCTGAGATTGTGATTTATAATAAGATCAGAACTTCAGGCCATTGTAACTTTACAACATTACCACTGCTAACAAGTTCAGTTTTATTATTTTTTCCATGCTCAAAATGCCAGTTCTGGACACAATTTAGCAAGAGACAGTTTAGTTTAATGTCAGCATGTGTTAGGAAATTGGTACAATAGGAGCATGGATTTACATATAACATTAACAACAATGTGGATAATAATTCCTCTTTAAAGTAAAATTTAAATGCAGTGGTGTGAGTTGAACTATTTGAAGAAACAGAGAGATGGTTACAAACTGACAGAGAGCAGATTTAGGCTAGATACCAGGAAAAACTTCTTCACGGTAAGGGTGGCCAAAGTTTGGAATGGGCTTCCAAGGGAGGTGGTGCTCTCCCCTACCTTGGGGGTCTTTGAGAGAAGGCTGGATAGGCATCTGGCTGCAGTCATCTGACCCCAGCACTCTTCCCTGCCTAGGCAGGGGGTCAGAATTGATGATCTGTTGAGGTCCCTTCCAACCCTAGCATCTATGAATCTATGGAGAGAGACTAGAACCAAGAAATTTTTTTGCAAGAACTTGACCATAAGATAGATGGGAAGGTTTGATGACCAAGTGACAAGCCAAAGACTTAACAAAATCAGAACTGATGCCTGAATGACATTCTGTCACTGCATGTCTCTTCAAATGTATGTCTCTTCAGAGATGGCTACTATCAATAAGGGCATCTGAAATGTATGAATCAATGAAAATGCATGCTGGAAAGAAAAAGAACTCATAGAAAGGAAGAATGTATAATCACCTAGTAATACATTTATCATCTGGAAACGGTGCCAAATAAAAGTCAGGTGCCAAATTATGAGTTCATTGAAATTCCAATTAAATCACTGCTTAAGTGATGTTTGTGTCATTTACTCCCCGACACTTCAGCATGTAAATAACAGCATGAGAAGCACAGGTTACAGTACAGCATAGTACACAAAAGGAACAAAATGCAGCAGAATATTTTTGGATGCATCTCAGACAGAGCAAGTAGCAAGTCAGACAGACAATGCTACATATTAAATAAAATAAATGAAGGCAAGTTTTATGGCAGGGAAAGAATAAAATCCATCAAAGAGCATGTTTTCCCCCAATGAGACTGTCCAAAATAATTAAAGGGATTGGCTATATAGTAATCCTAGTACTATCACCTAGAAACTATGAGGAGGTTGAAATCTGAGATGGTTAAAAAAACCAAGTTTTGGGGAAAACTGAAAGAAACAGTGGGTCTGATGCCAAGACAAAGACAAGACAAGGCAAGTATGCAGCCTCAAGAGATGGCCTAGCAGGTATCAAAAGATAGTGATCTTTTGTTCCCAACATTTATGAACCACAGAAGCCAAGGAAATAATTCAAGGGGACTCTTCTCTTTAATGTTGTATATGCTATATTGCTGCACTAAAGAGAGGAAGACATGCCTAACTCCAACAGGAAGGTAGCTCACTTTTGGACCTGAACAATTACAGCATGCATATTTTAAACTGTTAACTCTTCTATGAAACCATGCTGGAAAAGCTAAAGAAAATGATAGCAATGAGGTAAGGATGAGTTCCAGAGCCCATAAATTTGGCACCGACTTCAGCATGGACAACATTCCTGGCCCAGATTTTGTGATTTAATAGTATCTCTTCACTTTTACCTATCCTCCAACTATATCTTTTTCACTCATTTATATCACCATAACCCCTGGATCACTTAGTGAGGATCAGGAGCACTTTGTGCTAAAGAACTGCACAGAAAACCACAGCCCTGTATACAAGAGCTTACAACCTCCTTAGAAACAAACATCAAGGTTAAATGTTAAAAAATAGGAGAATAATGTTAGGATCCTAAATCTGTATTTTGGCCCTTGTGCCTAGCACAAGAAGGTCCTAACCTTGAACAGCCCAGTCCTCACAACTCCAGTTGACAGGTATACAGCAAAAAAAAAACCCCTAAGCATTCAAAAAACAATATTAGAAAAAATACCCTGAATTACATTTGCATCTGTTAATTCTTTTAGGAAAGAAATAATAGAATTCTGATAATTTTCACAGAATTGCAGAAGAGAATAGGAGCTTCTGTGCTACAGCCACTAGATTTTATCTTATGGCACATAACTTGTTCAATTAAATGAATCCAGAAAATACAAGAGGACAGTACAATTCTGGATAGTTTAAAGTTATGCCTTTCCAGAAAATCTGTACCCTTAAATGCTTTACCATATTAAAGTAGTGCCCTACAATAAAGGAAAATATTGCTAAGTTTTCTTTATTTAAATATTTCCAAGGTGGCACGTGGAAATTTATCCACAATTTTTCTTTTTTTTTTTTTAAGGGAGATTAAACAAATCAACTAGTATTTTTTTCAAATTAATTTAAAGCTGTAATGGGTAATTGTAAAATCTCAGGGTTTCTAAGCAACAAATAGTCAACTGCTGTAAATGTGTAACTTGTCCTCAAGACACTTGTCATCTTTTTTTTTTCTGAGAACATGTCATCATTGTGTGGCAAGTCTGCCAATTTTCATAAAATCATGCTTGCTCTCCGATGGTAAAATGAGGGCATCCAACCTGTTTTCAATAATAGTTCTGAGATGAAAGTGTGGCTGATGTCACAGTATAAAGCAAAAGGATTTCCTCAGACCTGTCTCAGTCTAAACATGCTATGGCACTCTTTATTACAAGGGGGCTAAAATGTCTTTTTACCAAATATATGCCTCATTAGACCTTGATAGTAATGTGCTACCATATTGTTCTGACAAGAGAACTTTGGCCTGAAAGAGAGGAAAATCCCTAGGTTGTATGAAAGAATGCCCCATCTTGCCTTTCCTCACCAATGTTTATTTCTGTGGATCCTGTTTGGCCTATGCAAGGACCATGTCAGAAGAAGGTGCAAGAGACACTAAACCCGTACAACAGAATAATTTTTTTCCATGTTTATATTTTTTCCCCTCAGTATCAAAAGTGGCTTTAGGCCCTTTGAGGATTAAGAGCATGTCAGGTCTCAACTTTCTATGGTTTTAGCTGTAATGATGCCTTTTAAAAATAGCACATATTCTTCCCCCGCCCCCCCGCTGTCTTGTAATTAAAATGGAGATTATACTGAGACTTTCCATACAAATTCACCTGCAGCTAGACATTGATCATGAGAAATTTCAACTCAAAAGAATGATTTCAGGAAGTTTTAACTATATCACGATGGGGTAATAAGAGGTGGTCTCACACTACTCATTGCAAAATAAACCCCACCCCCCAGTGATACAGTCTAAATTTGCCCCCTTCCTGAGCTTTCGTTTTATTGTTAAATAACAAAACATTAAACATCTGCCTAACCTTGTTTTTCCCCAAAATGTATGGCCTGGACACATGAACTCATTACTGAGCAATAAGAAGGGGTATAGAGTATCAGCTGCTTCATGCCAAGTGCTGCATGCCTTACCCCACATCAGGTGTGTGCTATTAATGCAAAGCAATAAACTCCAGGGCAGTTTGTATGGGAGTTTATTGCTCCCGGATGTTGCATTTACACATGTGCCCAGGACAACAGCATGCTGATTTGGGTGGGAGCAACCTCGACTGGCAGAGGGTCCAGGGAATCAGTCTGTCAGCCCAGGGCTGCTCCAACCTGGCTCCACGTGCTGCAGAGGGGCTGATTGGGGCATGAGGGTGCTTCAGTGCAGGGCTAGGTAGCAGGCAGCCTGAAACACCCTCGTGACCCAGCCAACTCCATCAGTGTCTACATGTGCGTTGTTGCACAGTAAAAAACTGCTGTGGGATAGTACTTGTATTTACAAGTACTAACCTACGGTGGAGTTAATTAGTTTACTGTAGCCTAACAGGGCCACACGTGTAGACTCTGAGACTTTACTGCGGAGTTAATTAGGCAAATGTCTCCTGTAGATGCTCCCACTATGTCCATTTGTAGCATTAAATGAAGTAGATTGTGGCCTATGAAGGATCATGCCTCTCTGAACCACTTAATCTCATGCCACCCTGCCTTACCTTCTATGTCTAGGTAGTTATGAAGCATGGATGAAGGGCAGTAAGTTCCTCTCAGTAATTTGTTCATGTGCTCAAGCCTTTGGCCATTTCCCTGCAAAATTTCCCCGTCTTAAGACTCTCTTCAGACTTGGCTACACAAGAAAGTAATACCAGTTTAATTTAGGATGTGAATTTAAACCAAGTTGATAAAACCAGTGCAAACTGCTTTGTAATGATTTTTATTTCAGGTTTTTAAAAGGCTGTATTTAGCGTAGCTGAAATCAAATCTGGGACTCTTCAGCCTGAAGAAAAGAAGGCCAAGAGGGAACCTGGTAGCAGCTTATCACTACATTAGGGGAGTACATCAAGGGCTCAGTGAGCAGCTGTTCATTGGGGCACCCAAAGGGAAAACCAGGAGTCATGGCCACAAACTCCTGGAAGATTGATTCAGGCTCAACACCAGGAAAGACTCCTTCACAGTCAGGGTGTCCAGAGTGTGGAATAAGCTCCCTCCAGAGGGGGTGCAATCATTTACCCTAGAAATCTTCAAGAGAAGACCTAGACAGTCACCTCTCTGGGGTTACCTGATCCCAGTCGTCTTTCCTGCCTGGTACAGGGGCTGGACCCAATGATCTTCTGAGGTCTCTTACAGCCTTACAATCTATAAATGTGCAAAACAATTTTAAGCTAAACTGTAAGATATCTGGGTTGTTTGAAACTACTTTGAAACCTAAGTAGGGGTGTCTAGACCAGGACTTGCACCAGGTTAACTACAGCTGTCTCACCAGTAAACTTACTGCTCTGCATAGCAGTACCTTTTGGCAGTCAATGCTGCTACAAGCAGGCTGCATTTGACACCAGAAACAGCCCAGATATTTCCTCACAATGCTTAGGAAGGCTAATTAGCACAGCTGAGTGGCAGTACCAATCAGCCCACCCCAAGCTAATTAGCCCACTTGTGTGGCCACGTCTGGCTTAGGAGGCAGCTGACACAGAGCAAAACAGCAGAGGGCACCACTGCTGGGGATGATATATTTACCATCCAGACACCTCAGTACAAAAAACTATTTAAATTAAATGGGTACAATTTTCTCATGTAAATAAAGCCTCATTCTCCTAAGTTGGAACTAATTAGTCACTTGGAGTGACTCAGTGTTTCATATCAAGATGACACCACAGAAGATGCATGTGAAGAACTTGCTGCCATGTTACATTAGGTTAGAGCAAGAGCTAAACTAGTTGTGACCAACAGCTACTGTCATATTTTAAATCTTCTAAATCAACTAAATTCTTGCCAGATTTTATCTTACCAGCATGTTAAGAGGATTTAATTTTTTAATGTTAGCATGATGCTCTGAAGGGGAAAATATGGTGATATGCTAAGTAATATTATTGCTATTCTAACTCATTCCTACTACCAGGGATGTACCCAGCAGTGTTCTGTATCCTGTTAATTCCCAGTTGCCATTCACTGTATTGTTGTCATTCACTCTGTGCTAATTTTGCCTGTACAAACTCTCTCTGGAATATTTTATAAATACCTTTTCTCAAACAAAGAGCAAATCCACTAAAGATGTTCTATTGGCACAATGAGTACCATCCTCTGTAAATCATAAATGACATCCCATGAAGATCTTAAATTCAACATAAATTACTTAAATGAGGAGAATGACAAGATTGCACCTACAAATATGTATTTTTATATAGATCTGAGCATATGTGTGTGTGTGTGTTAATGTGGTAGGGAGCTGTGTGCTGATTCACACAGCACATTAAGTGTTATCAAATGGAGCTGTACTGTGGGTTGTAGCACATCTCTTTTATTTGCCAAAGTTTTAATTCAACAAAATGCAGTACTAAGTATAGTTTATACTTAAAAACGGATGACTGAACCTACACCCTTTAAAATGCTATTGTGCAGTATCTCATCAAAAAACAGCAAGAAGGGCTTAGTGGTTAGATCAATGGTCTGGGAAGCTTGAAGAGCTGGGATAAGACACCCAGACTCACGGTGTAAATTTGGGGAAATAAATTAATTTCTATAAGCAGCTTCTGCCTGCTGCTACTTATCCAGTTAACCCAATGCCTTTTTAATGCAAAATACATACGGCAGGAGCCAGAACCCAAGACTGCTCTCTCAAGGGACTGGCCTAACCATTATTGTCCAGGCTCACAGTCTGGTCTCAGGCCTTTTCCCCCCAACTGCTACATGAACAATAGAAGAGTTTCTCAGCCCTTTGCCTGGTGGCTAGGGCATGCATTTGCTCAGAGGCAGAGCCAGGATTTGGCAATGTGGGGTGCAGGAACAGCCACCCATGCTTCAGGAGTGGCTGTGCCCTCACTCTCAGGCTCCACCCCTAATCCCAACCCCTCAGTGGCAGAAAACTGCATGACAGGAGCCTCTAGGCACTTTTTAAAGTGCCCAAAGCTGGTAAGCATCTCCCACTTTCCCTCTGTGTTCAGAGGCACATACCTACCCCTCCCCTTCTGTCCCCTCCTCCTCCAGTCACTGCTGCTTTCCCTGCTGTCCCAGGGGTATGAAAGCTTCACCTTGCTCCTGCCTGCTCCAGCTGGCCTGTGCAGGGGTAATAAGGAGCAGCTGGGGTCTCCCATACTCCCCACCCCCCCCTCAGGAGCAGATGCCAGTAGCTGCTGCAGCAGCTGCTGTCAGTGTAATTGCCCATGGTGAGCCCAGCCCCACACTGCCCAGCTGGAGCAGGCAGGAGCAGCTCTGAAGATTCACCCAGGACAGCAGGGAAATCCACCATGGCAGCTGGGGGACCGAGGAAAGAGAGGGGAGGGGAAGCACCTCTGAGCATGTAGGGGAAGTGAGGGTGCCCTTCTACTTTGGGGACTTTATTTTAAAGTCCCCAGAGGCTCCAGCAGCTCAGTCCAGTCTGAAAAGAGGGGAGGAGAGTGGGCAGCCATGCTACTGCACTCCACTCCCTATGGATATACCCTGCACCTAGTAATCAGCATGTTTCCCATTTCACTGACATGTGCTTTAAGCACTGGGCTACTGGGCAAGACTACACTCCGTGTTTTCCTCTTTTTACAGTGAAATGAGTGCTGCTGTCCATCACTTTTGGCACAGTTAAGCTGCTGGAGATAACATTTCTAAAGGAACTGTAGCCAAAAAAGGGCATCTCATCTCTCAGTGTGGCAGATCAAGCTGAGTCCCAGCTTGATGGAAGCATTAAGTTTGCACAGAAATCTGCCCACAATGAGAGTGAAAGGAGGAGGTGTATGTCAGGACCACAAGGAGTCAAACACGAGGTGGCTGGGCTGGCACACAGGTTGGGTCTTCAGTGCCACCACACAGCCAGTCAGACACTAGCCCCAGCCAAGCCTAGTCCCTCCCATAAATTTATTTGGGATATATCAGTTGATCAGGGGGAACAAGACTTGCCCTGTGAGCCCCTGATAGGAGGGCTATAAAACCCCTGCTATTTCCTGTAGGACTTGTCCAAAACATCCTGTGAGACTTGTCCCGACAACATCACATGTGCATGTGCTCCTTAGACTTCCGGTTTGCTCCAGCTCTGCTCCTTTCTTGTTCCTGCCTGATCTCAGCCTCACCACAGTCCCTGCTCCCTACTGTTTGGGCCTTTTGGCTTCGATCTATCTTTACCTCTGACCATGATACTGCCTCAGCCCTTGGCCTGAAGACCCAGACTGTGACACCTGGGGTGACTCAGGCCTACTTACAGTAATTCACTGAGTGATCGCCTATGACCTGGTGAATCCTGAAAGTATGTGTCCCCCTGGGTAGAACAGGATCAGCTACTATGAAATACGGTCACCCTCTAGACCAGCAAATGTTGTCTGCCATTCCTCCCCAGAATGGAAGAGCCATGGGACTGCACAGAATCAGAATTGGGGTGTTCAACCCACATCCCATGGGCCTGTAGAGCCTTGGCATCCAGGCTGCACAGCCCTCCATGTGTTGGGGAATTTGGCAGCTGACTGTGGTAGCAGTTAATATGGCCACCCTCCCTCCCCCCCGCCACCGAATTCCCAAACCCTGAGCCAGCCATGGGTGGGAGTTGGGCCACAAACCCCCTCCCCTCCTGTGCAATTGGGCCATGCCCCTCTCCCCACTATGGGGCTGGGCCATGTCCCTTTCCCCCCAATGCATCAAGCCCTTCTCCCCTTTCCACCCTAACCTGCAGAGCTGGGTTGGGGCTGGGCAATGCCATCTTCTCACAGGGACAGGCCATGCCCCCTCCTGCCACAGAACCAGATTAGGGCCAGGCCACCCCTTCTCCCCAGGGCCAGGTTGGAGCTGTGTCAATCCCACCTTCCTCAATCCCCATTGGGTTAGGTTGGGGCAGGGTTGGCCCTCATCCCCTTCTGCACATCTGGATGGAGCCTTGCTGTGCCCATCCCAGGTGCTGGATTGGGACCAGCAGCCAGATCCAGCCCGCAGACGCACCAGGCACTGCCCATCTGGCCCACCAGATAAGAAAGTTGAGCACTACTGCACTACACCATCCACTGAGAGAACAGAAGACCATGGTGCTTTATTGATAGAATGAGAACAGTTCTCAAGAAGGAGTTGCATGAATGCGGAGAGGGCCAGCTAAATCTAAGTTACCTTAGGGAAGAAGTTTGATTTGAACCCAGGTGTCCACTTATTTATTGGTAAAACTGAATGGCTAATACATATATATACATTTTTGGAAAGCACTTTTAGATGTGCAGGTTTTACTAGCAATATAACTGCATGGTGTTATTGTCAGTCCACGTTTATTTGTACCTAATGTCAACATCCATCAGTAGAAAGGTTATGACATGTTAAGAAGATAAAAAAATAGGGCTGGAATATATTTCCTGGCTCACTGAGTCCACCCCCTGCTATCACACACAGTCACCTCATATAATCCCTTGCCTAAACTGGTCAAGTCCCATCCCCAAAAGAATTTCAGACAGATTTTTTGCCCTGCTGCTGCTAGTGGGAGGCTGTTCCAGAACCTCATTCCTCTCATGGGTAAAAATTTCATCATGGCTTATCCACACCTGTTTGGTTTTTATGCCAACATTGTCTTCTCGTATAGACAGTTATCTCCCTTCCCTAAGGTACATACAGACAATAAGCATGACTAGGGTGATCACACTTCCTGGTTTGGCTGGGACAGTCCTGGATTTTCAAGGCCAGTCCTGGCCAGCCTGTGAATATTAAAACAAGCATCCCAGACATGGGGCAGAGAGGCAGAGTGGCATGAGCTGTGAAACAGGAAGCCCTAGCAGACAGCAAAATTGCTCTAAAATAGGTTAGCTTGATTATTGGAATGACCATTAAACAGAAAAAATGAGTGGTAGCACCTTAGCTGCTTGAATAGCAATACCAGAGCTGCGTCACACTGCCCCCAACTCTGCCTCTGCCTGCAGAGGGGGAGGGCGGCGAAGGGAAATATCCTGGATTTCACAGTATCTTGGATTTCACATTGTCCCATGTGGTCATGCTAAGCATAACTGCTATTGGTTTTCATTTTTCTAGGTGTAACCCAGGTGGCAGCCCAGTGGTTGCCACCTCTGCCCAAATATCAGGGATAGTGAGGTGAAAGTGGGGCAGGGCTTCCAGCCAGCACCAATTTACTTTCCAGCTGGCCCCTGCTCCCCACAGAGCAGCCCAAGGTCCCAAGAAGGTCTAACACTTAACTGATTTAACTATTTACACTTTATTTACAAAACAAGAATAATAAGAAAGGGTATTTACAAGTGAACTTAAATGCCAAAACAGACCAGAATGTATTAGTCAACCCTTCACTCAAGAACCACAGGTAGGGTAACTGGCAGCTTTCAACCACTGCAGAGATGCTACAGCAAGGAAGCAAGGTGCTCGCTTCCAGCAGCTCCAACAGACTTCTCAACAAGCGACAGACTGCAACAGATTAAGCTCTTCTGGTCTGCAGCCATCAAATTGTATCAAACCCCAACCCCCCAACCAGGCTGAAGGATGACCCTCCATGGCAACCAAAAAAGCAAGCAACAGAGTAGGCTCCTGCAGCAACTGGCATGACCCAAGCACAAAGCTCAGGGACTCCATCCAATGACAATCAGCTGCAGAATAAGGGACAGGACTGAGTCCCCTCTGGGACAGTCAGTGGCAGAGGGTCAGCAGCGCAGGCAGCTCCCAGGGGTCACTGCTCTAAACCCCTGCTCCAGGTGACTGGCCGGGCATCCCACATGCCTTGTGGCTCGCCAGTCCTGCTCCGAGCACCGGGCTGCATCCCAAGCTCCCAGGGACCCTCATTCCGGCGCTGCATTGCTCCTCAGGATCCCAGTGCCCTGCCTGCTGCTGTCCCGCTTCCCCAGGGAAGGTAAGGGGTTACCTCAACTCACTGGCCCAGCTCCCTGCTCTGGATAAGGATGCCACCTATGCTCCTGGCCGCTGCTTCCTCTCCGCAGTGGAGTGGGGGGCTGACTGCCACCCCTAGCCTCCGGGACACCCGGCACATCCAGCACACTGCGATGGGGCCTTGCCCCAAGCCCTGGCCACGGCTCCCTTTCTGCTGCAGGGCTGGAGACACAGCCAGTTGCCACTGCCTTCTTCTCCCAGGGCCTTTGGGGCTCTTCAGAGGGGCCTCTATGCTCCCTCTGCTGGGTCAGCTCACCCCAGCTCTTCTTGGGTCTCCTGCGTCGTTCCCCGGAGTCACTGTCAGCAGCCCCCATGCCAATTCGGCTGCTGCTTTTATTCCCTCTGGCAGTCCCTCCCTGGCTTGCAAACCAGCCAACCAGGGCTTACGGTGGCTGGCCCACACCCCTGGCCATCCTCTACTCCATAGAAATGATGGGACTGAAAACCCCTTCTTTGGAATGGCTTCTCCTTTTCCACAGGGCAGGGCTCCCCTGCTCCACCCTTGGGGTCGCTCAGAGTTCACCGTCCTGTTTCTAGCCCAGGGTAACTATCTCAAGCCAATCTGGTGAGCCCACATTGGCAGTCTGTCAGATAGGCGAAATGGCCTAACCTCCTCCTACACCCCCTCATAAGAGAGGCTCTCCATTCCTATGATCATCTTTGTAGCCCTTCTCTGCACCTGTTCCCACCTGCATACATCATTTTTGAGTGTGGACAGAACTATGCGCACTGTTCCACATGAGGACTCATCTATGCCTTCTACAGTGGCACTGATAATACTTCCTTCTTTCTGCTGGGAATGCTGACCTACTACACCCTGAGAGTACTGGCATTTTCATTGACACATCGCATGGGTCACTCACAGTCCTCCACAGATTAACTAATATTGTGAATATGCTAATAATACTAAAATTTTATTAAGAATATATATTCTATAAAAACGAAAAGCAACCACCCAGTGATAGCATGGCAGTGAAATATAAATAGCTTGTTAGCAGTCAGTAGACAAGCAGGCAAGACTTCCCTAAAAACTGCATGACTAATTAAGTCTACAAGTGCAGTTCCATTCCTCAGGTTGCATGCTGTGCATGCTGTGTCCTGTACCAGGGAGTCAGTGTCTAATAGAGCTGAGTAAATCATTTCTAATGAATAATGTATAGTAGACAATTAAATTAATCATTTTTCTGTTTATTAGGTAGCCAAAGGCATGCTGTAAAACACCGTAATTATTTAAAATGCACAGAATCATAGAATCATAAAAAAGTAGGGCTGAAAGGGACCTCCAGAGGTCATCTAGTCCAACCCCCTGCCTGAGGCAAGACCATCCTGATACAAGCCCTCCTAGATAAATCCACTATCTAACCAATTAGCAAAACTGCACAGTCAACCCTGACAAAACCACAAGACATAGCACCCTAACCTGCCACAGGGAAAGCAGAAGGACCATGGGAGCCAATGTCCGGCTGCTACACAGGTTGTTAAAATATGCTTGAGAGATCCACATTAGAAGGGCATGCCCCCTACTACAGAGGAAGGCAAAACCTCCACAGGCCGTACCAATCTGGTCATAGGGTAAAATTCCTCCATGACCCCAAATATAGCAAATAGTCTGACCCTGAGTGGAAGGGCAAGACCTGCTAGCCAAGACTCTCTAAGTTTGAGTTCCAGCAGAAGCACTGGCACATCCCAGTCAAAATCCCCAGCCTTGGATGCAGCCACCATTGAACGCTTCTGAGGAAAGCTTAAGAAAGTCCCTGAAACAAGTTGCAGCAGCAAGGAATTCCCTTCCAGCCTCACATGGCAGCAAGCAAAACCCAGAAGCATGGGAAATATCCATAGTAGAACATAGGCATAAGTGCTCCTAGATCCTCCATGACCAATGCCTGTCTAATGTCTTCTTGAACAGGGGCGATGTGTAGGGGGTGCATATGGGTACATCTGCACCCCCTGCAAAAAGGTGCCGCTGACACTGTCGGCAGTGCCTGTGGGCTGTCGCCAACCACTGGTCACTGCTCAACAGTGCCAGCAGCATTTGTGGGAGCTCCCCACTCACTGCCGCTATGATCCCACTGCCACCAGCGCAGCCGTGCCCCCCCAGCCGCCAGGGGCACACGCCATTCATGTTCTTGAACACCTGCAAGGACAAAGAAAAAGTCCACAATTTCCCTAGGCAATCTATTCTGCTATCTCACTGTTCTAACAGTGAAAAATTTTTTCCTGGTATCCAATCTAAACCCACTGTGCTGCAACTTCACGTCATTAGTCTATGTCCTACTTTTGTACCCAGAGAGAAAAAGGGCTTTTCCTTTTGTTTATGGCAGCCCTTTGGGTATTTGAAGACTGCTATTATGTCCTTCTTAAGTACATTTTCCACAAGCTGAATATACACTGATCCTTCAACCTCCCTTGTATAGCCTGTGGGCAACAAAAATTATACAGGTCTTGGGAAGGCCTATTGGACCCTCTCTAATTTCTCCACATATTTTTTAAACAGTGGAGCTCCAAACAACACACAATATTCTAGGTTAGGTCTAACCAGTGCCAAGTAGAGAGGGACTCTCACTTCCTCTGTATTACATCTAATGCTATTACTGGTACGTCCCAAAACCACATTCACTTTTTGTGCTGCTGCATTACACTGCATGTTGAGTCTGTGATCTACCAAGACTCCCAGTCCCTTCTCTGTTGTGCTGCCATCCAGCCAGCTGTTGCCCATTTGGTATTTGTATTTAAGATTATTCTTCCTGGGTTATAACACCTTGAATTTGATAGCATTGAACTTCATCCTGTTAGAATAATAGAAAATTAGGGTTGGAAGGGACCTTAGGGGATCATCTAGTTCAACCCCCTGCTCAAAGAAGGACCAATCCCAACTAGATCATCCCAGCCAAGGCTTTCTCTAGCTGTGTCCCAAAAATGGATGGAGATTCCATAACCTCTCTGTATACCTTTTCCAGTGTTTTGCTACCTCCTAGTGAGAATGTTCTTCCTAATATCTAACCTAAACTTCCATTGCTGCAACTTGAGATCATTGCTCCTTGTCTTGTCATCTATCACCACTGAGAACAGTCTAGCTCCATCCTCTTTGGATCCATCCTTCAGGTAGTTGAAGACTGCTATTAAATCCCTTCTCAGTCTTCTCTGCTCTAGACTAAATAAGTCCAGTTCCCTCAGTCTTTCCTCATAAGTCACGTTCTCCAGCCCCGTCATGAATCTTGTTGCCCTCCGCTGGACTTTCTCCATTTTGTCCACATCATTTATGTAGTGGGGGGCCCAGAACTGGATACAGTACTCCAGATGTGGCCTCACCAATGCTGAATAGAGGGGAATAATTACTTCCCTTGATTTGCTGGCAACACTCCTACCAATGCTGGTAACACTCCTACTAATGGCCCAATATGCCATTAACTTTCATGGCAACAAGAGCGCACTGTTGACTTATATTAAGCTTAGGCCCCCTGGGTTCTTTTCTGTACAGGTATTGACCAGTTTTTTTATCCACCTTATAGTCCATTCATCTAGCCCATATTTCCTTAGCTTAGCTGTAAGAATGTTGTAGGAGACTGTATAAAAAGCCTTGCTAAAATCAAGGTATACCACATCCACTGGTCTCCCTGCATCCACAGAGCCCGTCATCTCATCATAGGAGGCAATCAGGTTGGTCAGGCATGACTTACCTCTGGTGAATCCATGCTGACTCTTCCTAATCACCTTCTCCTTCAAGGGCTTAGAAACTGAATACTTAAGGATTTGCTCCATGATTTTTCCAGGGATTGAGGTGGAACTGACTGGTTTGTAGTTCCTTGGATATTCCTTTTTCCCTTTCTTAAATATGGGCTCTGTATTTACCCTTTTCCAATCATCCGGGACCTCTCGTGATTGCCAAGAGTTTTCAAAGATGATGGCCAGTGTCTCTGCAATCATGTCAGCCAACTGCCTCAGCACTCTTGGGTGCACCCCATCCAGTCCCATGGACTTGTATATGTCCAGCTTCCTAAATTGTCCCTAACCTGTTGTTTTACCACAGTTGGCTGCTCACCTTCTCCCCAAATTGTGCTGCCAGGTGCAGTAGTCTGGGAGCTGACTTTGCCTGTGAAGACTGAGATGAAAAAGGCATGGAGTTCTTCAACCTTTTCTACATCCTCTGCCACAAGGCTGCCTCCCCCATTCAGTAAGGGACCCACACTTTCCCTGATCCTCCTCTTGCTACTGGCATACTTGTAGAAACCCTTGATGTCCCTTGCTAGCTTCAACTACAATTTGTGTTTTTGCCCTCCTGACTTCATCCCGGCATGCATGAGCAATACTCTTATACTCCTCCCTAGTTTGTCCAAGTTTATACTTCTTATAAGCTTCCTTTTTGTGATCTAGCTTACTGAAGAGTTCCCTGCTAAGCCAAGCTGGTTTTCTGCCATACTTGCTAGTCTTCCTTGCTATTTGCAGCCCAGCTTTCTAATCTATCAAGAACCTTCTGAATTGTGCTTCCAATGTGTTTGCAATCCTTACCAGTTGTATATAAACTGCAAACTTGCTCAAGAAGTTCTTAATTCCAGCTTCCAAATCATTAATAAACATGTTGAACAACACTGGGCCCAGGACGGATCCCTGTGGGACTGCACTCAAAAAACATCTTGCCATTCTAGCATGGATCCACTTATAATTACCCTTTGCTTGAAGCTATTGAGCCAGTTGTCTATCCACCTCATAATAGTTTTGTCTAGTCCACATTTCTGCACTTTGTTTATGAGAAAGTCATGTGAGACCTAGACAAAAGCCTTGCTGAAGTCCAGATATACTATATCACAGCATTTCCCTCATCCACCCAAGTAGTTATTTTGTCAAAGGAGATCAGGCTTGTCTGAAACCATTCGTATGGTGTCACCCAGGTATAGTATCCAGGCTGGGTTCTTGTGATCAGTCTTTCTTCCCCCATATGCTTCCAAATGGATTTCCTTCAGATATGCTCCAGTAGCTTCCCAGGTATTGAGATGAGGATAACCAGTCCATAGTTCCCCAAGTCCTCCTTTTGCATTTTTTAAAGAGGAGCACTGTGTTGGCCCTTTTAGTCATCTGGTTCCTCACCTGTTTCCCATGATTTCATCAATATTATTGCCAAGGGTCCAAGATCACCTCTGCCAGTTTCTTTGGTACCCTGTGATGAAAGTCATCAGGCTCTGCTCTGTCAAAAACCTCCCTGATTGTCTCTTTTGTTACCTCAACCCTCAATTTGTCCCCTTTCTTATCCAAATTATCTATATTAGGTGCCTGACTACAGTTTTGTTTTGTTTTGTTTTGTTTTGTTTTGTTTTGTTTTGTTTTGTTTGGGGGGGAGGTTGTGAGGACTGAGACATAGTAACTGTTAAGTAGCTCTGCCTTTTTTGCATCTTCTGTCAAGAGTTCCCCCTGCTATTTAACAGTGGACCCACAACCTCTTAGGTCTTTCTTTTCTGCCCAACATATTTATAGAACTTATTCTTATTGTCTTCAACTTCCCTCACCAGGTATGGCTCTTTCTTTATCTTTGCCGTCCTAATGTTATTCCTGCAGACCTGCCCATCTTTTCATTTCCCGTATCCTTTGCATTTGAGGCATCGTAGAAGCTCCTTGTGCAACCATGTTGGTCTTCTTCCATTCTTCTTGTGCTTCCATTATGTTAGAATAGTTTCTTGTTGGGTTTCCAATACTGTGCCCAGCCCTCCTGGGCATCTTTATCCATCAGTCTGCCTTCCCATGGCACCATCCTATTAACTTCTTTTGTTGATTGAAATGTGCCTTTTTGAACTCTAGCATCCTGGTTCTCCTGGACTCATGCTTTTCCCATCTCAGGAACTGAAATTCTATCATAACATGATCACTTTCACCCAAGTTTCCCATCAACTTCCCATCTTCCACCAACTCTTTCCTATTGCTCAAGATGAGATCCAAGATAGATGATCTCCTAGTTGTATCTTCAACCTTCTGGAACAGAAACTATCCTCCACACAAGTTAGGAACTGGCTTTGAAGAGTGCTTCATCTACCTCTTCTTCCTAAATTGGTGACCTATAATGAATCCCCATGATTATATTGGTGCTGCATCTTTTACCTTTTATCTTACTCAAATACATTCTGATCTGCTATCTTTTTCCTCCTGAACCACCTCTGAACCAGATCAGTAATTTGAAAATATTTGACACGTAATTTGTATTCAAAATTCTAGTTTGTGCATCATTTTTAATGGTGCCAGGATTCCATATAAATTGTGTGCTTGTTATTTTTTATTAAATGCAGAGAGTGTTTCTATTCTAATGCCCTGAATTAGTTTTTAGAAGGTTTTACAATCATTTTCAAATGAAGTGAAAATTGGAAGTGGACCTGAAATGGTCCTTTCCAAACCCTGTTTAATGGTAACTCTATACTCTCTACCACTAGTAAAGCAACTCAAAAATCTATAACTGAGGGTTGTTGAAGAATATAGTGTTACATAAATGTTTGAACATCAGTATAGTGCACTCCATTTAGAAGTTAGCCTCAGGAATGAAGAAATGGCTATGCATTTATCCAGAGCAGGGCTGTCCAACTTATTTGGCTCCATTTCTGGATCTGGACCAGGGGGCTTCTTGCAGGCCAGATGATCCAGCTGCAGCAGCAGGGTGGTAGCTTGTCAGCACATCTGCCAGAGACATTGTGGTGGCATAGCTCCAAAACCCAGAGGGTGAATGCCACTTCTACACATCCCCCCCACCCTTCCCTAAATTTGGCAGCAGATAAGAGCCAGGGAAGAGTAGTGGCATCATTCACCTCCTGGGTTCCAGAGCCACAGCAGTGCAGTGGCTCCAGCAGCCATGTTAACATACCTACAGGTCAAAAATTAACCACTTATGGACCACATATGGTCCATGAGCCACCAGTTGGACAGCCCTGACCCAGAGCATGCATGTATCTGAATTTAACAAAAACGAAATCCATTAACTATATAGCACCAGTGATTTGGGTACGTCTGCCCACCTGTTTTTCTTGGCTGGGCTGGGGCCAAACTGTGATTTCAGAAATAAGTAAATCCTGTGCCTCTCTTTAAAAAAACAACAAAAAACAAGCAGCAGAAGGCAGAAATATGTTATTTGGGTGCTGTCCAACTCCATAGCACCCTTAAATCTATGAGTGTGTTTTCTGAGCTTTTGTCTGTTTTGTCTTTCAAGCCAGATCAAGTCTACAGTGATTTGTGCATTGCTTCCATTTCCTTGACAAGCTGTCACTCACATGTCAGCTGAAGGTAACAAAGTACTGACTCCATGATAATTACGTGTCAAGAATGAAAATGGATTCCAAAACTTCATTTTGTATCCTTTCCTAAGACACAGGGGACTCCCATGCTGCCTTCAGCAAACCTAGCATCCCTTTCTTTTCTATTGTGGCCACCTGTCTACCGGGCCATATATGAGTCTAGTTTATAACCTCTGTAACAGAGAGACTTTTAGGTGAATGTATTTCTAAAACACTTAACCCAACAGAATCTAGGTCTTTTATTGGCATGCTAGGCTTTACTGTGATAGAGATTAATATGAATAAGAAAAATCATGGCAACCTTCCATTTATAACAAAGGAGAACTGTATTTGATGCTACAATAACATTGGAGATACCGTGTAATAAATTATGACTACTGCATGGCAAGCTGGTTATTGGAATGTTTTCTATATAAATATTTTGGGTTAGGTAAATAGGGGGCTGTAAGGAAAAAAACTTTTTGTTCGGAGAAACCAGATGCCTGTAAGGCATTTAACTTGGCAACATGTATGTTGATTATGAAATAAGAAAGATTTTTTTTAAATCCACAGAGAAGCATTAACAGTAAAAACTAATGCGAGTGATGGAAGAAGACTACGTGATCATAGTGATCCTTTCTGGCCTTATACTCTGTTAATCCAAACTAAGAATTTTAGACACAAGTACCCACTCAGCACTGAACGAGTTAGGTTTAGATTGGCCATGGCTTCTATCAAGGGTGGCTAGTCCTTATGTCAAACCTCTGAGGAAATTGTTCTTTGTTGCAAAACACTTTCCCCCTCTTAATCTTGTTTCACCCTGTTAAAATGAATAGCTCTTGAGTTTTAAGAGTATCGTTTTGTCACTGAATATCAGTTTTCCCAGATGAGTTAGAAGAACCACAGATGCCTGAATTCTTTCGGACCTGTGAAGCAAGCATCTTTGATACACAAAAGACTCTGTGCTCAGAGCCCAACATGAGAGATCTTCAGAATTCCCTCTCAGGGTAGCTAAAAACACAAAATCCGACATTAGCAGTGGTGGGACAGAAAAGGACTGGAAGTATAACTAGCCCTGCAACCATAACAGTCTTTCCTTAAGTCTGTCTATTATCTTTGCATGAATCTACTGAATAACATGTCTGCATTCCTTTTTTCCCCAAATGCATAACAAATCATGAGTTTTGTAAATCAGGTTTTGCTTATAAAAATGTTAGAGGAGGTAAGAAATCCAGTCAGTTTTTAAGTTTAATAAAACCATGTCATGGCTTGAATGTAAAAGACAGATCTAAAACTTGAGATCTGAGTTTCAAAGTAGCTTGCATTACAGGAGTAAATAGAACACATCAGTGTCCTTACCTGAATTATTCAGAGGTAGAGTAAGAAAAACAATTCATAATAGGGATCCCATTCATCATATAATGAAAAGATATTAATTGTTATATGAATGATAAATTATATAAATACTTTGGCCCGAATAGTCCCACTGCTTTACAACTTGTGTGATAGTACTTAACATTTTTTCAAAGTGGGTGTATCTGCATGAGACTGTACTGCGCAGTAGCATTGGCAGACATTAACCATGATGTAACACTACTGCACAGTAGTGTCTGAAAAAAACTGTGCAACAATGATACTGCACAGTCTGCTGCTCATGTAGGTGTGGCCAATGAGTCCAAACTAAAAATTTTAGTAGCATTTTACACCTCTCTTGTTCTCACTTTGCACAGTTGTTAATGATTACATTAGTCGCAAGGCAGTAGAGAATCCTGACTACAATATTTTCAGAACAATGCATAATAATTTAGACATCAACATGATTATATTTAATCTACCACACAAGCTGCTGGAGTCTGTTGTGTTAAGGAAGGTAAGATGCACACAGTGAAGGTAAAATTCAGGGCCTCCACTTTTGAGCTCCCCTGATCCTGAACTGTCCAGGTACTAATCTACTTCCTGGTGTAAATTAAAGCCACCTAACATTTCTCTCTCAAACATCTGCAAACAGTGGCTCCAGAAAACAAGAAACAAAAACCTCCTTTTTTCCATCTGCCCTCATTTCATTTACCAGACAAGCTTCACAGATGTAAAGCATAGGCTGTAAATAGAGTAAGAACAGCTGGAAAACAGGAAGTGCAATCCTGTCTGAAAATGAAAATAAATCAAAGTGATAAAAAATTAACTGGCATTTTTCATGCCTGAAGGTTTCTTGTATTTCTGGATTGGTCAAAAGAAACATCACGCTCTTCCACTTTCCACTTTTGAAAAATCCTCTTCCTGTCATGCTTCAAACTAGGAAACTTAAGGGAAAATAAAAAATGAAGAATGGCCACATTTTTCAAGTACCTCAGAAAGATTTTTTGGCTCAATTCATCTTTTGATTAAAAGTCCAGGTTAGTTAATTACTTTATATCAATTATTTAACTTTCTCCTTGTTCTAATTTTTTATTTTTTTTTAAGATTATGAACATTCAACTTTGTGTTAATAGAAAGACTTTGATTTTTTAGATTCTGGGGAACTTTCGATTGTTTTTGTCTTTTTTTAAATAAATCAGTGCAGGACCCTCACAAACATGAATAGAGTCCAAATAATAATAAATAAATACAGCTACAAACTAAAAGAAATTCTCATTTTCAAGAACTTAATATTTCATGCCTGCTACTGTAACCTCTTTTTTGCAACCTGTCTTCCTGGATTTATATTCAATATTTATTTTCACAAAGACTATAGTTAGCAAAAAGATTTCTGAAGTTCTTGGCAATTGATTTCAACTTAACAGTTTTTCCAGATGCATTCATTCAGCTCTCAAAAAAACAGAATATTATTATAACTCTGCATTTGCTGGAATGATTAATAAACAGAATGAGAGCAGATTGCAAGTGATTTTTAAAATAGCCAATCTAGGAAGAAAGTAATAAATGTACAGGACTGCCAGTCCAAGAAACTTTTTTTAATGACAATCTGCAAACTTTTTCCTGACAACAAAACTTTTTTACTGATATAGGTTTTATATAATGTAACTGTAACCCTCCTATTAGGTTCTGTACAGCAGTAGCAAGTGCTGGGTTCAAATTTAGGGGGTTAACACCAACACCAATTTTCTAAATCTGCTAAAAAGGATTTTAATTAGGTGTTCTATAGGGAACAAACATCCCCACTCACAAGCAATGTTCAGCTAAAACAGTATTTTTAGGAGGGAAAAAGGGATAAATATACAACCATAGAGAAACAAGAAACCCAAACACTTAACAGTCTCCATCACTGACAAACCACCTAAAAGGCCTACCACCTAACCCAGTCTGTTGGAAAGAGAGACTCAGCAAGGGCTGCTGTCTGGGAGTTCTACCACTTACACCAGCCAAAAGTGACCACCACAGCTCTGTCTTGGCTACACTGCCCCCTCCCCATTCCACCCAGTGCTTCATATTACATAGGGCTACACAGTCCTGCCTACCTGAGGTAAGTAGCCATTACAGGCAGATGACAGGTGATGGGATGCAGCAACAGCACATGATTGGGAGGCAGGAGCAAACTGTGGAGGCTCCTGTGGGCTACAGTAAAAACTGTGCTCCTCCTCAGAAAGAAGATGGTACTCATCTGCTGTGTTTATCCATGAACACTTGCATTCAGCCTCATTCCAAAAACAGGTCTGCAATCAAACTCACAGTATCTTAGTCTTTTTTTATGGGCAGTTCAATTTTTTTTAACAAACAAATGTTTTAGTCTCTTTTACAGACTCTCTGTAATTTTATGAACAGTTGGCAACCCTGCATGTGAATCATGTAAGTCTCCCAGGGTGCATCTACCCAAGCATTTAAGCACAACTAAATTTAATGCATATTATGCTAATGCACATTAAGTGATTTTGGCAGGTGTCTACACGTGCAAAGACTTGGCACTAAATCTAGTACACTTGGTACTAAAATTAGTGTCAATGCCCTGCAGCCCTGCCATGTGCCCCTGTGGCCACCAGGGGGAGCTCCAGCCTCCAGCCACATGGGTACCTGCACTTAGCAGCTGTGTTGAAGCCAGAACAATTCTTGACAGCCATCATGGAAACTCTGATCCACGGCCAGCCCTTCTCTGCCCAGGTGCTGTGCGCAGCACCAAGGCAACATGCGGCAGCCCCCTCCTTGCCCACCCTGCCTCCCCACACCAGGGCTGCTCCAGCCCCCGCCAGCAATGCCCAGTGCCTTGCATTCTTGTTGGCCATGGTGCAGGCCCTGGTGACCCCAGCAGCCTCCCCACCCCCCACAGGCCCCTGGACAGCCGTGCACCTGCCAGTGGGGACCAGGGCACCAGGTGTAGGAGACCCTGACCAACCCCCTCCTCCTGCACTCCCCACTCTAGCCCATCTCCCCACATACCCCCTACCCCTTGCTGACCCCAGCACAATTCTCAGAACATGGACATGGGTGAAAGAAAAAGCTTTATTACTCTCACAACCCCCACCCCATCTCTCCCCCCTTTCTCCCCAGCACACAGACCCCCACTCCTCACTCGCTCCTCAACAAACAGTGCCTCTTTACCACCACCCCATTCACCACTAGTAAAAAACCCTTTTCCCAAAGTGACAGCTATTTACAAAAGTCTCAGTGTTTTGGTCCCAGGGTGGGAAGCTGTGTGGGGGAGCAGGGGCAGAACCCAGGGGCAGGTGACCAGCACCCCAGCTGTGCCTGTTCCCTCATGGGTTTGGGGACCATAGCAGGTGGTGGGCTTGTCCTCAGTGGTGGGTGGCTCCCTCTGTGTCTGCCTGAGTCCAGGGCCAGTGTCCCCCTCTGGTGCCACACTTGGCACCTCTATGTTTTCACCCACATGGTCTCAGGTTAAGTGGCAGGGCTGTTCCCAGGTGGGCGGCAGGGGACCCAGAGTGGGGGCTGGGCCAGGGTCTACAGTGGCCAGAAGTTGCTGGGGGACCTCCTCCCAGAGCCAGGCAGGGGCCTGATGTGGGGCAGTGGGTGGGACCCAGGTACCCTGCAGGGCCTCAGATGGGAGCCAGTCACTGGGAGGCAAGGACATGGCTGCCAGGCCCAGGAGGGTGTCTAGAGCCCAGTAGTCAGTGTCCATAGCTTTCACTGTCAGGGCCTGGAGGACTATCCGCTGCCAGAGCAGTTCTATGCATTCCTGCTCCAGGGCCTCCAGCCACACTCAGTACTGCTGCTGGGCCTGGGCCCATGCCTCCTCCCAGGCAGTCTCCCACACTGTGTCCTCCTGCCATCAGGCCTGCTCCCATGCCTTCTAAGTCTGCTCCCATGCCTTCCACTCCTTGGCCACTTTGGCCAGCTGATGGAGCAGGAGGGTCTAATTCTGTGTGTGCCACTGGCACAGGCAACGCAAGCAAAGGGCTCCATTGCTGGGTGGGAGCAACGTGGAGCCCACATCCCCACTGGGGCTGGTGTGCTGTCCTCTGCATCCAGAAGTTGACCTTGCAGAGGCAAGATACAGAGGCAAGATTTCAGAGATAAGATGCTCTGCCCTTGGGGCTGTGGACTGCCTGGATACAGATAGGATGTCAGCTGTGCTTGAGTGCCCACAGACCATGATAATTTGGCTAGGCAGGCCCAGGCCCAGGTGGCTGCTGCCCAGGCCCCCTGTCCCTACTTGCTCCCCTGAGGCTGGCAGCCCACTGGGTGCTGGCTGCAGGCAACCTGCCTCTCCCACCCCCTTCCCAGGACAAGGTAAGCCAGGCTGCATGGCTCCAGACCCTGCTCCCCGACTTCTCCCTGCAAGTCAACCACTCTGCTGCATCACCAGCCAGCCCACAGTGCCTAGGCTTGGGGCACATGGGGCTCCTGGACAACTGGGGTGAGGGGATGGCCATGGCCCTGTCCTTCCCACAAGAAGACTCTCTCTCTCTAGGGAGGTGCCTAAGGGCTTTCCCTTTCCCCACCATGCTGCCACTGTGTCCCAACCATGCCCCTGCTGTGCATACCCCAGGTAGTGCATGATGTTTGTGCAAGTAGAGGGGTAGCTGAGCCACTATGCCCTGCTGCTGCTGATATTTCTGGTGCCGGGAACACCTGCACTCCTGGTTTGGGAACCTGAGCTACAACAGCATGGCAGGGCAAGCCCTCAGCCTTCACCACTGCCTGGAGGGCTACCTGTGGCAGTGCTACATGTCCCTGTCTCGTGCTACCAAGGAGGACATCATCACCAGCATGGACACCTTCCTTGGCATGTGATACACATGTGCCCACCCAGCTGCAGGGACATGGGCTTCTGAATAAAGTTCTGAACTGTGTCCCGCCTCTTTGTGTGTTGTGGCACTGGGAACCCAGGGCCAGGGGAGTGTGGGAAGGGCAGACAAGGAGGGGAAGAAGGGTCAGGGGCTGGGGCTGGGGCTGGGGCTGGGGCCAGGGCCAGGGACTGGGAGGGCCTTCCTGCCAATGTGGGACTTACCATGTGTGCAGGGCTGGCAAGGGTGGTAGCTTGGCCCAGGCCTCCCCATTGGTGATGGCATCCAGCTGTGCCTGGTGTCCTTGGCCCATGGTGTGTGGTGGGCCCCCATGTCTTCAGACAAAGTAACCTCTCTTACAAACATGGGCATTTATACATGTACCTTTTTCTTCTCCAACACACCATAAAT
Organism: Crocodylus porosus; assembly: GCF_001723895.1. NCBI lineage: Eukaryota > Metazoa > Chordata > Crocodylia > Crocodylidae > Crocodylus > Crocodylus porosus. Next base: position 120,443,847 of record NW_017728886.1, read on the forward strand.
CCATCACATTGGAGCAGAATCAATTAATAGAGTCTGCAGAGCAAGCAAGCTGACACACCCAGCACTTCATCACGTGCATTTGTATAAATGGCAAAATGCACGTCAGCGTGCAGAAATGGTGGCCGCCATTTTCTCAGCACTGACATGCATTTTTCTGTTTATATAAATGCATGTGCCACAGTGCCAGGTGCTTTTAAAAGTGCTCAGTGCTGCAGCACATCCATGTGTACAAATGCCCCATGAGACAAATGCATAAACCATGTGACAGTCATGCATTATTACATTGTAGCTGCTACTGCACACCAGCCTCCCAAGAGCATAAGCAATCATCTGTGAACATGCTAAACTAATATTAAATAAAATTAGTTCATCTGGAAACTTTCCAACTAAAATGGGAAACTGATACTACTGGAATCCTTTACTGACTTCTATTGCTTCTTACAACCTCTTTTCTCAGGTGTTAGGCCCCTGGCATGGTTACATTTGTTGGTGCCTCTGCAAGTAGGATGCATTGTGTGCTGAGCTCCATGGTGCTACAGCTAGACTGCTTCCAGAACCCAGGCTAGGTCTTTAAATCTAGCTTGCATATCTATACATTACACTGCAAACTGCATTGGAGATGAACCCATTTAAGACACCGTGCAGACTTACTAAATAGCCTCTTACTAGGCAAATTGCACTGAACAGCCTATTGGTGTGAAGTTGAATTAATACAGGGCAAGAGCTGAGCCCATGTAACTTGCATACGGTCACAAAGAGAATCTATTGCTGACCACGGCAATAGATCCAGATCTCCCTTACTACAATCATTATTCCTTTGATTTATCAAAATAATTAAACAAAAATAATACTAAGATACAAAGATAAAATAGTAACCGTCTCATTCAGAAATCCTCTTCCTGCTTATTCTCCCCTTGCACGTTGCCTCAGAGTACCTCAGAATGGCATTTCATTTAATATTGCTGTACAAGTCGTTTCCTCATTCTATTAGAATGTATGTGTGCTACTCTCATTTTTTAAGCTGCAGATCTTTTTACACCTCAGAAAGAAAATACAATCCTGATATAACCAACTGTAAAAAATGTGTGGTTGTGAATTTGTCCAACAAATGTAATCTAAGAATCAATAATAATCATTCCTTTATAACTCAAAACAAATTGCAACAGGCACTGCTTTATTGTTTTATTGTACTTTGAGATTTCAGAATCATTAAAAGGCAAATAACCAATCATTATGTAATCAATATAAAGCAGTGCGTATTTGTCAAACAACTGGCTTTTTGACATTTCATATACACAGTGATTCCTTCAATAGATTTTAAGATTGTTTTCATCATTGTTAATTTAAACTTTCATGGGTTAGCCATGTTATGTTCTCAAATACAAAAATGTACATCTAAAAATAGAATTTGGCCATATATATGTTACTTCGGGTGGCAAACAGAAGCACTAATAAATACAATTCATAGCAGGATTTAGTAGATCCCATTTTTAAATGTGATCCTCCTCAGATTTATACTCATTATACATACATGACACTTAACCAAAATTTATTTAGCAGTATTTATTGGGTTTACAAAAGCAACTAGCTGCTCCAGCCAACAAAAGCTATGGTACAGATAAAACAAACAACCCCCTCTCCCCCCAGTTTCTAAGCTTTTGACTTAACCAGCAGACACATAAATAAGCATTATTACACCTGTTTTAAAAGGGGCAAATGAGGCAACAAGTTTAAAGACTAGATTTTCTGGGGGGACTTTGATCCCTGAATGTCTCATCAGGAATACAGGCCCAACATTTAGGCACCACTGGCATTCACAAAACCTCTGCCTAACTTTTTGGGACTTACATTTCTACTGGTAAGGTCCCTTGATACCTAAGGGCTTTAATTAGAGCAGCTCCAAGAGCACCCACAATATCTCACATATCAGTATCCCTGTGCTTCAAAATGGCAGCAGGGGCACTTTAACTAAAGCTTGTTTGAAAAGCATTAGTTAAAGTGCCCCCATTGCCATTTTGAAATGTGGAGATGCTGATACATGAGGCATGGAGGCTGGCTGGAATGCACTAATTAGCACGCTCCAGCAGACTCGATTAATCGTTTAATCGAGTCTGCTCCAATGCACTGTAACTACAGCGAGTTGGAGCAGCCTCCCGGCACGTCTACAGGAACCTCGAGATTCTGTTAGTCCACATGCATAAATCACCAACACTCTGACGAGGTCTGAGCTTCTCTGTGTCTTTTTCACACCTATGTCTCTATGGGATGCACAATACAACTATTTCCCAACTTGTAATACTTGAAAGGCCTTGTTTGGTAGACCTGCTCAGACCACATCTAACAGGAAACAAAATACTCCTGTTAGAAGTAGAGGTGGTTAACTCCCTCTCCACTCCCTTGCTTTTCATCCATTACCCTAGTAGTGAAAGCATTCACCAGGATGTAGTAGGCCTGGATTCAAATCCCTGGTGGAGTCCTTTAATCATGAGACTACTATCAAAACTCCACTTAAGGCCACGCTGTTGAATGTAAGGGGTCATAACTGCTGTCTTTTGTACTGAACTCTACATTGTCAGTGTATGTCAAGCATGCACTGAGCACATGTAGCAGATCACGCAGCCCCCAGGGACCTTCATTTCTGCTCTCCCTGCAGCAATTCTGTAGTCACCAAAAGTGTATCTACACTGCAACACTGACTCATCCCAGTTGAGCCAGTCCCAAACATCCCCTGACAGGCATGCTCCAAACCCAGAAAGATTCAGGAGTCTTTTCCAGTATCCACACCACAGCTTACCAAAGACCAGGATCTCAATGACCAGCTAGATGCCTTTGTTTCAGCTGATACCAGAGTTAAGTAACTGCTGAGAGGGACTGCTTGGGTTACAACTTTGGGTGTTTAAAGTCCATTTAAATTCTGTTTTAGGCACTTTGATCTTTTTTTAAAAAATCTGCTCCAACTACTTCCTCTGAATCTAGTTCAGGGTCACCTAGGAAGTCTATTGAACAACCAGAAATGGAACCCAAATCTCCCAAATCTCGGTTTAGTTGTTCAGAAAAAACAAGCCTTCCTCTAAATTCAATGGGTTTACTTTTCATTTGTATTGAAGATGAAAATCATGCCCATAATTAGGAAAATGAACACTTCATTTTAAAACAGACCTTTTCCTATAAAAAGGTTATAAAAGCATATTATTAAATAAATAATAGCTATGGCCCCCATGGGTAGGAAAATGGGGAGTTCTCTGTTAATTGCCTGCATGAGTCTAATTCACTGCTAGGTTTTTTCCAACTTACATAATGTAACAAAACAGAAAATGAAACTATGATGAAAGTATAATTGAACAATAAAGGTCAGTACAATGCAACAGAAAAAAAACACTTAAAATGAATTTTCTAACATAATTTAGAAGACTCTTGTATTTGTAATGGCAAAAGTGAAGTTGGTATTTTAATGGTTTTCATGCAGTCACTCTGTGAGCAGTCACCTGAATGAAATCTTATGCTTTAAAGAGCAACAATTTTGATTTCATTATCCAGAACTACTAAACCAAGCACCTTTGTCACTCACTTTTGCTTTCACATTAGCTTTGGTAACAAAATGAGTGCTGAATCAGTGTAATTGCTAATAACACCAATTTTCCTAAGTATCAAATTATTATATGCTCTTGTTATGGATATCATCTACTTACTGTATTACCAGTTTTTATCCTGATAGTTTGCATATCACAAGTCTCATTTGGTATGCTATTCTAATTAAAAGAGATAGAAGCCAACTTCCTGAATTATATAGAAAACCATTAGTCATAGCTAAATGTTTCGCAGCACAAAGGATATCGTATCAACGAGATTTGAAATGGTAGAAATAATTTAATCCAAGCAGAAACCCTGGGAAAATGTTTTAAGACAAAGGTAAAAGCCCTCCATTGACAGGATTAAGATACCCACATACATTTGCAACTGGTATGTCAGTGGCAATTGTTATCAAATGACCCCTCTGCCACTACGGCTTTAGTATGCCACCAGTCCGTACTCCCTTCATCCCCTGTTGCTGGATATTTGCCAAGCCTCTCTTTGAATGCCCCTTACATTATAACTCTTTGATAGTAGGCCACTCCAAGTCACTGTTCCCATGTCATCTAGCATGTAATTTGTGAGAAGCTTGTTCTCTGACCTTCACTTAGCAATACCTCTGTGCAAATCATTTCACCTGGAATTCCATTAAAAATTTGCCCCCTTTTTAAATGTGTGGTATCTTTTGCCAAAATGCATTCTTGCCCTGCAACATTTTTGGATTAGCATGAATTTCATTGATGTTGGGCATTACTTACTTCCTAAGTAGCTAAGATCCCAGTACTAAGCCAGGGCTCCATCCCTCATTTCTTGGTGCTGTGATTCCAGAGCTGTGTAGCCTCCAGTTCAGATTAGGATAGGACACAGAACCTCAGGCTCCCAAAAATACAAGTTGCCACCACTGAAGGTAAAGGAAAATGTTCACTGATAGCCACTTTAAGGAATCCAGGAATTTGGGCTTATTTTTAATGTTCATATAATTAAACAAAAGTATTCATTTTATTTTATGTTTGTTTCAATGAGGCATAGAGAAGATCCCTAAAGCCTTCTCACAGGTGGAGATCCCGGGCACGTCCCCTGCACAGGAATACAGGATGAAAACTGGGGAATTTGAGGATGGGCCAGATATAGCTCCTGAATGGAGCTAAACACAGTGCCCTGCCTCTAACCTCCAAGGGGGAGGAGAATGTCCCAGAATACTATGGAGCAGACATACACATATAAATCTGCCCCTGTAAATTAACCTTCCCATCTGCTGAGTTACTGCTGTCCATGGTTTGCAGAATAAGTGTTTCACCAGGGAAACCATTTTTTTTTATCCTCCTCTGACTTCACCGCTTACATGTTAAAAAGAAAGGCTATATTCCTCCAGGCCCCATTCAGCTTGCTATTCTTTCCTAGAGTAAGAAATCATGGTTGCTTTTTGCTGAGTCTGCAACAAAGATGTGCATGCTGTCCAGCTCTTAGCTGTCTGCTCTTCTGAAAGAATATTTCTTGTCCTGAAAAAAGTTCAGGTATTGCAGTTGTATTTACAGCACAGACAGAAAGATCTTTTCCCTAAATCCATGGATTAGTGAGGGGAAGCGAAATGCATGAAATCAGGGAGAGGAGTGCAGTTGACCAGGAAGGCACAGACAAAGACAGGGAGAGTCTTTCATGCCTTTGGAAAAATACAATTTTCTAGATATTGAAGTCTGACAGCTTAAATCAATGATTGTTGATCATGGCACGGTGGTACCATGGGTTGCCATAAGATACTTTTATGGGTGTCATGGGGTGCCAAGCAATATTAGCACTGTTAGGTGAGGAAACACCTACACATGATTCACAAGATAAACCCAGATATTTCAAATAGGAAACCATGAAGTCCAAATCATTCTGAACTTTTGTGGTATGTTTGAGTTCTTTGAAAGAGAAGAATTGTTCTATTATGCTTCTGTAGTCAAGAAACAAGGAAAAGCTAAGAACTGGCATTTTTCAAGGATTGCCATGAGTCTAAAAAGTTTGAGAACCACAGATTTAAGTGGCTGATAACATTAAACCATTGGCTATCAACCTCTCAAACAGATCATACCATAGAAGCAGATCATTCATCCCAGCTATGTTCACAAAATATTCTTCTTTCCCACCAATTCATCACCTTTGGAAATTCTATTGTAATTTGTTATACTATGCCACTTTGTTTTTTTCAAAAGCTTTACTTCATACATCTTGAAAAATAGGTCATTTAAACGGTGTTCAGCAAACAGCATGATTCCATTATGGAACAAAACAATAGGATATTAGTAGAGAGGGTAAGCTGGTGAACTATGTGACATCACAGTGAATGAGGATGGATTGTATAGCAGTGAGTAAACTAGCTGCATTACTTAAATCTCTGTATTGGGACTTTAATTTTTAAGGTGTAGAAGTCTGTGTCATTTTTAAGATGTAAAATATTTGTAAAGAAGGCATGATATATATATTGAACATTAATTAGAACCCTTTGGGGCACATTTTCCAACTTTTCTTTTGAAAACAAAGGGCTTTAGAAACAAATTCAGCATACATTATTTAAAAAAATAATCTGAACAACAGGGTTTTGACAGCAGAGGTGAATGGGTACCTCAAATTAAAATGATTAAATTATCCTGCACATCTTAAGTGATGTGTACTAATGAAATCTGAGCTTTTGGAAAGGGCTAGATGTGACAAAACATCATGGAAAATAGCTTATTGTCCTAAATAAAAGACAACTCATCAGATAGAGATCCAGAGGGTGTGAGGCAACACAGGCATACCCCTCTTTGCATTGGCGATGTGTAGTGGGTGCATGTGCACCCCTTGAGCATGGCAGTGCACCCCCTGCCAAAAGGTGCCACTGACAGTGCCAGCGGCACTTGTGGATGGATGCCGCTCACCAATCCCCCCCACACCCCTTGCTGATGACACCAATGGTGGCGTCTGAGGGAGGTCTGCAATTGCCGCTGGCCACCTCTGCTTGAGGGAGCTCGCTTTGCCTCCCTACCCCCACCCAGCCTCTGGGGGCACGCAGCATTCATGCCTCTTTGGCTGCACACTGCATAGGCAGTGAGCTCTCTGAGTGCACCGATCTGTCAGTACAGCTCCGGCTGAGCACTCTGTATGTGCTGTGAGCTCTATGAGCTCACCAGCTGGTCAGTCCTGGGGGCTGCCCAGAGCCCCTGCTTGCATGCAGCTCTGGAGCCTAAGGGGCGAGCATAGCTGCTGTTCTCTCTTCCCTTCCCTTCCTCTCCACCACAATTCAGCATCAGGGGGAAATGGAAGGAGTGACTGGAAGGAATGCTCAGGCCCTGCTTTCACACAGCTGCCCTGGGGCTGGGTGCCAACTCCACTTGTCCCTTCTTTTATTCTGCTGCTGAATTTGGGGATGGGGGAGCAGGAGGGAGGCAAAACTGCTAGGATTGAACCCTGACAGAAGAGCTAGTGTTTTAAGTGAAGTCAAATAAAGTCATTGTTTCCATTTCTTATCTCCTGTGGAAAAGAACTTGCAAATTCCTCGCTTGTAGATAACATGCAGCTGGTAGACAAATGCAACAACTTTTCCTTTAATGAATCAGTGCTTCCAGGTCTCCAACAACTTGCTGTCCTCTTGCTTTCTAATGCAGAACCTCGCAAAAGTTTGCATTTTATCTCTAGGCTGATGCTCAGAGATCCAGGTTTTCCGTTTGCCATGGAAAAAAAGCAAAAAAAATCTGGACTGTCTTGCTTTAAGGAGAAAAACCCAATTTTCTCCTTTAGAGGAGGAAAGCATAGGAAACGGTGGGTTTCCCCTTGCAGGCTGGCAGAGCCACCAGGCAATGTAGACAGCAGCTCCCACAGCTCCCCACAGGCCAGTCTCGCGGCAAGGCAGGGGGAAGCGGGGGGAGGGTGCAGGGACTGAGGCCCCCATAGTGAAGGACAGAGGGGGTTGGGCAGGGCTATGGCTGCTGTAAAACTGGGGTGGTGCATAGGGCTTGGGGCCCAGGCCCAGAATGTGTGGCTACAGCGCCTGGGCAGGAAGTGGGATGGGGCCATGGGTGGCTTATCTGGCATAGCGCACAGTCCCGAGGGGGTTATGGAGGCATGTGCCCCCCAGATTTGTGCATGAGGTGGAGGCAGGTGCAGGCTGCCTGCTGTAGGCTTAGGCTCCCTGCCCTGCTGCCCTCTTCCCAGGACCCCTGCGGCCCAGCTGGTGGGACCCAGTGCAGCAGAGCAAAGTGAGGCAGGGAACCTCAGTGCCACCACTGCAAGCCCCATGCCACCATGGTGAACCCTCCCCTCCCCACCCAGCAGCAGCAGGGATAGCAGCGTGGAGTTGTATTCCTTGCTGCTATCAGGCAGGCAGGGGGCACATCACCTTGGTGGTGCGGAGCTCCCAGTGGTCACAATGAACTTCCCCACCTGGCCCCACCCTGGCCTGCCATGCTGGGTCCCACGCACTGGGCTACAGAGGCCCCAGAGGGAGGGCAGCAGGACAGGGAGCTCCAAGTCTCTAGCGGGCAGCCTGCATCTGCCCCCCGACAGGCTCTGCTCTGGCCATCCCATCCATGGAGGAGGGGGAGCCAGGATCCACGCTCTGCTGCAGCAGCCACCTCCTCCCATGGGTGGCAGCCAGGGTTCAGGCCCTGCTGGAGGAGCAGGGGGCTGCAGCCCCAGGTCCCTGGCCCCATATCCTTGGCAGCTGGTTGGGGAGTGAGGGGCAGCAGCAGGGGTGAGAGGGCTGTGGTTGGGGTGTGGGGGCACGAGTGTGACCCAGGGGGCTGTGGATTGGGAGTGAGGGGCAATGGCACGGGCAGGGCACCAGCATATCAGGGCTCTTCAGCACCACAAAGCTGCAGCTGGACCTGCATCCTGGTGAGCAAAGGGGACAAGGGAAGCTGTGATCTTCCATGATAAAAAATCCAAAATCAAACACCAACATTTATAGATATTTAGACTGTATTTTATTATAGGGACTGAGGCATTGGTAGGCTTCCAAGCTGCTTTAAAATTGTAACTATATTCATGAAAGATTGTGTTCTACTGATACCTATATATATAGTGGCATTTCATTTTAATCACAGAAAAATGTGGATTTTGGGGGTTTAATCAGAGAATTTGCCATTGTTTTTAAATAAGAGAATTTGTGATTTTTTAAACATAGAGAACCACAATCCCTGCTGATGATACTGTTTTGGAGAAGGCAAATGAAAAGGATACATTTTACCTCATTGGACATTCAAAGTCAAGTCACATATAAGAGTTACCATTCAAACTTTGGGCTCCAGATAAACTACTCATGTCTACAAGCAGACAAGATTCTTTGGGTGAATCTGATATCTTTTATTAGACCAACTCAAATAGCTGGAAACATTCTTTGCAATTATTTATATTTTTCTATAAAGAATCCCCCCCCCCCACAATAAGCTTCTTTCTCTCCTGCCTAATTTTTTTCTTCCCTTTCCCCTTTTCAGTTTTACTTTGGAACCATTACAGAGATAAGTAATCAAAAAGCCTGAAAAACTTCATAACGAGAATGTCTCTGCTTTGTCTTTTCAGTTAACACTACCTCTCCTGAGATACTGCTGCTGCAATATGAGTTCCATGATTATACCCTCAGCAATATGTCAGTTCAGGCTGTTGGAGACAATTTATAATTATTGACAAATCTTGGTGATTACTGGCTGCTTTGTAGGGATTACATAAGCAGCTGACTGTAATGGTAAAGGGATACCTCTTTTCCCCACCCTCCATTTTTGTTCAATTTAAGTATAGAAAGATTAGACTAAAATGTACTACAGCAATATTTTAGCTCTTCAGTATATTGGGTCAGGCTTAAGCTCTAGAAAGCAAACAAAGTTTAGAGATCATCAGAGACTCTAATAATCAATATGGATTGACTATCACGTTTGCTGCCTCTGTTTTGTTGTAGAGACTTCTTAGCCTAGCTACAAATCCATTGCTTTGAAAGATTTAGGGTACTGGCTGTTCACTTTGGCCTGGTTCAGCTGTATTGTGTTCTGGCATAAATTAATACATCCAGAATGCACTTGGTTGGCCAATACAAAATTTCTTTAAATTTTCAAAAACTGTATTTGAACTCTTAAAAAGAATCTGAACAACATGGTAGACCATGTCTTGGTGAGTGCAGGTATGCAGTATGTGGCACTGCAGACCCATCGGTGGCACCACATACCACACATTCAGGCATTTCCCATGCCACTACCTTGCAGTGCAGGGTTGTTGTTTTTTTAGCCCCTGGAGATCCAGAGATCAAATAACCTATGCAGAAACAAAGCAGGGTGGTGCATGTGGGGACAGTGTGTGCTGCCTAAAACCAGAGCCTGGCTGGTCAGAGCCATGCTTCAGCTGATGGCCAGGCAGGAGCGACACAGCTACTTTTGCAGGTGCACAGGTTGCAGGAGCAACACAGCTGCAGCTTCCCCTATCCCCAGTACCACAGGTAACACTGCTGGGGCCATCAATTGGCTCCAAGATCAGACCCAGAGAGTGGTGGTTGACAGCAGCGAGTCATTATGGCGCTCTGTAACCAGTGGCATCGCCCAAGGCTCTGTCCTTGGACTGGTTCTCTTCAACATCTTTATCAATTACATGAACGTTGGTGTCAGAAGCGCACTGGCTAAGTTCCCCAATGACACTAAACTTTGGGGCATACCATCCACACGTGAGGCTAGGCTAGTGATCCAGGCTGAGTTGGATAAGCTTTGTAAGTGGACAGACACAAACCTGATGACATTCAATACTGATAAATGCAAGGTACTCCACCTCAGAAAAAAATCCCACGGCATACTTATAGGCTCGGCAGCACTACACTTGCTAGCACCATGGCTGAAAGAGACTTGGGGGTCATGATTGACCACAAGGTGAACATGAGCCACTAATGTGATGTCGCAGCTGGTAAAGCAAACAAAACTCTTGCTTGCATCTATAGATGCTTCTCAAGTAAATCTCAGGATGTTATCCCCCCACTGTACTCGTCCTTGGTGAGGCTGCAGCTGGCGTACTGTATCCAGTTCTGGGCTCCGCAATTCAAAAAGGATGTCGAGAAGCTTGAGAGAGTCCAGAGGAGAGCCACGTGCATGATCAGAGGGCAAGAGAATAGGCCCTATGAAGAGTGGCTGAGAGCCATGGGACTCTTCAGTCTGGAAAAGCGCAGGCTCAGGGTGGACCTGGTGGCTGCTTATAAGTACATAAGGGGTGTGCATCAGGATCTGGGAGAACATCTGTTCACCAGAGTGCCCCAAGGAAAAACAAGGACCAACAGTCATAAACTCCTACAAGACTGTTTTAGGCTGGATGTAAGAAAACATTCCTTTACTGTCTGAGCCCCCAAAGCCTGGAATAGACTCCCTCCAGAAGTGGTGCAGGCACCTACTCTGGACTCGTTTAAGAAATGCTTGGATGCTTATCTTGCTGGGGTCCTTTGACCCTAGCTGACTTCCTGCCCCTGGGGCAGAGGGCTGGACCTGCTGTTCTTCGAGGTCCCTCCAGCCCTAACATCTATGAATCTATGAATTGTGCTGGCCCCACCCGGTGTAACATGCCACACACCAGAGGGCACATGGCAGAGGCATTCCCCAGGGACCCAAACATCTGTGCTCATCTGGACGTGGCCATACTGTTTATGCTGGTTACCCAAATCACACTAAGAACTGGTTTAGCTGGAACCATCTTTAAACTGAGTCAAACTGTTTTCCACACTGGCTCAAAGCCCAGCATAGATAATGCTGAATATTGCACAGCAATACCAATAGTTTGGGACAAGTACATAAGAAATATATTATAACCAGCTAAATTTGAAGGGGCATTTTAAGTATATTTAGTTCAGTGGAAATATGACTATAATGTATCACTGTGCTTAAGAGAGAGGAATAGACAGAGCTTTAAAAATACCTTGCGTGTTTTAAAATAACTTAATTTGTTACAAAGTGTATAAAGAAAAAAACCTCTTGCCTGAGACATAATGTGATGAGTTAAGATCAAACCAAACATTTACAACATACTTACAGCAGTCACACTGTATGTAATTAAGATGTATTCCCTACCTAAAAGGAGGAAAGCTTACTTAATATAGGAAAGCCTGGGGGGATTCTTAGATGATAGATGTTACAGAAATGTATTGTTGTTTTTCATATACAAAAAGGTGATCTCATACTTTGCAAGAGGCAAGAATTTCTTAGCCAAGACCAAGTGCAGTTGGTCCATTAAAAGCTACAAGAAATCATTGCCCCTCTCATAATTCTTGAACCACCGCAGCTACAGCACCACTCTAAAATTACCAACTCGGACTTTAGCATTCCACAGACAACCAATATCAAATCCAAGGGCTAAATCCTATTTTACCCTTTATGCAACTAAGAAGAATTTGCACACAGTTTAGATTCTATTTCCACCTGTGAGGAAACCAGATTGCCCAGCAAATGTACTTCCTAGGAGTAAAATAGGGGCAGGTCTTCCCACCTTTTAACCCAATAATTTAGCACCAGGCAACAGGAAACACTACCAAACAGCCTAGGTTTTAGGCATTTCTCACCCAGAGAGTTTTAAACCTGCACCTTCCACTTGCTAGGAAAGTGCTCTAACCACTAGACAATGGGTTTGTTATGGCCCAGAGCATTCTTCAGCTTTTCTAATGGAGCTTGAACATTGCACCTTTCATTTAGTACTCATTAGATAAAAACCAGTGGGATAGTTTCTACTACCTCTCCAGTTCAGAGCCCAGGATTCCCTGCTGCCCAAGACAGCCTCTGTCCCACTGAACCAGATTCCCTCTGGCTTCAGTACTTCTCCTTGTGTCCACATACCTTCCCCTCCCATCTGCCCCACAGGTCAAGTACATAACTGCCAGCTAGTCACATGAAGGTGAATTAGGATTTAGCTCCAAAACACTACCCTGATAGATTCTTGATATTTGAAATTAATTGTATTATCCAAAGTCCTCATTTTTCAAAACACAGCATACCTGAAAAGAGCCTTTTTAAAACCTATTCAAAACCTAAAGTTTCAGAAAATATGTGCATTGCTGTCAACTGAGTAGGACACACTAATTCTTTAAGCAGATGAGAGAGTATAATATATTATCTTCATTAAATTATGGGAAAAAATACTTCATTTTAGCAATAAAAAAATCAGGCAGGTTTTATTAGCTATAAAAAGTGATTTACAGGTTAATGGGGGGAAATGAAATAAGTAAATAATATCAAGGTACACTCATACACATATATGCATATTTTAAATAATGTAAATTTTACTATTTATTTCTAAATAAAAATGGGTGAGCCTCTGGAAATCAGAATTAAATCACAATTACTCTAGGGTATCTGTAATGCTTTGATTTATCTCTGCATGTTAAATGTTACCTTTGGATTTCAAGAAAGGAAAGAATATATAATCTCTGTCTTCCCCTTTAACAACTGAATGGATTGAAGATCTCTCATCTGATCTGCTCCTTTTTTCATGTATAGTCTCAGTTCAGGAAATTCACCAGCACAATTAACAGCTAAACACAGCTGCACAAACAACAAATGTACTAGGTTCTAAATTGTATAATATTGTTAAAGAAATGAGTAAAGAAAACAAATAGCTATTAAAAGCAGTATGAATTAAGTCAGAGGCTGCAGGGTGTACCTTGATGAACATATTATTAAAACTGCCCAAAGAATACATGATTGCTTGTCACAGATTAGGATATGTTCAAAAGTAGACTGAAGCTTTGGATGTAATCACTGAAAGTCATGAAGAGCACCTTTCTCAGCCTTAGAGATCAGGTTATTAAATGCATTCTTTCACCTGGGCTATTAAGATATTAGATGCTGCAGAGTTGCTGCTGCAACAAAAAACTGAATTCACCCCAAATGGACTAGCTTTATAGAGATCAACTTCTGTTTATCTTTGTCTTCAGAGAAATTTGCCTTGGATCAACAGTGTCAATAGCAGCAAAGTAGTAGCTGTCCCATCACTTTAAGGTGTAAATTGGGCTTCAGTGAACTTTCCATAAATCAAAGTGCTTAACATGATTTCTTTCCACATTCCTACATTTCCAAGTCAAGTTATAATTGTCTTGTAGAACTGTCTTCATACCCTGCTATGGAAATATGTTATTTTCATGTACATGTAGGGGAAATCTTTTATAAAGTTTTCTGGTGAGTGTGAAACAGTGTAAATGATTTAGTAATACTGTGACTTGAAATGTGTGTAAATCCTACTGTTGTGTACATGTATTCTATTTACATTTGGATCATTGAACCTTCTAGTGTGAATGTTGTTTCTTTCCACCACCCTTGTCTCAGACATTTCTGGGTCCCTTTTCAGTTGGTCCCTTTATGCAAAATCACATGCACAGTGTAACACCAAGAAAATGTGTCTAATATGAAAATCAGGAACTCAGCATGGGAACATGCTACCATTGTGCATTCAAATAACCAACTTTATGCATGTGTTTGTAATTTCCAAGGAACTCTACAAGTTTAACCACTATGTCTTACAAGTTATTATGTATTTTTGAACACACACATATATTTATATGCTATAGTGGGCATGTCTACATGAGATGTTTACTGTGGAGTTGCCTAATTAGTTCCGCAGTAAACATCTCAGTGTCTACACATGCAGGGCTATTAGGCTGGAGTAAATTAATAAACTCCACTGCAGGTTAGTACTTTTAGCTACAAGTACTATCCTGTGGTGAAGTTTTTTTACTCCTTAGCAATGCACATGTAGTTGCTGATGGGGCTGGCTTGGGCACAAATGTGCTTAAATGCATGGCCTGCCTACTGGCTAGCCCCACACTGAAGCTCCCTCATGCCCCAGCCAGCCCCTCTGCAGCACAGTGAGCTGGGCTGGACCAGCCCCAGGCTGACAGGCTGGCCCCCCAGGTCCTCTACCAGCCAGGGCTGCCTCAACCCAGCTTAATGTACCATAGACCCAGGTGCATGTTCAAATGCAGAGCTGTATTTTGCCCACCTCTGCGTTAGCCCTACCTAGTGAACAAAATATTGAACAGATGGTCTAGTCCACCTATACAGGCAACCTTTTTTGATCTTAAAAAGAGAGACTTCAGGTAATAAAATCTTGGAGACTGCCTGGGGAAATGGATGAACAGCTTTGGCTGTATTTCAGAAAGACTGTGTGGTTGGTAACTGTGGATGATCAGAAACTCCACAATAGTACACCTGTGAAAAGCTGTGTCCATCACCAACAGACCACTAAGGATACCAACATGATATCTCTCTCTCTCCTTTTCTCTCTCTCTCTCTCTCTTAGCTGTTCACCTGATTCTGAGGCCAGGCTGAGGCAACCTGTGCAGTTCGGCCCAAGCTAAAAATGACCAGTAAAGGAGAAGAACTGGACTGGGCCATCCAGATGACATCCCAGACAGGGGAAAGGTGACTCAAGGTCCAGAGCAGCACCTATCATGGCTGATCAGGCATCTTGTATCTGGAGAATATCCACTGAAATTGCATTATTCCCCGCCTTTTACTGTCCAACCTCAACTTCCCTTTGGGGTCTGTTTGGCCAAAAGCAGGGAAGTGATCACCATTCTCAATAATCAACTCAAGATTCAACAGAGCTAACCCATTCTTCCCTTTTTGAAAGATGGAGTCATAGAGTAAGGGACTAACTAATAGGGATGTGCAAGGCTTCGGACACAGCGTCGGATCTGGAGAAACTTTGGATGCTTCGGGGTCCAAAGCAGCACATCCAGGTCAAAGCACTGGTCTCATTCGACTTCCTGAAGAGGTTTGGAGCTGCCTCAGAGAGCTGGCCATAGGGTTTAATGAGGAAACAATAAAATATGTATAACTTTAGAGTTTTTTGTCCAATTTGGGTGAAACTTGCAAGGATGGTAGCCTCTGCTGAGAGCATGAAGTCCGCCAAGTTTCAAGAAGATCAGGGCAGGGGTTTAGGAGGAACTGTACCCCAAATTCTTAAAAGCCAAACTCATGTCACGGCTGTGTGTTACATCACAGAGGGGTCAAAACTGCAGGGCTGGTAGCTCTTACTGAGGCCACAAAGCCTGACAAGTTTCATGGAGATCAGTGTAAGGATTTGGGGGAAACTGCCCCTCAAGCTGCGGACAAGCAAATCTTGTGCCATGGGTGCTTGTGGGACTGACTGTCTCTGGCTTGGGGCATGGGAGACACTGCTGCAGGCCTGGCTGCTAAGCTGCTGTGCTCCTAGTTACCAATCAATCAATCATGATTCACTCAGGGAGCAGGGACTTGGGAACCAGGTCAATACACAGGACCTAGCTACTACATACCGACTTAGCAAGCATCCGTTAGCACCTACAAAACCAGGGTAAAGAAAGGAAAGAATCAAGACAGACTATCAACTGCCCCAAGATAGACACAGTCTTGGCATGAGTTTTGCCTGCCAGCAGCTAGGGGTGCAGGGCCCAGAACCCCCCCTGCACCAATCTCCTCGACAGCTGGCAGGCGTTGTGGCCTGAGCAGGGGCCATCACCCCTGCCTTAACACACACAGTGTCATCCATGGCACAAGTTCTGCTTGTCCGTAGCTCAAGGGGCAGTTCCCCCCAAACCCCTGCACCTATCACCTTGAAACTTGGCAGGCTTTGTGGCCTCGGTAAGAGCTACCAGCGCTGCAGTTTTGACCCCCTGTCTTGTAACACACAGCTATGACATGAGTTTGGCTTTCAAGAATTTGGGATACAGTTCCTCCCAAACTCCTGCCCCAATCTTCTTGAAACTTGGCAGACTTTATGCTCTCAGCAGAGGCTACCAGCTCTGCAAGTTTCATCGAAATTGGAAAAAAAACAAGGAAGTTATAGATATTTCATTGATTCCCCATTATACCCTCTGGCCGGATCGCCAAGGCAGCTCCAAAGCTTCAGAGCCGCTTCAGCCAGATCGAGGCAGAAACCTGGTCCAGATCTCCAGATCAGATCATGGTCATCTGAAGCGGCCGGATCCAAAGCCGGATTGGATCACTGCTGACTTGCACAGGCCTACTAACTAAAATCCTTTTTCTAGGAAAGGGACTCTGCTAGGTTTTAGGTGTCAAACAGCCATTCCATTTCAATTTCTAAATGCTTCATGTTTTGATTGCTGTTTATTTTTTCTCTCCTTTGTATCTTAATCAATCATTTTCTAAATTTTGACATGAATTCTCTACTATGTAAGAAGGTCAAGGGCTCTGTACTGCCCTGAACCGTCCAGTGACAAGGTCATGTTGATGCTCTGGGCCTTTTGTTCCATCAAAACAAGCACAACAGTTTGCGTCTGGGAGTTACAGGAAATAGGCTGTACTCCTGGCTCTTCCCAGACCTTCTGTGTATGACCTAAACAAGTCATTTCACCTCTCTGCCTGTGTTTCCCTATCAGCCACTGTCTACCACAAAAAAAGAAGCTTATAAGAAATGTAAACTTGGACAAATAACTAGGGAAGAATATAAAAGCATTGCTTGGCCATGCAGGGATGAAGTCAGAAAGGCCAAAGTTCAACTGGAGTTAGAGCTAGCAAGGGATGTGAAGGGTAACAAGAAAGGTTTTTACTGGGAGGGTGGTGAAGCACTAGAAGGGTTACCTAGAGAGGTGGTGGACTCTCCATCCTTGGAGGCTTTAAGACCCAGCTTGATGAAGCTCTGGCTGAAATGATCTAGTTGGGGATGGTCCTGCTTTGAGCAAGGGGTTGAATTAAAGGACTTCCTGAGGAACCATCCCAACCCTAACTTTCTATCCTGTATCTGGTTCAAGGATTCTTTTTCACTACATGCCTGTACTGCATTTAATAATCTTGAGCCATTAATCTCAGCTGGGATCCTTTGACTGTAATAGAAATAGCGTTTTAGATAGTTTTGTATTTCAGAAATCATGAAATGATTAAATGAATTAAATGATGGGTGTCAAAATGATG
This sequence comes from Crocodylus porosus, assembly GCF_001723895.1. NCBI lineage: Eukaryota > Metazoa > Chordata > Crocodylia > Crocodylidae > Crocodylus > Crocodylus porosus. The sequence goes on from NW_017728886.1 coordinate 120,461,294, forward strand.
AGCTACAGAATTAAATGATGGGTGCCAAAAAATGATGCTCCTAAAACGATATTAAACACCTGAAAAACACCATTTTTTGCTGTGATTCTTTATTCA
>NW_017728886.1:120461489-120485482 GCF_001723895.1 Crocodylus porosus
CACAGTGTCATCCATGGCACAAGTTCTGCTTGTCCGTAGCTCAAGGGGCAGTTCCCCCCAAACCCCTGCACCTATCACCTTGAAACTTGGCAGGCTTTGTGGCCTCGGTAAGAGCTACCAGCGCTGCAGTTTTGACCCCCTGTCTTGTAACACACAGCTATGACATGAGTTTGGCTTTCAAGAATTTGGGATACAGTTCCTCCCAAACTCCTGCCCCAATCTTCTTGAAACTTGGCAGACTTTATGCTCTCAGCAGAGGCTACCAGCTCTGCAAGTTTCATCGAAATTGGAAAAAAAACAAGGAAGTTATAGATATTTCATTGATTCCCCATTATACCCTCTGGCCGGATCGCCAAGGCAGCTCCAAAGCTTCAGAGCCGCTTCAGCCAGATCGAGGCAGAAACCTGGTCCAGATCTCCAGATCAGATCATGGTCATCTGAAGCGGCCGGATCCAAAGCCGGATTGGATCACTGCTGACTTGCACAGGCCTACTAACTAAAATCCTTTTTCTAGGAAAGGGACTCTGCTAGGTTTTAGGTGTCAAACAGCCATTCCATTTCAATTTCTAAATGCTTCATGTTTTGATTGCTGTTTATTTTTTCTCTCCTTTGTATCTTAATCAATCATTTTCTAAATTTTGACATGAATTCTCTACTATGTAAGAAGGTCAAGGGCTCTGTACTGCCCTGAACCGTCCAGTGACAAGGTCATGTTGATGCTCTGGGCCTTTTGTTCCATCAAAACAAGCACAACAGTTTGCGTCTGGGAGTTACAGGAAATAGGCTGTACTCCTGGCTCTTCCCAGACCTTCTGTGTATGACCTAAACAAGTCATTTCACCTCTCTGCCTGTGTTTCCCTATCAGCCACTGTCTACCACAAAAAAAGAAGCTTATAAGAAATGTAAACTTGGACAAATAACTAGGGAAGAATATAAAAGCATTGCTTGGCCATGCAGGGATGAAGTCAGAAAGGCCAAAGTTCAACTGGAGTTAGAGCTAGCAAGGGATGTGAAGGGTAACAAGAAAGGTTTTTACTGGGAGGGTGGTGAAGCACTAGAAGGGTTACCTAGAGAGGTGGTGGACTCTCCATCCTTGGAGGCTTTAAGACCCAGCTTGATGAAGCTCTGGCTGAAATGATCTAGTTGGGGATGGTCCTGCTTTGAGCAAGGGGTTGAATTAAAGGACTTCCTGAGGAACCATCCCAACCCTAACTTTCTATCCTGTATCTGGTTCAAGGATTCTTTTTCACTACATGCCTGTACTGCATTTAATAATCATGAGCCATTAATCTCAGCTGGGATCCTTTGACTGTAATAGAAATAGCGTTTTAGATAGTTTTGTATTTCAGAAATCATGAAATGATTAAATGAATTAAATGATGGGTGTCAAAATGATGAGCTACAGAATTAAATGATGGGTGCCAAAAAATGATGCTCCTAAAACGATATTAAACACCTGAAAAACACCATTTTTTGCTGTGATTCTTTATTCAGACCTTGTAAGGGGCTACCAAGTGGCTACCGGACAGGAAAAGATACAAATGAAATCATTTATATTTACCTTCCCCCTTTTCAATATAACACCAAAATTAATTTACAGAACATGGAAAAGTATTAAACTAATAACAATCTTAAGTTGACTTTGAATCAGTGTCTCTGCTGGGTGTAGATGGTGTCACAGCTGACACCAGTAATGCCAGGAGTGTTGATGTATTCAGCATGTTGCATTCAGCTTTGACAAGAAGATGTGAATGTGAAGCTCATCTAAATAAAAGCAATATTGCAGGCTACTTCTCACAATCTCTACTTGCTGCTATATGTTCACACTGAATAGGAGAGATGAAAAACATGGAATTATGTAGCACTGTGCATGTGAGAATCTTCAGTTAAGGAAAAAAAAAGCAACTATTATGTAAACCCTTATATGTGGCCAATAATGGACTTCAGTTCATCATAATTCAATGATCTGCACTCCCCACGTGCCTTAAGAAGTATAGCAAGCATAAAATTCTGGCAACTTCAGATAGATATAGTGCAGAGATTTGCAGAAGTAAGGAGGGGGGAAAGTGTTCAGTTATAGTTCAGATAAACAAAACAGTGTCCCTGTGCTTTATCTAAGAAAATTCCAGTTCAGCATAGGCAAACAAATGGTGCGGTGTGTGGGTTAATACACCTGAGTCAGAACTCTGCTAAATATGCAAGCCTCCCAGGTGTGAGCTCTGGGATGACTGCATTCTGCCTATTTGAATATACACACTTTAGCATAATTACTGACATTCACCTGCAGCTGTATGAATAGGCAATCATTAAAATAACTTCAGGTGTGTCTGTTTCAAGTCTAACACACTCAACTAAAAGCATCTGTGTTTCTCTGAATGATCCCACAGCACAAAGCCTATAGGAACAGAATGTCAGGAATGATAGATTTGCCATTATTCTATCCATGGCGCTCTATGTATGATTTGATTCCTGGACAGGTTATAGAGCTACATGAGCAAGGTTATGCAACAAGTAAAGCTATAATTGGTTAAATTGTTTCCAAATCAGACTCAATTTTATGCCAGTGGACAGACAGCCTATGTGGAACTTTTTTCATGTTGATGGACTCCTAAGCTATGTAATGTATGTTTATATAGCTCAGTTCAACATTTACTTTCAAAAGCAAGAGCTTTATCTCCTAGATCAAATGATTGGTCCAGCTACTGTACCCCCAACTTGTCTTTAATTGTATATAGGAGATGAGACTCTTGCATAATACCCCATTCAATAGTGTCTGAGAGACAATCTAAAAAAGTCCTTTGTGATCCCCACAAAATTGGATTTATAATCGGGTAGAAAAAGAGATTTGATGAGTACTAATTTGAGTTTTGAACTTGCAAACAGACAAACACTGAAATATACACATTGCGGCCCAGATTTAAACCCACCGTTGATGGCTTTTAGGCATCAAAGATGCTAATCGTGACCCAATTCCACCCTGGGTTCCTGAAAAACTATAAATCTCCCTACTTTGGTTACATGCCTTCATCTTAGCCTTGTATACCTAAGAAGGTGGGAGAAGAGAACTTCTACATTCCTCTTTGCTGAATACCTGTGTCCAAGGCACTTGCCCAGAAAGTGGAAGACCTGGGTTTTAGTTACTACTGTAGGTGAGGGCATTTGAATCCACATCTTCTACTTCCCAGAAAAGTACATAATCACAAATCTATTGGGTCTGGCTGGATGGAAGGCATCCTCTACCCCTGTCCTGGGCACACTCCTCAGAAGTGAGAAGTAAATTCAAATCCTGACAGGCTGAGTTGGGCCTAGAGCCCAGTTCTCCTACTGCATGGGTGAGTGCCCTCACCAGTAGTCCGTTCAACAAAGTGAAAGCTGGTCTCCTTCCTTCTCCCGGGTTGAATGGGACCCTGAGCTGGTGGAGCCATGTAATTTGAAGTCCCATGTGGCAGGGATTTGCATTTCTGATAGACAACTCCTGGCCCTGTGTTTAAGTGCATTCCCATTGCTGAAAAAGGAGGAGTGCAGGGATGTAACCAGCAGGTTTTGTGCCCAGGGCAGAATGCTGGAGGTGAGGAAGGGGGTGGGGGGTGTTATTTTTCACAGGATCCCCAACTCCTGTTGATGTGGACTGGTCTGTCCAGCTCTGGCTGTTGCTGCTACTGCTACTGCAGCAACAGAGTCTCTACACCTGGGTACTGCTGCTATAGCCGTGGCATGGGGCTGCTGCTGCTGCAGGACCACGGACTTCCCAGGAAGTCAACATTCTGGTGCCCCCTTTAAGGGGGTGCCTGGGGCTGGTGCCTGCTCACCAACCTCAAGTTATCCTACTGGAACTATGTTAAGTTCACTCTTTTGAACAGAAACACATCCTTCTGGGGTGAGCAACCACTAAGGGCGCTTGTACATGTGACACCATTAACATGTATATGTGACAAAAATGTCACTTGGTATAGCTTAATGGCATCACAGTGTACACATGCAATACTTTTGGGGGTTTTAAATAACTTTTCATCATTGAAAACTAAATTACATGGAGATGTAGTTTAGTTTGTAATGTTTCAAATTGCAATGATGCAACTGTCAGCTTGAGGTGGGCAGGCTCCACAGAAAAAAGGGATCAGGCCCATCACCACTTGTGCCTTCAGCAGGTGTCTGATCCATTTTTTTTTTTTTTTTTTGGCAGAGCCTGCCCACCTCTCCAGTGGCTGGGGGGGTGAGCTGCTGGTGAGTCAAGTGGCTCCTGAGCTGCAAGGAGGGGTCCCTCCCTCTATGGAAGTGGCACCTGCTGGGGCTGCCTGGATGGGATGCAAGTGGGCCCAGTGCTGTCCCAGCTTTGGGTCAGGGAAGAGTGGGACTGGGCTGGGTGCTGCCTCCAAGCTGCCTGCCCAGGCAACCAGCAGCCTGCCCAGGCAACTTTGGGAGGCACTGCTGCTTCAGGGGGAAGGACCAGGGCCCCCTACAGCACAGAGGCAACTCATCCTGCCAGCAGCTTGCTGCCTGGCCATGGGAGAGGCAGCCAGGCTCTGCTCAAAAAAAGGATCAGGTCCCTCACTGCTTTTACCTTCAGGCTCCTGCGGTTGTTAGGACACGTGGGGCAGCCAAGAAATGGGCTGGCTTGCCCCTGGCCAATGGGAAAGCAGCAGGAGGGACGGTGGGTTTGCTGGCAGCTGGAAAGGGTAGCAGGGGTGGTGCATGGGTTGCTAGCTGGCCAGATACTGCCCCAGCTTGGAGGCGCCTGATCCAAAACTTCCCTGAGCCCACCCAGACTTCCAGAGCCCCATGCACTGTTGCCACCACCTTCTCCAGCCACTAGCAAACCCAAACACCCTCTTGTTGCCTTCTTATGCTGCCCCAGAGGCAAGCCAGCCCATTCCCGGGTGGCCCCAGGTGTCCTGCCAGCCACAAGACCCTGCTTTCAAGGAGAAGCGGTGAAGGGCCTGACCCTTGCTGTTGTGAAGCCTCCCTGCCACCCCTGTGCCTGGGGGGTGAGCTGCCAGCATGCTGAGCAGCCCTGGAGCTGCAGGGGGTCCCAGGCCTTCCCTCCATAGTGGCAGTGCCCCCTGGGGTGACCCAGGTCAGCTGCTAGCAGGCCAGGTGCTGCTCTAGCTCAGAGGCAGCACCTTGCTCAATCCAACTGTTCCCTGAGCCCATCAACTGGAAGCCTGCCGGGCACTGGTCCCCAAGCCAGCTTGGGGAACAGCCGGATCAAGCCAGGTACTGCCTCTGAGCTCAGACAGCACCCAGCCAGGTAGCAGCCCACCTGGGCAGCCCCGGGGGCATGTCACCATTGTGGACCACTCAGACCACTGGCAGCTTGCCCCCTGGCTGCAGACAGGCTCCAGCTCTGACAAAAAAAAAGAAAAAAAAAAGATATATATAATGTGACAGAAAAATTGAAATGGTTTAGTCCTCAGGGTTTTATTTTATGCCTTACTCCTATTCCCATTTCAATTTAGGGGGGCATAGAATAAAAACTTGGGGATTAACCCCATCATACAGTACAAGTGGCCTAAGTCTTGGACATCTAGTAGAAAAATAGGCTCTGAGCCTGGAAGCTCTCCCACTGAATGGCATATGACTGTGCAATACTTCAAGGTGAGCATAAGCACAAATCTTTGTAGGACTGGCCCTTTTGTTTGCCTACCTTAATCTTTTTACCCTATGAATAAAATTACAAAGAGGAAAAGGTTGACAAGATAGAAATGACAAGAATAGAATAATTTCTTCCTTATTTACCCAAAGAAATGCCAGCACCTAGTTCTTATTTATTCTGCTAACAATTGTAACTGTTATTATGAATCCTTAATTCAAACTGCTGAGCTCATGTGAGTAACCCTTAATGGGAGTATGCATGTGTGTGACTGTTCACTTTTGGGAATGGGGGCTTCATAATAAGGTCCTATGGGATGAAGTATGAGTAAGAAATTTCAATCTTTTCCAAGATCTCAGGAATATAACATATTTCAATATCAGAATATTGTACATTTCCTTCATGTTGCCCTTCCTACAAACTAATGCCACAATTAAACGAGGGGTGGGCAAAATGCGGCCCGCAGGCCACATGTGGCCTGCCAGGTCTTTCTATCCGGCCCACGGGGCCCCTAAAAAATTTAGAAAATTAATATTTATCTGCCCCTAGATGCCTGTCACACGGCCCTCGATGGCTTACCAAAACTCAGTAAGTGGCCCTCTGCCCAAAATAATTGCCCACCCCTGGATTAGACACTCATAGATTTTGAATGAAATCCTATCCCACAGGAATCAATGGTAAAATTCCCAGGCTGCATCCAGATGAGCACAGATGTTTGGTTCCCCAGGGACAAGTAGCAGCAGTGCACTTTGCACCACAGCTGCTTGTCCCTCAGCAACACCTGTGCCACGCACACTTTGGTGCATGGCAAGTTACCCTGGGGACAGCACTGTGCTGGCTCCATCAGCCTTACCTGGGGTCCTGAGAGCTTCCTGGAGCTGCAACAGCAGCAATCCTGCTGGGTGGAGCCTGGCTGGCAGCCACAGCACAGCTCCAGGCAGCCCACCTCTACTTTTCACTAGCGCGCACTGCCTGTGCATGTGCTGCTCTGGTTTTTTCTGCAGGTTAAACATCCAGGGGTCCAAAAAACCCATGAAGAAAAAAACTGGAGCAGCTCATGCAGAGGCAGTGTGCCCTTGCAGCACAAACAACTGACTGTGAGGTATGTGGCACTGCAGACGTGTTTGTGGTGCCACATACTACACGGCCACACTCGTCTGGACGGGACCCCAGTGTTCAGGATTTCACGCATTATGTTTTTGTCAAGAGAACATGATTCCCCAGTATGCCGAGTACTTACAAGTACAGTTGGAAGGTAAGGATTCTTAACACACAACAGGACTCTAAGACTCTAACCCTGCCAACATTAATGAGCATGCTGAATATTTAGCGTGCGAGTTGTCCTACTTATTTATGTGCTAAGAGCTAAGCAAAATTGTAAATATTTTGCTGAACTGGGGTCTGTACTTACTACTGTCTACACCTGTTGTAGTGAATGTGTGGAAGAGAGCTGCAGACTTTTATTTCCCTTTTCCCCCACTCATAACAGCACTATAAAAAGAAGATAGTATCTGACACTTTTTTCATGATACTGCTGACAGCTGTTTTCTTTGGTGGTTATAGGACATGTGAGAAGGTTAATCTATATGTTCTTGTTTCTGTGTGAGTTCTCAGTAGTAGTATTTTTCACAATGCAGTTACTTTGTTTCAAAAAGAGGGAAAGACTATATAAAACAGATTTGACTGAAAACAGATAAATCCCATCTCAATCACTGTCAACAGTTTCTAAGAATTTTCAAAACAGAGAGAAATAAAAGACCAGGACTTAAAAGGCCTGGTCTGCACAAAAATGTGTTAGCTAATCTCATATCTGCCTATCAAAACATTATACATACATTACAAAAAAAAACCCGATGGGACTAACAAGATACACGCTCCACTTCACTGCCCAATTATGCTGATTTCTGTCTGTTCTTGACTTCTTCGCCATCTGTATGTTGTCTGGTCTGTTGAGATTGTAAACTCAGCTCTGCAAGATATTGTCTTCACACCTACCTTTAAAGAGCTTGTTATGCTCTTAGTATTATGCAAATAATAATTAATATTAACATCATTATTGATAATAATACCACTCCCCCAGTGAACCTTATAGTTGACTGATCTGTAATAATTGGAACTCAAATAAATAAAAGACAGAATGAGTGCTTTTATTCTTCTTTTTTTCCCCCTTTCACCATCATGTTAATCAGTTCTAGCATCAGCTAATGATTCTTTCTTCTTCATTTGATTAAAGCACAAAGTCATTGAGGTAGCAGCAAATCAGATTTGTCTCTGGGACCTTAATGCTCTGCAGTAATGAAATCCATGACTTTCAACCTCTGGCGATGACACAGCTTGCATGTAAGCTGTGTAACCAAGGGAATTTCATTTGTCTAAGAGCTGGTTCCCTTTCCTGGGAAAAGGCCCCTAAGGGGCAATATATCTTCCAGTATATTGTTTGGCATGCATACCACACGAGAGGAGTGATTCCCAGGCTGAGTAAAAGTCATTAACAGATCTTTGCTAAAAAGGCAGTGTCTGGCTGCAGTGTTGTTACATGTCTCTTAAATTGGAGTACAGCATGGCACAAATCTGTTAAACAAGATATTTTGTTAAATTATTGTAGCAGGAGCTTTAACACATGCTTCTTAAAGCAGGTTCCATTTTATAATCAAGTAGAGGCTGGTTTTATACACAGCAAGAATAGATCTGAACTTCATTTTTCATTTTGGCATATTCCAATTGCAACTATTTGTTCATGAATTGATTTAAAGGTTATAACTCAACAACCTTACTTAATACTGGTACCCAGACAGCAAGGTAACGGTTCCACTTAGACATAAATAGATTGCATGGGATAAAATAGACTTAGATAGAGTGGCTGCTGAAATTACATGGAAGATCTATTCAAGGCCATTCATGTTTTTTCTGGAAATCCTTGCCCACGGGGATGAGTCCCAGCAGAAGAAGTTTTAGCTCATAAGACAGGGCCTGAGAAATCATGAGCTGAACAGTAGGTTCCATTAGCAGATGGATAAGAGCAGGAGCATGTCCCCCAGATTCATACAAGGTAACCTGCCAGGTATGTGGGCTGCAACATTTTCCCACACTGTACACGCTTGATAGCTTCTTCTTATTCTTAGGGAGAGGCTTTGCTTTGCAGCTGAAATATCTGAACATCAAATACAAATGCTATTAAATTAAATTCAAGCCAGGTCTTTGGAGTGGGACTCCTTCTGTGTAGCAGCAAGTCAAGAAACAATTAAAATTAGGGTAGGGTATTTGACCAGTCAAATGGAGGTCGGTCAATTGACTGGTCAAATATTGGTCAAAAAGTGTACAAAAATGCCAATAGTCCTAAATAATACATGGAAAAAAGCACAAATTTTTGATTAAGAAATGTGTCAAAAACAATAACAAATATATTTCTGTCAAGAAAACAAAAAAAATGTAGGTTTTTTTTGTAAAATTCCCGTTATCTTTGACCGGTAAAAAAATATGCAGTGAAATGACAATATTTGACTGACCAATTGACCAGCTGGCCCACTTTAATCAAGATTTTGCTTTTCAGGAAGGAGGTGGAATGTGTGCAGATTAGACATAAATACATTTCCCTTGCCATCATTTTTCTGTGTCACCTATGGAGCATAGGGAGACCAGCTCCTCTGTGTCCTACACCTGACAGACCAGGTGGATATCTTCAAGCTGAGGCATTCCTTACATCTGTGACTCTAGGAAATGAGGACTGTGGAAATTATGGGGCAAAGTGAATACACCAGAGGGTAGGGAGCACTTACAGGCTGACCTGGACAGGTTAGATCAGTGGGTGGAACGTAATAGGGTGCAATTCAACAAAGATAAATGTCAGGTACTCCACCTAGGAAGGAGGAATCCCCAGCACACCTACAGGTTGGGGGATGTCCTTCTCAGCAGCTCAGAGACTGAGAGAGATCTTGGAGTCATAATGACTCCAAGATGAACATAAGCCAGCAGTGTAGCGAGGCCTTCAACAAAGCCAATTGCACCTTGATGTGTATTAGCAGATGCATGACCAACAGATCAAGGGAGGTGATGCTCCCCCTCTATGTGGCATTGGTCAGGCTACAGTTGGAGTACTGTGTCCAGTTTTGGGCACCGCACTTCAAGACGGACATGGAGGATCTGAAGAGGGTTCAGTGAAGGGCCACTCGCATGATTAGTGGTCTCCATGAAAGACCCTACAAGAAGAGGATGAGAGATCTGGATCTCTTCAGCCTATACAAAAGACAGCTATGGGGTGACCTTGTAGCCACCTATAAATTTATCAGGGCAGGACAGCAGGGAACTGGGGATGCGCTGTTTACCACAGTGCCCCAAAGAGTAACTAGGAATAATGGGTGCAAACTAGTGGAGAGTAGATTCAGGTTAGACATTAGGAAGAAATTTTTTACAATAAGGGTGGCCAGAGTCTGGTATGGGCTTCCAAGAGAGGTGGTGCTGTCACCTAACTTGGAGGTCTTCAAGAGGAGGCTTGACAATCACCTGGTTGGGGTCATCTGACCTCGGTCCTCTTTCCTGCCAGGGGCAAGGGGTTGGACACAATGATCCATTGGGTCCCTTCTGACTCAATCTACAAATCTATGAAAATACAACATGACTTTCACTTTGGCTCTTTCTATGGTCATCCCTGGTTTGTATTATTTTAGAAAAGGGACCAGCTGTGGCTGAAGAGGATGCAGAAGTATTAGAGGCAGTGTTAATTATACAAGCAAGGTGAGATTTCTTATCCCCAAACAGACAGGGGTTGATATTGGGTGCATTGACGGCCAGTCCTACCTTCATCAGCAAGAATTTGAGGACAATGTTTTCCTTCGTCCTAATTATTGATGTTTACTACAGTGCAGGGGGTTGAAGCTTTCATCTCAAAAGACTTGCTTCAGAGCTACTCAAAACCTATGAAATTCCCAGATGACTTTCCCCCAGCCCAGAAATAATGATTTAGGAGACTAGGAGTTATTTAAGTCCCCTATCTATCAAAAAACAGGAATTCCATAGTTCTATGTTCTAGAGGTCTGGCAGCATTGTGCCTGACTTTTCAGACAATGAGTTGGCAAGGTAGGCCTTACAGGGCTAAGCACAATCCACCTCTAAATATGAAACATTTTATGATTCAGAGAAGAAGTAATTTCTGAACCTATATCATTTTAGGGGCTGTTATCTTGACATGTGTTCCCATGAAAAAAAAAGTGCAGACTGGCCTACTAAGATGCTTAAACATTCAGAGTCTCAAAGTAAATGTAGCACGTGTAATAAGACACAATGTTATGAGACACAATGTTCTGGGAAAGATTCAGGAATACGGGTCACCTAGACTTGATTAGATTAGACATTCTGCTGAGCTGGGGGAGATGCTGGCAGCTGTCCATAAGCACTAGAACTATTTAGAGGTGATATAGGTAGTTGGCAAACAAACTTTTGTTCCAGTTTAGGATCTCAGAAACATCTCAGCCAGGAGATTTTAAGTTAGACTGAATTGCTGTCACATCCAGAATTTAGAGGAAGAGACTATTTTTCTTTCACAAAAGTGGTTCATTAAAGTCAAAACAGTATTTTTTTTCATGTACCTTTTAAGTGCATTTATTTAGGAAGGTTTCACTGAAATGTCCACGCTGCAAAAATATCAGCAGCACAATTAGTGATCTTTCCTCAGAACTACATAAGAGTGCTGAAGATCATAGCAGCGTTGGGTGAGAAAATTGCATAGTACTCAGCTGGAGTTATACGACAAGAGCTTTTAATCACTCTCTGGGCACATCTACACTAGACATTTACTACACAGTTGACTAATTAGCTCTGCAACAAACATCACACATTGACACATGCGCCCCTATTAGGCCGGAGTACATTAATTAACTCTGCAGCAGGATAGTACTTGTAAATACATGTACTATTCTGCTGTGGAATTTTTTTTTTACTTTGCAGCACTGCACATGTAGATTGTGCCTCAGCTGGTTAGGGCACAAGGGTGCTTCAGTGCTGAGGCTGCCTGTCAGTTGGCCTCATGCTGAAGCATCCTTGTGCCCCAGCCAGCACCTCTGCAGCATGTTTAGTCAGAGGGAGCAGCTCTGGGCTGGCAGGCTGACCTCCCGGACCTCCTGCCAGCTGGAGCTCCTCTGATCCAGCTCAACATGCTGCACTCCCAGGCACACATGTAGACATGGCACCTGGGAACAATAAACTCTGGAGTTTATTCATGCACATTAATAGCATGTGTAGACACACCCTCTGTCATACTACCTATATTTATCTGGAAATTAAATTACAAAAACACCTCATCTTTAAAACAACCTTTAATTAATGATCAGGCCCTCACCAGTCATATAATGGTGTTTTATGAACAGGCAGAATTCAGGGAGAGACAATGAAACCAGCTTTCCTCTGCATGAAATGAGCTTCTGACTTGGCAAAAGTGCCTTCTGGCTAGCATGAAAGGCAAAGAAAGCCCAGGCCCTTATTTGATTATGTATCAGCCTCCTCCAGCTGATTTTGTAAGGCCAGAATCAGTTGGCAGCCTGAAAATAAGATGATCCTCATAAAAGACAGTAAGAGCAGTGAGCTGGATCCACAGAGGTACTTCGGGGTTCTAGTGCATAAAGTTTAGGCACTCTACTGATGAGTGGAGTCCACAGCTTTGAGTTCAGCACTCCACACACTGCATGGGGAGAGTTACTAAGCTAGCATGTGGAACAGGGAGCTGCCCAAACTAGCCAGCAGGAAGTGCTAAGACAGTGGTCACCAACCAGGGGATCTCAATCCACCAGTAAATCTTGGAGCTTCTTGCAGAAGATCTCAGAGCCTCTTGAAGTCAATCTGAGGCTGGGGTGGGGGTTAAGTGCCCATGTGCATGCATGTGCATGCCTCAACCCAGCAGGTCCTTCTGTGAGGGAGGGAAAGGTAAGGAGCTAGATCAAGGCCCCTGCGGTGAGGGACAGTGCCACAGAGGCAGGAGCAGGGGTAAGTTGAGTGGAGCCCCAGACGGGTGGGACCTACCTGCTGGGGAGGTGTACCCTAAAATAAATTTTTCTCCTTCTGGCTTGATATGCGACCCTCTTCTCTCACCACATACTTACCTGCTGGGTGTGGGGAGGGGTGGCACATGGTAGATCTTGGGTTGCTTTTAAATGCCAAAGGTGATCTCCTGCGTACAGAGGTTGGAGATCACAGTGCTAAGGAAAGAGACAGAATTTTAGCCACAGCCTTAGTGATAGTTATGTGCCTACCCCCAGGGAGGGAGGTCCATATCACTGCTTGGGATTCTCAGCCATAGACCCTGTCATGGAATTATCTAGCGTTTATCTATTAAGTCAGCCCTTTTTCAGGAAAAACAGAGAGAAACAGTCCGTCATGACTTGGGCACTCAGTGGAGGAGGGGAGAGGCAGCAGAGCTATTTCCAAATCCCACCCTGTCTGATTTGGAACAAGGACTTAACTCACTTCCCCCATATCCCAGGTGAGAGTCCTACCCACCTGGCAGTAGAGTCCTGTTTTACTTTACATGCCCAAATGAACCATGACTGCACTTTTTGGCACTTTATATACTTTTTCTGATTCAGACCTAGGCCCACAAGCAGCCATATACCCACTGAATTTTAGGGATGCACTTTGGCTGGGCAGGTACAGGATGGCATAAGCTCTCCAGGTCTGTGTGCGAGGCCAGGTAAGTCATGAAATTGCAGCTGCTCAAAAAACAAAGACCAGTGGAAGGGAAGTGGTAGAAAACCCTCCTGTGGTTTAGCAAATAACCTAGTGGCTAGGACACCTGCCCAGAAAAGCCAGGTACTAGACCCCCCTCAACCAGAGGGGGTTTGGACCTTCATCTCCTGCTTCCCAGGAAAATGCTCTCACCACCCAGCCACAGGCAAAACATTACCCAGGCCATTTAAGTTTGATCTTGCAGGACAGTAAAGAGGAAATACAGGGGCTCATAAAGAACAAATCAAAAGATACATGGCTCAGTGAGCTGGATGCTGCTTTGGATAGGAGGCAGCCCTGGGTTTAAGCCTGGGTCCTTGTTCCCAGTGGGGCAAAAATTTCCCCATCACTTTATGTACATTTTATCCAGTAACTATTAATTGGCTGCCTAAGCAAATGACCCTCAGGCTGAAAGACAAGAGGGTTCTTGTCATCCTCCTCCTCATTTCCTTTTTCACTATAGGAAGAAATAGAATCTGAAATGATGGGCAAGTGCCAAAAAATGCAGCTATATGTAAATACCAAATAGGCATATAAAGTGATATAGGATCCTATGCAAATTTTCATTTTTACTCTTTCTTAGAAAGTCTGTGAAATGCAGTACTCTGTCAACTAATGTCCTTGTTCTTAGATATAGTACAGGCAGTCCTCACACTTACAGTGGGTTACATTCTTGGAAAAGGTGCTGTAAATCAAAACGATGCAAGTCAAATCTGATTTTCCCATAGAAACAATGTTATAATAGAGGGTTATGTTCCTAACCAAGGGCCTGATGCCCAACTTTTTATAGCTATTTAAATTAATTATTTAATCAACTATAAACGATACACTGATAAATGATATGCACTGTACAAAGCCTTCTAAAGTGAAATGCAATAACTAAGGGAGGCACTGGGGCCAGTGTGGGACACTTACTGAAGGTAAGCTCCCCAGTCTTCACGCGAAGCAGGCAGCAGCTTCTCCTCGAGGCGAGGTAAGACAAGGGTGGGGACAGAGGCTGGGGGCTCCACCGGCTCCAGAAAACTGCTCTGCACCCCTGCATCACCTTGGGGAGCGAGGAAGCACATGGCATCAGGGCTGGGGATCAGAGCAGTTCTCTGGAGCCAGAGGAACCTGCGGAGAAGTTCCCCGGAGCTGGTGGAGCCCGTGCCAGCCCCGTCCCAGCCCTTGCCTCGCCTCAGGGAGCAAGGAGGCACATGGTGTCAGGGCTGGGAAGCTGAGCAATTCCCCGGCACCAGCCCCCAGTCCCAGCCCCCGTCCCCATGTTGCCTCTGGGAGGACATGGCCTCAGGGAGGAGCTGCTGCCTGAGCTTACCTCTGGTAAGTGCCCCACGCCGGCCCTGGAGCCTCTGCCGTGCTCTGCGCCCAGCTCATTGCCTGCCATAAGTACAAAGATAAAGCGCCATAAGTAATGCCAGGGGTGTAAATGGCGAAACGCCGGAAGTACAAATCGATGTAAATCGAAATGCCATAAGTCGAGGTCTGCCTGTATATTATTCTTCAAATAATCCCTCGGATCACCTGGTTCCACTGCTACTCATGCCTTACCATGTTCCAGTGTTGGGGTGGTAGCTCTTTTTTCTCTGGTTTTTTTTCTTATAAAGGAACCTGATAATAAGGGTGGTAGTTAAGCCTTCTTGCCTCACTACAGTTTTGTCTACCATAATTATATCCAATATCCCATCTTTTCAGCAAGAGTAACAGTACAAATAACCATTCCATATCACTATGGCAACTGTATATCACACTAACAAAATAACAATCTTCATGATTTCTATAGTCTTATTACAACATAAGAGAGCGGAACTATCTGTCTTCACAAATTTTCAATCTTTTTAAAGTGTATAGTATTTTCCCGGAGTTATTTTTTCTTATTTAATATGTTTGTTTGCTTGACTTCAGGTAGTTATATAAGGCAGTGTTTCTTACAGTTTCATTTAACATTTTAGATTCATATCTGCCCATCAAGGCCAAAGACAAGGAGTGATGGAATGAGAAAGAGCAGTTCTACAGAGTTCTACCAACAAATATATGCAGTTCACATGGCTGACTGCTCACAAATATATAACCCCCTCCTCTCACAAATGCCCACAAGTTTATTGCCCAGCCAGAATTTATGCTGCTGTCATTCGTACGTTCCATTTAACAGAATCAATCTGCAGTCCAGTGAAGAGAAGCTAGATTATAGTATTCCACGTGTAGCTTGAAATGGGAAGTGGTTTTGCTTCTGGTACTATTTACCCTGCCTTAGGTTGTTATATGACATTGCTAACAGCATCCAAAGTCTCTAATGAGAGTCCAAGACCTATTGTATTACCTCTATATATAATCCCTTATCAAGGCACACACCCTATTGTGAAAAGTTACAGCCTATTAGAGTGCCAGTTGATAGAACAGCTGATGCACACTATGGAAGAAAATAAAATAAAAATGAAAGGTGTATACTCAGGCATGGATCCAGGGGCATGCAATGGTGCAGTTTCACTGTCCCCTTGGATTCCTGCTCCACCCAAAATTTAAAACAAACTGCTCGGCAATGGCAACAGCATTTCTATTCAGGCAACAGGGAGGGAGTCACTTGGTTTCATGGCTCATTATAATCCACCTGCTTCCTTCTAAACACTTCATTCCACAGGTGTAATGACCCTGCCTCCTTTTTTAATGGTCTTAACCTACACAAGAAATTCTTCTGTCTGCATCTGGTAAAGTAGGCTGCCTATACATGAGCTCAGAGGGGAGTGGAGGAAGGGATGGGGGGCAGGACTCCACTGATTAAGGAGCCCTGTCTGAGGCTCTCCCACTTGGGATGTCACATTGGCACTGGTGGGTAGGGTGTCAGGAGCAATGGCCCATGTAGCAGATTTCAGACACGTCAATTCTGCCTTGGGGAGACCCTGTCACCACCTTGGGAAATACAATGGGTGTTTGGAAGAAAATATATGTGACTGATCTGCACCCTGGCTGTCACCCAACATGATCAGGGAAGCAGATGGGAGGGGACATAGGAGGTTCAGTGCCATGGGGATGGACTACCAAGTAACTCAGTGCCATAATATTGGGCATCCTTGCCTTGCCAGCACAGTGGAGGTAGCAAAGACTTGCCATTGAGGCTCCTGATGGAGAAGTATCTCTGTTAGGACTGCAAACCTTGACAGTGTTGTAGGTTATGTGCAGAGCAGAGGTGAGGCCATGTCATTGACACCTTCAGGTTGCCACCAGTTCATAGGTCAGGACAGGTGTTATTGGTGCCAAAAGTATAATACCAGGGATCCCCACAGAGATCCATGCCAGAGATTCAACAGATGACAGAGGACCTTTTGGTGGCTCAGGAACCATTGGGTGCTCAGCCTGATGCCTCAGTGCTACCCCCCTGGCACCACAGTGAGTGTGAGTTTCCTTGGGAACCATTCAGCTATAAAGTATCCAAGAGAAGATGTAGCAAAGGAGCACTCCTGGAAGAGTTCTTCCCTGGGAGATGTGTCCCTATAGCTCTCTCTGCCTTTCTCCTCTTGCAATGAGAATTGTGTGTCAGGTTTGGTAGGCTTGTGTATCAGAGCAGATGCAGAAGTCAATCTGCAGCCTAGCATAACAGTCCTGGAGGCACAGTCTGTGATGCAGGATTCTCCCAGGTATCTCTGGAAAGCCAAAAGCTGGTTGGCTTAGGCTGAGGCCTGGTGGGGGCAGCATACCCTGCAGGCCCTCAGCACAAAGACTCCTAGGAAGCATGCAGCCCTTGGAAATCCTCAGACATTGAAATAGCCCTTTGGGACCAGGGACTGCAATTCACATCAGAGGCTGATGCAACTTTTCAGTGGCTCCGGGATTTGAGGAAAGGAAAAGGAGCTTTAAACCTCTTCTTGTTTTTTCTTTCAGACCCCCACCCCACTCCAGACATGTGCTGAGTACAGCTCCCTTGCAGCAGTAGTGCAACTGGGGTGGGGGGGGGCAAGCAGGGCACCAGTCCCAAACACCGTCTATGAGAGAGCACCAGAATGGTCCCCCAGGAGTCTGCCACAGCAGAGGCTGCCCTGCATTGCCCAGCCATCAGTGCTGGGTAGTATAGTACCCCACACGGCAGTACATTTATAGGGTGAACAGAATTGTGTTCCCCTCCCAGGGAGGCCTTGTCAGATCAGGCACAGCCCTGTGCCCAATAGTTATGTATCCTGCAGTAGGGGAGCAAATAGAGTCTGGACAGGTAAGTCTTCCCTTACTGTCATCCACGATTCCCACCCTTCCTCAACACTGGCCAACATACCCCTACACCACACACCAGAAGTGCCCAGGGCATGGGTGCACACTGTCCCCCTTTTTATCGCACAAACTCAGAGTTCCCGGCTCCAATCTCCTTCTAAGTCTCACGAAATCCACATCAGAAAGAAGGCCGGGGAGAGCTGCACCTTATAGAATAACTGAATCAGAGATGCATAAGCTTTTATGAAGCTTTTATGAGCAGGAGCTCACCTAAGACCAGCATGGATAACTACCTCTCCCTAAAGCCACATCAGTTGACAAGCCCAGCATTAAAACAGGTTTAGTAAGTGTGCTGTCTCTGAAGGGAAGAATGGCTAATAAAGTGTGTGTTTTAATCCTCACACAACAAAGAAAGTCGTTGAGCAGAAGGATTAAAATTTAGAGGAAATAAACAAGATACACATAGGATCTCTTCAGACCTACTTCTAAAAACTTCCTCTAAGTGACTTACAAAAATTCAGTGGTTATTGACAGGGCACAAACTTGTCGTACGTAAAAATCTGATTTCATAAGGGTTAAAATTACCTTGTTTTTCCTAAAAGAAAACATTTCCAGGAAAATTGTTGCTTATTGTGATCACTGACTATGTACCACTTTTATCCCTGCTGGGCTTAATAAACATTGTTGTTAAAGATGACTCAACACAAACAGCTCATGTTCTGCAGGTCTAAAGGGCATCAATTTAAAAGAAACCTTTAAAAATAATGATGCTGTTTACTAATCTTGAACCATGGACTCTGTTAACATGACCTAAGACTGCATAAATTGGCCTTTTAAGATTCTTATTTAAAAGTCCATCTCTGTAACTGGACCTGCTTGGAAACTTTTAGATAATATCATTTTACTGTTGATTTTGTAAGCAAATAAAGCAATTAGACCAGTCTTCCAGGTCCATCTGCCCTGTTAGGTCCAAATCTCTCCATTCAATTGCTTGGGAAGACTTTAAAAGCCTCCAGTCACTCCTCAGTGAGGCCCCTGCCCAGGAACATGCATTTCTACACTGTAAAGAATGTGGCAATATTTTATGAATATTGTATGTATGATCAGGTTATGGCTAAAGGAAGCCTAAATATTAACTCCATCCTATGGGAATCTGTAGGAAGACTGGGAGGCAGACAATGTGTGAAGTAAGCATGATATTCCTCAATCTGTATTTGTGAATGCAACTGTTCCATCCCAAGTGTCAGTCTTCGCACTGTTCTTTGTTGAATTTCATCCAATTGATTTTGGAACATTTTTCCAGTATGTCAAGCTCATTTTGGATCTTAGCCCTAGCCTTCAGCATCTGCAACTCCACCCAATTTGGTGTCATCTGGAAATTTGCTAAGTGTGTATTCAATCCCATCATCCAAATCATTAATGAAGGTGTTAAACAATACTGAACCCAGGACAAACCCTTGGGGTAACCCACTTGAAACTTCTTTCCAAGTAGACATTGAGCCATTGATGACTACTCAGTAAGCACAATGATCCAAACAGCTGTGTTGACCTACAATACTTTGATATAGTCTGCAGTTCCTTATCTTAGCAGAAGTTTTATGGGTAAATCAATGTTTGAGAGATTCCTATGGATAAATCAATGACACATTCCTTGAATAGGCTGTTTTATATCACCATGTTTACCAGATGGTCACAGCTCCCAGAGAGTGGGCCTGTCTCAGACCAAGCCCACAGGTGGTAAATATAGTTGGCCGAGTGATAGAGCCTGGTCCGGTTAACAGCTGGTAAAGCCTGTCATTGGAGAGGGCTGCAGACTGATCACTTGCCAAAGGGTGTCCATAAGAGAAAGGCCAAAGGTACAGTTCACCCCTAAACTCTAACATATCCATTGAAGTTACTGGATTACTGGATTATTAATAATATACCATTACCGAATTATTCCTCCAGTTCTTGCCCAACAATTCCAAATTTGGCAGCTATTTTGACTCAGTGCAGTCCATCTGATTCAAAAGACTTCCCTGCCTTGCAATACCACTCCAACACCTTCTTCTTCCATAATCTCTCACCCATCATTATCCCTTCCCCACCTTGTCCATCATTCCATTCAGCTTCCTTCTCAAAGTACCAATGTTTGCCCTGCCAAAAAAGTATATCTATCCATCGGTAGATAGACAGACAGACATGAATATGAGTGTGTACACACACACTCATATATATATAGCTCTATTGCATGACTATACCAAGGGACATGAAGAGAATACTCAACATACAAAAACTATCTCCTTGTAGATCTGAAAACCATGTGAAACATGCACCATTAAGGTTCAAACAAAGAAATCAGAGGATGTGATATTATTTCAGGAAGAAGCTATGTAAACAGATTTTCACATGTTGAACTTAGTCTACAAGATCAGTATGGGATGTGCTGTTTCCTAAACACCAGGAAGAATTCATATCAACAAGCAGTCAGGCATCAGAAAGTAGAATCTGAGGGACAGCAACTTGTAGTAAATAGTGTACTCAATGTGTAAAGTCTTTGATAAATATCACATCAGTCAAGGAAGCTCCTAGGAGACAAGTTTAAGCTTGAACCTCTTGTCAATGAAATGTCTGGTCAAAAGATAGCATGCTACATGCTACTTTAAACATTAAGCCCAACATTAAGAATAATGTTTAGTTTGTAAAGATCGTGAAAACTATATACTTTTAAAAGCATGATAGCATATGGCATGCATTTGGCTCACTTCTTGTTGGTGGCATATCACTGTCTGCAGAGGAGGGAAGAGTCAACATTAAAAGAAAAGCGAAACTATGGGGTCACAGATTCACTGTCTTACTCTGTGCCATTCAAGTGAAAGAAAAGAGGTGATAGGAACAGGCACTGGTTGTATAATCAAAGTACACTCCTCCAACACCCTGCCTACCGCCCCCCCTAGCTTGTGGGGGAGGGAAGGGTTGTGGCTAATGTACACAGTGCTCCAGCAATTTCCAGGTGACAGATGTTCCCTTGGAGACAAGCACTTAGTGCCTGTTATGGACATACAATCAATTTACCACAGGGTAAAAGGGTAGAGAGAGGACTTTATTGTGGGTCAGCTGCTCTACAATAATTATCCATGTGCTCTTACCCCCAAATAATTAAAAAATAAACTGAAGTAGCTTACCCCTCTTTCATGAGACTAAGGTAGCTTTCATTTATCACTGGCAAGGCCTTGATCTCTAATCAGCTTCTTTTCCTCTGCTAATTGCATGTCTCCTACCTCTGGGAGTTTCTCTCATCCCATCTCACAACTTCTTTTCTCCATTGTGCCTGACTTGTTTTGCTCAGACCTGATGAAAGCTTGTCTAACTCTATCCCAGCTACACAGCTGATCCAATAAAAAATATCACCCTAAGAAATCCTTGCCTCTTGCCTAATTTTTAGACCATCACTCTTAGACTACCGCTTATCATTAAGTAAGAGTGTACTGTACACTCAAGCAGTACCACAGTACTGCCAGTGAGTTGTAATTCCCTTTTACATCATGGACACATAATTCATCTACTCTTAGATTTATCCTGAAGTTGGGGAAAGAATCAGAAATCATTAGGCAATACTATTCCTGAAGGGTCCCTGCTTTGTGCAGTTCTGTGCTATACACAGCAGTCCAGCCCTTATACACACACGGACACACATACGGAGGTTAAAATAACATTAAGGGTGCAAGTGGAGCACTCACAAGTAAGAAATAGCAGCTTGAGAGTTCAGCCTTAATTCAGTCCTCTTGCATGCATGCATTATGGACGTGGGTGTAGTGGGTATGTGTTATGTTTGTCTTTAGTTACATGACCACGTTTATATTTTTCCACAGGAAACCTGCCTCCTGCAGTGCACAGGTTAGACAGAGTTCAGGAAATGAAGTAACTTTTCAGTTTTTCTTTTTCGCCTCCTCTTTCAGTGTGCACCTAGCAGGAATTTCTACTAAAAGTCCGAAATAAATTTTTGATCTCCCTATCACCATAGTAACAGGCAGCTGTGCAAATGGGAATGAAGTTGCTTTAGCATCACCCTTGTATGATAGGGAAGCATTATTATCCCCATTTTACAGAGAAAGAACTGTGGCACAGAAAGATCAAAGCCAGTAATTTTTGGTTGCTCATTAATTGTGATGCTCCAGAATTATTTACTTCACATGCTTGAGGAAGGTATAAGCAACTAGCTATGCCCTTTGCAATAGAAACATTTACTTAATTTGACCTATCAGTGTCAGCAACATTGCACCTACAATCTATCTGCAGTACCACTCCTTCTGTCAATACTTGCCCCAACCCTGTTCTTCCTGAAAATCCTCAAATTATGGGAACAAGGGTATGAGGATTATTCAGTCTGTTATCCATTATTCTTCTGTTTGGAAATGTTCGATGATCCAGTTAGAATTAAGAACAAATACCATGTGATTTAGGTGCCTAATCACCATAAACATTAAATGATGAGAAGACTAACTGGAAATCTGTCAAGTTTTTGACAATTGGTTACCCAAAATAAACCAATTATTTGGATGATACTTTCAAAAAACAAATGCCTTTGCAGAAATCAAGACTAGTTCATGGGCAATTCACAAAAAAATGGGCTATTTTAATCTGATTTCTTGGAGACAACTACTTCGGACAGCTCTATTGCCGACAAAAATGTGTCAAGGCACCAGATGAAGCTCTCAGTCCTACACTTTATTCCCAGGCATGTGCTATATAGTCCAGTTATGTAAAACAGCTCTCCATTTGACATTGTTTCACATCAAATTCAGATATAATTGGTTTATTGTCCCCTGTAATAACATAAACATGGTTGTGTGTGTGTGTGTGTGTGTGTGTGTGCGCGCGCGCGTGTGTGTGTGTACACAAATTGAATAAAACAACATATAGAATATTGTTGCAATGAAATGGAGGAGGGAAGAGAGATATGAAGGGAAAACCACCAACCTATAAGAAAGTCTTTTGCTTTATACCATAAAATCACTATATTTCACTAAACCCTGAAATTAAAATTAGAGGACTCTCAGTACAGTGGGAGAAAAATGAAATACTGGAAATATGTGAAAAAATCCAAAACATTTATTCTGGTGATGCAAAGTTGTTCAAGGATCTCCAGTATAGATGACTGTCACCCACTCATCACTTGTTAGAAGTGCACACTATTAGGTCAATGTGGGCTATAAGTCTACAAATTTCATTCCACAAACACCAGTTTTGTAAGCTAGTTTATTTTAATAACATGATATTCAAGTGCTGATAATGCTGAGAACTAAGGATGCATAGTGCCTCAGAGTTAAACAACTTTCATAAACAAATTTCTAATGTATAGCAGAGCAGAACAATAGTTTAAGTTGATAAGTGCCTGAAACCACAGTATTATAAAAATAATTTTTAAGGGAAAGGAGATTTCTGATATTCTCACACTAGCATAAAGTGACACAAGATGCTGACCTTGGTCAAATACATAAAAATAAGGTAAATGTTGTATGTTTCATAGAAGAGGGACAAGTAGAAGATCATTCAGCTGAACAGTTTTTTGTTTTTTTTGTTTTTTTACGTGATGTAAGAGACTATCCAAGGATAATAAATGTTGCCCTTTTCAGCTGCCAAGGGGAGGAACCAAGGAGGCAGAAGCTCTGATAGTATGATGTTGCAAAAAGTTTCTAGATGGCTAACAGGGGCACAGGGCACTCACACCATCTTAGAAAAGGTTAGACTTGCCAGAGCCATTTTATGAGATTTGATGGTGTCTGAGGTAACAGATTGTTCTGGGTTGATAGCTATGATAGGCCTTGTGGAGCTTAACAGAGACCTCATAAAATCTTATACAGCTTTGGTTTTAAGTAAGAAGGGGCTACAAATGTGACAGTCTGGATCTGATCCTCAAAATGTGGAAGGGCTTAGGATGGGTGGTGTCTCCTGTCTTCTCTCTTTCCCTTTCCTGCCCAAGCAGATAGTCTAAATAATCCAGTTACAAGCTTAAAAATGAATCAGCCACTTGGCCTATTGGTAGGTGACAGTATCTGTCCTCATTGGCCTCCATTTGCAAGACCTCTCCAGGAGTAGCAGCCAGCCCAGGAAAATAAGGTCATAATGCAAAACACAGTATTTCACACTCAGCCCTTCCTCATGTGTTCTCAAGCCTGAAGAAATACAGGACATGTCTACACTGAGCTGGCAGTGTCCCCCATCTGGGCTTTTTCCAGGCGGGCCCCATCCATCTGCTCCTGCTAGTATGCTGTAAATAAGGCAATGTGCCAGTGAGAATGTCTCAGAAACTTCAGAACAAATCCTGAACAGCTTCAGATGCACATTTGTGGGTTTGGAGTATGTGAACAAGCTTGAAGGTACAAAGTGTGTTCAAAAGTAGCTTGTCCAGCGCATGCTGCTGCTGCAGAGAGTGGTAGTGGATGGGTCATTTTCGACCTGGAAGGATGCGGGCAGTGGGGTCCCCCAGGGCTCGGTCCTTGGGCCCGCACTGTTCAAC
>NW_017728886.1:120486228-120489491 GCF_001723895.1 Crocodylus porosus
CGGACTCAATGATCTGCTCAGGTCCCTTCCGACCCTAGAAACTATGAAAACGGACAGCCCCCCAGAGCCATAACATGCAAGGCAGCTTCTTATCATGGCTGGTGAGAAGCAGGGGCCTTGTCTGAAGTCAGGCCACGTTATTAATAAGTTGAACAGTCAAACAGGGAATGAATGGTTCAAGTTCATAACTGGAAGGGAGGATATGAAAAGAAGGATTATAGAATGAATGGGCTGAAACAGTTTCAGAACACCAAAGATTTTAGTATTTACAAGTTGTGTTAGAGTTCATTATGTATTATATTATGTGATGCTGTAATCAGTCATACTATGCAGGCAAGGAGGAAAAACCAATTCATTTAGTAATCTGTTTCCTTTGTATAATATCTGTTTAATAAGCATGGTGTATATGTTTGTATACAAGAGACCAAACCTGCACCCATTAGCAACAACAGTGTATATGCCCACTGAGTTATATACATCAGCAGGAGCAGGCCTGTAACCTTTAACTCCTATAAATATATTAAAAATCATGTTGTAAAATATGCAGTAAAAAAGAACTTACTGAAGAACCTTACCTAACCAAATTCAAGCAGCACTCAGTCTACATCCAAGACATATGTTAACTTCCCGATGTGCACTATACCTGTACAGAATATAAAAATGTTAATCCATGCACCAGTATTTTCAGTTACAGCTCAACCCCATGTGATAGTATTAGAAGTTAATGGATTAATAATAACCTTTAAAGTAGATGTATGTGCAAAAACAAATTTGCTAAGTATGACTGACTTTTAGAATAAGCAGTACCAATTAAAGGTTAACAGCAATAAGTCACCCTGGAAGAAACATAGTGGCTAAGCAATTGAATCAAAGGCTAGACATTGTAAATGTTTTATTTTATTTTGTATAACTGCCGCGTGGCATTTTTCACATTTATGTAACTTTATAGTCTATCTTTTAAGTCAACCCAAACCAAAATGTTTATTCAGTAATAGCTATAACCGAAATCCTATCGTGTGCGCTTTGTGCGCGCAAATTTTGTATTTTCCCACGCGCGCAAATTTTGTAAGTTTCTTTTCTATCCTGTAAGTTTCACTTTTGCAGAAACACAACCTATATAAAAATCTGCCTAGCAACACCCATGTAAAAGAAACTATCTTAACCCTGCATGCTTAGCTTATGTCATAGTTAGTGTCATAGAGGCGGTCCAACCAACATCAATAAAGAGGCGAAGAAGCAGGAAACGGCAGAGACGACAACTGGACAAACCTCAGGCTTGATCACCCTGTTGCCGGTCCTCAGCCTCCTGTCTGGGCTTATCCCAGCAAGAATCCGTCAAAGGCCTCGAAAACCCAACAATGAACATCAGCCTCTCAGCGCAGCTTAGACCGCATACCCACTTTTACCATACCTCCACGCTTATACTTTAGCTGTAACTTCGCTCCAGCCGGTCTCCCCTCTTATTCGTAAGAGAGTGAGGCCAGGTGAGTTGAATAAACCCTTTTACTATAAACTTCGAAAGCGTATAGCATTTCGCCTACTTACGCCAGTAAGGCGAACCTCGAGGGCGGTCGACGAGCCACCTCTTATCCCGCCCCACAAGCCACGTACTCACTCACTCCGTAAAGTCCGTGGCTCGTCAAGCGGTGTCGGAGTCTCTAATCCAGCATTTCGCAACAGACATAACCACAAAATATTTAAATAAACCGTGCTTGATTCTTTGTTAAAGCTCCAGACTGATAAGGCTCTCAGAGACCTTAGTCAAAGTCATAATCCCACATGGCATCACTATCAACACAGCTATGAGTGGTAAGATCATACAAACACAAGGAATCAGAAGCAGATCAACTTAAATTTGGACAGACCTCCACCACCTACATGCCCAGCTTGGTAACACCAGCAACAAGCATGCCTTGTCTACTTGCCCCCATCCAGCATGCACCAAAGACCGGAAACTAGACAAACTTGGACAGTTTAGAGCCTCTATGAGCATGGATCAAGCACACCAAGAAAAGGGGAGTGTGAGCGTGATGTTGGGTTCCACACTCAAGAGCTCTTCTAAAATGACTACCTAATTGCTGGCCATAAGTATGAGAGAATAGTAGTCGTAAAGGAAAAGTAAATACAAAACATGTGGTACACTATCAAATTAGCTTCTAAATAAAAAAAAGAGTTCATTTTGCCCAGAGGGAGCACTGCTTTTTAAAGGTAAACTTAAATTTTCAGATACATTAAACTCTTTAAGTTGCTAAGCCTTTAATAGAACTGTGATTTCAAACAAATACCTTGTAGAGATAAATTGGAGCATTATTTTGGATGCCTGTGCAGAGGTCAGTGTCCCATCCACACCTACGGATACTGATTGTGACTTGCACTATGTAAAAAACGCAGCTCTCTCCCATGGTTTAGGCCCCTCTGATGTCACCTGCAGCATGTAAAGCAAAGAAATTCAATCTGAGGGCTAACTCCCTGAGAAGCCTTTCAGTTGACTTGGCTTAGTATGTTCTAGTCATTGCTGAGTCTACCTACAACCTGTGGATAACATGAGATACCCAAGAATTTGGATACTTCTTCATGGAAATGTGGCTCATTTCTCCTTTCAAGAGAGTGAAATTTGGGAAGATATTGAGGGGGGGACAAGTTGGCGGGAGACCTGCCTTTCAGCAAGAATGCTCCAAAACATACCATGATTGCTAGTAGTCAGAATACTTCTTCCTATAAAGCCTTTATTTCCACCAAAGAACACATTGTACAAAAATATTGTTAGACTTGTAATGTTTTAAAGAAAAATAAATCAAATTACTTACATTTCAACTGAAACATTTTTCAAACTGTGTTAAGAAACTGAAATAGTCTCCAATTTTGGAAGCCAGCAGAGCAACTCAATGGACAGAAGGTAATTATCCTCTTCACAAAAATATGTCTCTGTCAAAATAAACATTAATTTTTTTCTTGCTCTTTGTTGCAGATCAGAACTTAGTCTCAGGCCACTGCCCTGAAGGTGTTTCTTTTGAGAGAAAGTCGAAAGCATTTCAATAAATATAGTCAATAGACTTTTCCTATAGACTTTCCAGTTTCTTATAGCCTAAATGTATTTGTGCAGGCTTGTGGATTTTACAGAAATAAGCCTGGCATATGCTTGAATTCAGCAAGAAATATGGCACAAAATTAACTCAGCCTATCACATATTCCAGCTGTCCCTTTTTTCCCTAAGTCTATTGTATATATAGTTAATCTTTGAGATTTTTTTTTTTTTTTTTTTT
>NW_017728886.1:120490494-120512584 GCF_001723895.1 Crocodylus porosus
GTGTCAGCTCCCACTGGAGGGTGGGGTGGCTGTATTGTAGCTTTCCCCTCCCTTCCCCCAATGTGGGGAGGGCTCCAATACACCCAACCCCCCTCCAACCCTGGTGAAAGCCCTAGAACAAGCTCCCTCTTCTGCCTTTCCCCCCTCCCATTCTGAAAACAGCACTGGCTGGGAGGGACCAGGTGCCATTGCTAGGGGAAATCAGCTGTAGGCTCCCAGCTAGAAGCTAGTTTTCTCTCCCCCCTGAAACCAACCGTGAACTTCTGTTTGGTCCGGGGGATTGCTGTGACTCAGTATGCTTCCTGCAAAGCATTCTGAGTTATAGTAGGGAGCTGCGCTTTGGTCTATGAAACACTGGACAGGAATTGGGCACAGGACACCAGCACTAAACCTCAGTTTATATCAGACATGGCCAATGGCCTAGAGGAGGCTGAGGACAACGGGACCAGTTTATGGGACCAGTGGATCCACTCTTGATTGCGTCAGACTCTGAAAAAAACTCGTTAACATAGGACACTGAGCCCCATATGGGTTTGTTATAAGAAGTACACATTGTATTCTGACAATACAGGCAATGACTACAGAAAAATCAATGCAAGATTGTGAAGTCTCCAACTTTATCATTAAAATCTCTTCATGGTGCTATTTCTAGAAAACAATCTTTGGGAGGCTTTTTTATAGATTAAAAGAATAGTTAAAGTACATTTTGTTTCAATTTTAATGTAAAATAGGCTCTTTAACATTAAAATAATTCTTATCTATGTAGCTGCATATTTACTGTGAACCATATTGCAGGAATTTCCACAGTGCAAGGGGGACCCCAGTCTTTCCCTCTACGGTGGTGGCACCCCCAGGGTGGGCTGCTAGTAGACAGGCTCTGCCTGTGGGGCACTGCTGACACAGAGGGAAGGACCAGGGCCCCCAGCAGCTCAGGGCCTTCTGAGAGCTTGTCCCCGACCACAAAAGAGTTGGGTAGGCTCCGTCGGGGCAGGGGGGTAGAAAAAAGAGGGCCCCTTGCCGCTTTTTTCCCCCCTTGGTAGAGCCTGCCCACGCAAACTGCTGCTGGCTTGCACAGCCTTTAAGCTGTGGGGGGGCCTGGCAGCGGCAGCATCCCCCAGAGCCACCCGGGCAGGGTGCTACTGCTAACAGGCGGGTGCTGCGCCAGGTCACAGGCAGCACTTGGTCCGATCCAAAAGTGCATGGGATGCTGGAAGTCTAGACGTACTCAGGGAAGCATGACCAACAGATCAAGGGAAGTGATGCTCCCCCACTATGCGGCATTGGTCAGGCCGCATTTGGAGTAGTGTGTCCAGTTTTGGGTGCTGCATTTCAAGAGGGATGCAGAGAATCTGGAGAGGGTCCAGAGGAGGGCCACTCATACGATTAGTGGCCTCCATGCAAGACCCTACTAGGGGAGGTTGAGGGATCTAGATCTCTTCAGCCTTCACAAGAGACATCTGAGGGGAAAAGTTGGAGCTGCCTATAAGTTTATCAAGGGAGGACAACAGAGAATTGGAGATGTGCTATTTACCAGGGCACCCCTAAGAGTAACTAGGAATAATGGGTACAAACCAGTGGAGAGTACATTCAGGTTACACATTAGGAAGAAATTTTTGGCAGTAAGGGTGGCCAGAAATTGAAACGGGCTGCCAAGAGAGGTGGTACTATAACCTAATTTGGACGTCTTCAAGAGAAAGCTAGATAAGCACCTGGCTGGGGTGTCTGACTTCGGTCCTCCTTCCTGCCTGGGGCAGGGGGTTGGACGTGATGATCCTTCATGGTCCCTTCCAACTCTACAATCTATGAATCTCTGAAGATCTGTCTTGGCGGGCTTCCAGTGCCCCATGCACCTCCCCGCCACCTTCCCGCCTCCTGGGACCACCCAGGAACAGGCTGACTTGCCCCTGGGACAATGTGGGAAGGCTACAGAGGGGTGGCTGCATATGCTGGCAGCTGGAGAAGGTGGTGGGGATGTTGAACTGGGTACTGGAAGCCTGCCAAACCTGAGATTCCCTGAGCACACCTGGGCTTCCAGTGCCCTGAGCACCATCCCTGCCACCTTCTCTGGATGTATCACTGCAATTTGTTACATAGCAAACTAAAATACATCAAATGTGTTTTACTTACGTAACAAAGTCATTTAGATCAAAATACGCCACCACATGTATACAGCGTGAAGAAATTGAAATGTAATATGCTGCCACAGGTGGAAACTGTGACAACATTAAAATGGTAAAAAAGGGCACTTAAACCACTGAAAATGCCAATTTTGTCATGTGTACAAGTGCCCAAGGTAACATAAGAGCTTCATGGTCACTCAGAAGAGCTTGGCTGCTACAGAAAGAGCAATATAAATGAACAAAGACATGCAGCAGCATCACATGGACATTAAGAACAGACGAACACTGCTGTTGAGTGATCCAAAGCTGCTACTTGCCATCTGTGACCTCTTCCATACCACAGCACATGCAGCAACTGCAAGGTTCACTAGCCCCAGTACTACAGACACTTGGGGCACCTATACCTGTGCAGGGAAGCTGCTCCAACGCTCTGTAATTACAGCACATCAGAGCAAACTCAATTAATCAAGTCTGCTGGAGCGTGGCAATTACTGTGCTCCAGTAGATTCCAGTGTCATGTGTATCAGTGTCCCCACACTGAAAAATGGCAGCAGGGGTACTTTAATTAAAGCTCGTTGAATGAGCTTTGGTTAAAGCGCCCCCGCTTCCATTATTCAGCATGAGGAGGCTGATAAATACGATGCTCCGGGCACTTTATTAAGAGTAGTTCTTGCAACCGCTCTAATTAAAGCACCCTGTCTCCCAACCCCCCACTCCTAGAGAACATTTATAAACGCGCTTGAGGACTAACCCTGCTGGGAATAGACAGGCACCTGTAGGACACTCAGCCACACCCACTGCCAGTCTGAGCAGTATACAGCTCCTTTTGAAAACAGAACTCATATGAATGCTTGAAACCAAAGACTGGACTACTCCTATGATACTGCAGCCTCATTGGCTCCTGAGTGAACAGAAGACTATTTGCTGTAGATAAAAGTCATCACTTTGCAATATATCTCGACTTTCACTCATTCACTTAAGCTTAACTTACCTGTGAACCCCAAAGCCTATTTGCACAGTTCAAAATACTTTAGAAGTTTTCATTTTGATGTACCCCTTCGCCACCATCAGTTCTGACTGCACTTTAAAATTTTATTTTCTTTCCCTATAAGGAATTTTTACTTTCTCCCTTCACCCAAGCAACTGCTCTTCGTAAAATGCATGGCAGACTATAGCTTCAGGCCCTAGCACTGAGATAGAGCATACAGTTAAGACCTGAAGATACACCATGCTTTGAATTCACAAAAGCACCCAAAGTATGCACAACAGATGCTACAGATCCACCACACAACTCCCCCACAGGTAACTGATACCCACCATTCTAGTTACAAATTCATCAGGGAGCTGAGAGTATGCAAAACCAACACCCCATAACCAGAAATCCCCAGGCAGCCTATCAAAACCATTAGGCTTGTTCCTCAAAGTAAGTGTAAAAGGCATCTTGGATAACATGCTTTGAGTGATTATCACTTAGCAAGGGGCAGCCTGCAGGCTGCTCAAACCAGCTTGCATGTTCCTGAGCCTCTGCCCCTCAGCCCTCAGTGATCCAATCTCTCGTTCTCACAGATGTTGTGCAGAACGCATCATGCAGTTATAATTTGAGGTATGGGTTTATAATGTGCTCAGCTGCCTCAAACCTTCCACTTAACACCATCTACATTTCAATCTCCCAAAGGCACATGACACTGCCATCCTGCAGATGCTCAGGCTAGAGTCAAACAGTGCTTTTCTTTGATTCAGACATACAGTAAAAGGCTTCACAAGCCATGACAGCAAAGGGTAAAGAAGGCTCCAGGGATAAAAAGTGCAATGCTGACATTGTCTGTGTCCATGTTTTTAGCCAGACTAACAAACTGCCCTTTTCCACTGACAAGTGTTCTTGAAAATTATGAGCTTTTTCAGACCTCCCAGAGTAGCTATAGTGAATCTATTTTGCTGGTGAACCAGAGCTTGGGTCACAACAAAAAATACCTCTTTCTATTTAGGAGCACAGGGGACCGATATAGAGAACAAAGAAACAGGACCGTGTGTTCCATCAATAGTACCAACGCAATTAGGGTCTCCTAGACATGCAAAGCCATTTCTCATGTCTTGAGGACTAGCAAGCCTTATACTATGCAATGACAGTATTTTTTACTGGTAGTACACACTTCCATCATGACAGTTTTGATGACTGACCTGCCAATGTCGAATTCGCTAGCATCTGACCCATAGCAATGAGGAAGTTGAGTGTTTCCAAGCTGGTGATGGCCACATCTGAACTTTCATATTGGTGGACTGCCTTCTCCACTCTGACAAGTTCCACACAGTTGTTCAGTGAAAGGCTTTTTGTCATTATGAAGTGCAGCAGTCACTAATGGTCATCTTAGCTCTGCAGCACAAACCTCTTCCACTGATCCATGCTTGTTTTTCAAACCCAAAAGTGGTTCTGTGGAGTAAAGTGGTTCTAAGAGTCCATCCTGAAGCAGTTTCTCACTCTCATCTTCCTCTTGTCCACTTCTTCAAGGTCCTCTAGGTCCAGCTGCAGGCAGGGAAGGGGAAGCTGTAGGTGAAACTATACCTGTCTGTTGCTCCAAAAGCTGCTGCCAAAATCATTCAGATGAATGGTGGTTTGCTTCTAAAGCTGCACCTATCTGGCAGCAGCATGTCAAATACATCTGCAAAAACCACTGTATTGCTGAGTGTGAAGGTCATGGTGTAGACAACAGTCTTGTTCATCATGACCTTTTAGGAGTCTGACTGTGGTGCTGGCAGCATAAAAAAGTAGGTCATGTAATGGAGAGAAAGGAATTGCAGGATTTCCAGAGTATGATCCCCAGTTGTAGAATATGGCCGCCTCCAGCTACCTTCTGTAGCATATCTTACCATGCACTGCAAGAACACTTCTACAAGGCACACAACAGTGTGAGATGCCCATCTTCAATGCTATGTACTGTGGAGGAGAGTCCACCTTCTTCCATGTGGAACCCATGATTTATAATGAAGTGAAAGGCAGCTGTTTATCTGAACCCAATTACATCAAAGCAGCTACATATGAAACTTCTGCATGAATGCATTCACTTCAGTGTAAATCTTCTCATGGAGAAAAGCTCTTAGCTTGGAAAGCTGGTCTGGTGTGAAAATGATCAGATTTACTTTCAAAGCAAAGGGAGAATGGTTTCTGCAAACACTGAAAAAATTCACAGTATTTAAGACAGTTGGAATTTAAAAAATCTATATTTTGTAAGAATGAAAAGCAGAATATTAAATCAGATTTTCTATTTAAGTTTTTCTTTAAAAAATGAAACTTTAAATTTGAATTTATGAAAACCTATGCTAAGGCTTAAATTTCCAATGACCTAATTATTTAAATACATGAAAAAATACACTGAATCAATTTGCCCTTTTCATGAACTTCAAATAGTGAGGGGAACACTGCTTTTGTATGAACGGAATAAGAGAAACAATCTTTAAGTGTCAAGAGTAAGAGGAAGCACAAAAAAACCACAGGTCCCTTATGAAATGCAAAAAGGAAGCTAGTTATGGATTATACAGAGAGGGATGAGTTATTTAATGCCTGTTTGACTTCAGTCTTCACAAATTGGGGCAGCTCCTAGATGATGACCACAGTTGACGGCATAGATAGGGAAAAAGATAAACAGCCTAGAGTAGTAAAAGAACAGGTTAGGGATTGTTTAGAGAAGCTAGATGCGTTCAAGTCAGCAGTGCTAAATAGAATACACCCTAAGTTACCAAAAGAAATTGGCTGAGGCAATTTCAGAGCCATTAGCTATCCTTTTTGAGAACTTATGGAGGTTGGATGAGGTCCTGGATATTTGGATAAAGCCAAATATAGTACCCATGTTTAAGGAAAGGAAGAAGGAGGATCCAGGGACCAGTCAGCCTGACTTTGATCCCAGGAAAGACCATAAGCCAGGTCCTCAAGGAATCTATTGTGAAGCACTTACAGGAGAACAAGGTGATCAGGAACAGCTAGCATGGATTCACGAAGAGCAAATCATGCCTGACCAACCTGATTTCCTTGCTGGATTAGGGTAGAGCAGTGGACTTCAGCAAGGCTTTTGACACCATCTCCCATGGCCTTCTCACTAGCAAGCTAAGAAACTACAGACTAGATGAAAGTACTATAAACTGCACCTATCTGGCAGCAGTATGTCAAACACATCTATAAAAGGCACTGCATTACTAACTATGAAAATTGTGGTGCAAAGAACCGTCTTGCCTATCATAATCTTTTAGGAGTTTGAAACTGCTGCTTGTTTCAAGATGCATAACTGGTTGGATCATCATACTCAGTAAGTAGTCATCAATTGTTCAATGTCTAGTTGGAAGGAGATGTAAAGTAGAGTTCCTCATGTGGTCTGTCCTGGGTCTGTTATTGTTTAATATCTTCATTAAAGATTTGGCTAATGGAATTGTGTGCAAATTTAGTAAATGGAATTGTGTGCAAATTTAGTAAATGTGCAGATGACACCAAGTTGGGTGGAGTAGCAGACACTCTGGCTGGCAGACAGGGCTATGATTCAGACGTGATGATTTGGCTGGACTGGAAAAATGGCCTGCAAACAACTGAATGAAATTGAACAAGGGCACGTGCAAAGTCCTGCACTTAGAACAGAATAACTGCATGCACAAATATGGACTGGGGAATTATTAGATAAACTGGTACTGCAAAGAAGGACCTAGGGATTACAGTAGACCACAAACTGAGCATCAGCCAACAGTATGGTCTTGTTGGGTGGGGGGGGTGAAAGGCCAACACTATGCTGGGTTGTATTAACAGCAGTGTCACTTACAAATCAAGGAAAATGATTCTTCCATTCTATTCAGCACTTGTGAGGTCTCACTTGGAGCATGGTATCTAGTTCTGAGCCCCACATTTCAAGAAAGATGTGGACAAATTGGAAAAATTCCAGAAGAGAGCAGCAAAACTGATTATAGAGGCCTGGGAAACATGACTGAGAAGGAAATGCTTAAAGAGCTAGGATTATTTTTATTATTATTATAAGAGCAGACTGAAGAGGAATTTGATGAAAGTTTTTAGGAACCTGAAAGGCAATCGTAAAGAGGATGGAGATGGGCTTTTCTCTGTGGCCATGGGGCAATGGCTTCAGTAGAGGAAATTTAGGCTAGAGATTAGGATGAACTTTCTGACTATGAGGTGGTCATGCATGAGAACAGGCTATGTAGAGAAGTTATAGAATCCCCATCCCTGGAAATTTTCAAGAGGAGGTTGGACAGACACTTGGCTGGGATGGTTTAATCAGGGATGATCCTGCCTTGGACTACATGATCTTGTGATGCCCCTTTCAGCCTTTCTTTCCTATGATCTTAAGCTCCTAAATTTTGAGGTAAAGCTTTATGAATATTATGCCATATAATATTCAAAGTAAACATCTCTTAACAAGCTCAGTCTTCATAATGGACTGAATGTTTGCATTTATTCCAAATGTCATTATTTTCTCTCTCTGTTGCAAAAGAAATCTTTTAGCTTCACTTCTTTTTATAGATCTTGCACTAATAAAAACTGATTTTAAATGTATTTATGCATTTTAAATGGATTCTAATTTCCATCCAAATACAGCTCAGTAAAATTCATGATAAAAGAAATGAATCATCTGGTAAAAAAAATACATCTAGCAATGAGACATACGCAAAAAAATTTAAAATGTGTTAATCTACAAAGCTTGAATAAAAGTATACAGTTACAGAGCACCCATAGGGCATCAGATCAAGTGTAAAGGATAAAATTAGTTATAAATAATCAAATTAATACATTCAGCAATGTCAATGAGAAAGAACTGTGATGAAAATAATAAAATACAGAAGACAAACCTGATAAAATTAGTTATTTATATAAGTTTTCTGCTCACTGAGTTAAAATAATGATTAAAATCAACCATTTAA
Source organism: Crocodylus porosus (assembly GCF_001723895.1). Classification (NCBI taxonomy): domain Eukaryota; kingdom Metazoa; phylum Chordata; order Crocodylia; family Crocodylidae; genus Crocodylus; species Crocodylus porosus. Next base: position 120,498,522 of record NW_017728886.1, read on the forward strand.
ATCATTTCACCCAGACAACAGGTCATTAAAAAGCCTTTTTTTGGGGTTAAGGTTAATGTTGATCCTTCATATTGGAACTCCAACCACAAAATTCTTATCCTGTTCAATTTAGTTTAAGGTTTCTGAACAAGTTACAGGTTCTGGATTTTGATCAAACTGAGTTGCAATTAAACATGCATTTCTTTATATTCGTATATTCCTTATACTCATATGAGGCCAGGAAAATAGTTACAGGCTAGGGCTTGCTGTTGGGTAACTACCTTGTCACTCATTAGCAGCTCCTTGTCAAGGTTGGTTATCAAGTAAGAGGCAAGGTTCAGAATCAGTATGTGAAGTTCAAGTTCCAGATAAGAGACAAGATCAGGAGACACAGTCTGGCTCAGAGTAGGCATTGAGCCAACTATCCTCACCAGCCTCTTAAATGGCTGAGCAGCATCCCATTTCCAGTGTGCTGTGTCCAATGGGAACAAAGGACAGGCTAGCCAATCAGGCCACAGGTACAGGGGAATAAGTTATCATTCAGTAGGAGTGAGGGAGGTTCCTCCTGGGTAGCAAGTCCTCCCATGCAAGATGAGTTAGAGTCATCATCCCTTGTTTATCAAATTAAGTGGGAGAGGGGTTGTTTTTTTCCTGTAACTAAATTGAAACTAGTTGTCTGCTATGCTGAAGGAGAAAATTGCTTACCTTGGATACAATGAACAAAAGTATTTTGAGCATAGCAGAAAAAGCCGGAAGACTGAGGTAGCAAATAAAGAAGCAAACAGTATATTCAGGGGTAAGAAAAATAAAATACCCTAAAACATTTTAAATGTCAAAAGCTGCTGGAGCATTACTGTATTTCATTAAAGCTTACATGAAGATGAAAAGAAAGATTCATATAAAAGTACTGCACTTACTCAAATACAAGACAAGGTTTTTTTCCACCCAATTATCATGGGAAAAAAGCTGCTCATCTTACATTTGCATACAAGGAAACCTCATTAAATACACTGCCTACCATTAAACTGCTGTCAAAGCAGCATGTGCTTAATAATGGAAACTAGCTATGAAGTTGATTAAATACAGCCAACACTGAGCATAAGTAAAAAAACCACATGGCCCATATTGGGCAAACATGCTGATGGGAACCTTTTTACTTTTTTCTTTGTGAGAGACCCTTAAAAAAACATGGGCAGTAGCTCCCCAGGAGGGAACGGGCACTGGGCCTTGAGATACTGTAATACCAGCCCAGCATTTAGAGAGGCCAAGGCAAGATCTAACACTCTGCCCTGGTGCCAAAAATGCAGATAGAAACCATTTTTTTGTTCCTTTTTTGCTTTTTACATTTTATTAAAAATACACTTATCACGCTACACTTGCAAAGTTTTACATATTAAGCATCCTTGTTTTACAAAGACTTCATATCACAGAAGCAATTACATATGAAAAACAACTACATATGTTGTTCATCCTTCACAAGCGAAGATGACCACATTGTGAGGAAAGAGGTGAGGAGAGAGAAGAGAGAAAGGAAGTGGGAAAGAAAAATGGAGGGAGAAGACAGAAAAGGAGAAAGGAAAAAGGAGAAAGAAAAGAAAGGAAAGGGGGGAGTGGAGGCTAGATCACGTGGGTATGCAGGTGACCTATAACCCCAATTTTTGCCCTGAATGATTTGCTGCAGCAAGGACAAGAGAGCGACAAAGACTAGACATGAGAGGTCCTCGTTTTCCTGGCCACGTGCTTCCTCACTGCCTCTGCCATGTGATGCTGCTCAAAGGCCAGTGCTCTGCTCTGAACCAATGACCTCCAGGATGGATGGTCATGAGCAATTTCCTGCCATGACTCCAAGTCAATGCTGAAACTCATTAGGGAGATCTTTAGGGTGTTCTTGTACTGCTTCTTTGGTGCGCCATGAAAGTGTACTCCATTTGACAGTTCGTTGTAGAAGATTTTCTTCAGTAGGCGAGTGCTGGGCATTCTTGAAAGGTAGCCAGCCCATCTTAGCTATGTCAGTTTCAGTACGGTGTGGATACTGGGGAGAGTTGATCTTCTGAGCACCTCAGTGTCTGGAATCTTGTCCTGCCACTTGATATTTAGTATCTTTCGCAGGCAACACAGATGGAATTGCTTTAGTTTCTTGGCATGATGCTGGTAGACGGTCCAGGTTTTGCAGGCGAAAAGGAGGGTGGGGAGAATGATGGCTTATAAACCTTCAGTTTCATCGACATTCCAATGTCTCTGCAGTCCCAGACTGACAGATGGAGTCTGCCAAAGGCCATGCTGGGTTTTGCTAGCTTTGCGTTGACTTCACTGTCGATGCGGACAGCATGCGCGAATGTGCTGCTTAAATAGACAGACGTGTTGACCATTGACAGCTGTTGGCCTTTAACTGAGATATGGGGTTCCTGGGGTGTTGCGCCAGGTGCAGGTTGAAACATCACTTTGCTTTTCTTCATGTTGAGAGTGAGTCCAAAGTTGTCACAGGCTGACTAGCATAGGTTCATGAATCGTTGCACATCAGCCTGTGAGCCCATGTATAACGCAGTTGTCAGCAATGAGGAAGTCACGAATCATGGCTGTCTGGACTTTAGAGCTTGCTCGGAGCCTGCACAGGTTGAAGATGTCTCAGTCGAAACAGTACCTGATCCCCATACCAAGGTCATCATCTTGGAAGGCATCTGACAGCATGGCAGAGAATACCATGCTGAAGAGGGTAGGTGCAAAACACACAGCCCTGATTGACACTATTTCTGTCCATTTGCAAGGACACATGCCATCATGGAACTGTCAAACCATATTGATGAACTTTCCGGGGCATCTGGCTAATAAAGCGACCAAAATGCTGACTTGCATCCACAGATGCTTCTCGAGCAAGTCCCAGGACGTCATTCTCCCCTTGTACTCGGCCTTGGTGAGGTCACAGCTGGAGTGCTGCATCCAGTTTTGGGCTCCGCAGTTCAGGGGGGATGTGGAGAAGCTTGGGAGAGTCCAGAGGAGAGCCACGCACATAATCAGAGGTCAGGAAAACAGATCTTACGATGATAGGCTGAGACATGGGACTCTTTAGCCTGGAAAAGCGTAGGCTCAGGGGTGATCGGATGGCCACCTATAAGTTTATCAGGGGTGACCACCAGGATCTGGGGGAACGTTTGTTCACCAGAGCACCCCAAGGGATGACTAGGTCGAATGGTCATAAACTCCTGCAAGATGGTTTCAGGCTGGACATAAGGAAGAATTTCTTTACTGTCCAAGCCCCAAGGTCTGGAACAGTCTGCCATCGGAGGTGGTTCAAGCACCTACATTGAATACCTTCAAGAGTAAATTGGATGCTTATCTTGCTGGGATCCTATGACCCCAGCTGACTTCCTGCCCTTTGGGCAGGGGGCTGGACTCGATGATCTCCCGAGGTCCCTTCCAGCCCTGATGTCTATGAAATCTATTAAATCTGTACTTCTTCATGACTTCCTAGAGGCCTTTGTGGTTCACTATGTCGAAGGCTTTGGTTAGGTCAACAAATGTGAGGAGAAGGTTGATGTTCTGTTCCTGGCACTTTTCTTGAAGCTGCCAAGCCACAAACACCATGTTGGTGGTTCTACGTCCTTTTTGCATTGACTCTCAAGCAGTAGTTTGTTTAGGTGGTCAGTCAGCCGGTTGAAGAGGACTCTCATGAGAATCTTGCTGGCAGCTGAGAGGAGGGAGATGCCCCTGTGGTAGCCACAGAGCTGGTGATTTCTCTTCCTCTTGTACAGGTGGACAATGGAGGCATCCTTCAATTCTTGAAGGACTATCGCCTGCACCCACATACTGCAGATGATCTCACTTATTTTCTCCATGAGGCTGTCACCACCTAATTTGGAGACCTCTGCTGGAATTGCATCGGATCCAGGAGCTTTGCCACTAGACATTTGTTGTATGGCCTTTTGGACTTCTGTGATTGTAAGCAGAGATTCAAGCAAGGTGTTAATGGTGATTTGAGGCAGCTGGCGTATGATGTCCATGTTGACAGAGAAGGTCCAATTGAGGACGGTGCTGAAGTATTCAGCCCACTTCTGGAGGATCGGGGCCATGTCAGTAAGCAGCATGGTCCTGTTGGTGGACAGCAGAGGGAAGGAGCCGAGGACCTGGGGACCATAGACAGCCTTTAGAGCATCAAAGAGCTGCTTCACATCATTGTGGTCAGCATAGTACTGGATCTCATCTGCTTTGTTCAACCATACACCCCACATCTCTTGCAGCTTGCATTGAATGGTCTTCCGTATCGATCTGTAGGCGTGTTGTGCTGAATCGTACTTATCATAGAGGTAGGCTCTGTGGAAATGTTTATCTTCCAGCAGCCATTGTATCTCCTCATCATTTTCATCAAACCAGTTTTGGTGTCTGCAGACGCTTGGTCCCAGGGTCTCAAGAGCTGCAGAGTGTATAGCTTCATGGAGCCACTTCTAGTTAGCTTCAATGGAGCCGGAATGGAACAGTGTAGTGTGAAACTGATCTTTCAGATGGTTCGCAAAAGACAGCCTGGTGCTGTCGTTTATCAGCCCTGCAGCGCTGAGATGCTTCAGTTCACTTCATCTTTGTGGATGCCGGCTGGTTTGAATTGTGATCTTTAGTGAGAAGATAAGACAATGATCAGTCCAGCATTTGGTGCCACACATTGCTTTGGTTACATGCACATCTGTCCCTCTTTCGGAGAGTGACATAGTCGATGAGATGCCAGTGCTTGGAACAAGGGTGCATCCATGATGTCTTCTTCCAGTTAGGGAGATGGAACACAGTGTTGGTAACCTGGAGCTTGTGTTTAGCACACAGTCTGAGCAGAAGAGCATTGCTGTTGCAGCTTCCGAACCCATGCTTGGCAATCAGAGCCAATACTGGCATTGAAATCGCCAAGGAGGATGTGACTGTCAGACTTCAGTGCAGCAACTACTTATATCACACTTAAACAACATACATCAACTTCCCACAAGAAAACCAAACCCTTACAGAAATCCATCCATCCATCATACAAAACCCCATGAAAAACTTTTATCTCAGTAGCCACCTGAAACTGCCTGCCCCCTCCTATCAGCCCTCTCCATTGGTTTAGTAAAATAAGTGAACCCAAGTCCTTTTTCCCCAACTTCTTTTCCACCCCTTCCTTTCCGATATCTTCCTTATCCAGATCAATGTAGTATTTCAGTTTATGCAGCCCCAACTTCAGTCACTCTCTTTCAGTGAAAGCCAACCCCTTAAACACCCAAAGGTTTCTTAGTTTCCATAAACTAGTTTTAACACACGCTAATAAAATCCTTATCACTTCCTCTGGTCCCTTTGGTATGAGTCCATATAATACCATCTCCTGCACTAATGACAAGTTTATTTTGGTGACAATAAGAAAACAGTAGACACTTTCCTACACCCTCTTTACATATGTACGTTACCAAAACACATTCCGCTGTTTCTTCTTTCTTACCCCTACCCCCACCCCAACCTCTTCCTTGGACTCTGTGATGAGCTCATCAAGCCTTATTTGCATTGCACTTTTCTCACAGGCAATATATTTCTTACAACTATCCATGCTAGGTCAGCACGTTCACCTCTAGTTGTTTACCTGCCATTGTTCCCCACACCTTCACTTGTTCTGTGAAGTTTCCTACGAGTGCCACCCTGTCTCTCTCCCTTAGCTTCTTCATCAGTTTCTTATGATCCTTCAGGACCTCCAGCCCTACCTTCCCTATTTTACACCTCTGCATGAATCCTTCCATCCTGACATAATAAATCTGTTGTTGCCATACTCATGGACTCTTCAAAGAGGTCTGATACATTCCCCATTTCAAAATTACAGCTGCGTGAAATTGAGTGATAAGCGCTGCTTTCCCCCCTCCCTACATTATGGCCTTGTATATGCGCTTACATATTTCACATAGCCAAACAATCCCAAATTCAACCTATTTTGTTTAGTTCCCATTACTACCATACTCTGATGAATGCTTTAGTACCGTTTACATCAAAAGTCTCTATCTACTACATTTTATCATCCACGTCTAGTATTTTACCTCACCACCTCCCAGTACCTTTACTTCGCTTATAACCATGTCTTTTCTTATTCTTTGTTCTAATGGTTCCATGCCACAGAAAAACAATAGTGGTGACAGGGGACACCTTTGTCTCACCCCTATATGGATGTAAAAGGCCCTGTTTAGTTTGGACTTGATTCTGCTTCCCTATACAATAACCTTATTCAACATATAAATTTCTCGAGGAACCCCATTTGTCCTAGTGTCTTGAGTGTGTAATCATGATCCACTCTGTCATAAGCTTTTTTCTAAATTAAGTTTGCTATAACTGTGTTTGTCTTGCTTTCTTGGATGTAGGACAGTGCATCTCTGATCACTTTAGAGCTTCTTCTATCTGATACTTGGTCGTCATGTATTATCTTCTGAAGGTTTTTCCTCATCTTCAAAGCCAGCATCTTGACCATTAATTTACAGTCTATATTAAGGAGTATAATCAGTCTCCAGTTTTTCAAGAGTTCCTTCTCCCCTTTCTTGAAGGCTGAGATCACAACACCTCTTGTAAAATCTTTCCCTGCCTCTTCTGCTTCTGTTATTTCCTTGAAAATGTCCACTATATCCCTTCCAACCCATGGCCAAAATTTCTCAGAAAATTCCATAGGTATTTCATCTTCTCCTGGTGATTTAAAGGGTTGTCCATGCATGCTTTAAGCTGACTGAACCTTTCCCTTCAAGGTTTATCTGTGCTACTGCTTTGGGTACTCAACTTGTCCCCTTCCTTCACTCACATTCCTGTAGCCTTTGCAAGTTGCCAGTTTGCTTTTGCATTTAGGCAGGCTTGCATATTCCCTCCTCCCCACTGCCTCCCACCTTCTGATCTCCACTCGGGTTGGTGCCTGGATGTGTTAGCAGAAAGAAACTGCTCTCTAGCTCTTCCTCCAACTCACCTCCTTCGTTATTAGGTTTCTTCTTCCTGGTCTTCAGCTCCTGTGTTTTCTTTCTTTTCCCAGCCTCTCTCTCTGGTTCTCTGTCTTGCTCTAACTCCACTTCTGTTGTCTGTAGGGTGCCATCTTTCTTCCTTACCCCAACCTCACATCTAAGCTGTTGGTTGTTTCATAGATTTGTTGTATAAGTTGACCTAACTTTTTGAATCAGAAATATGGGGTCAACTTATACCAGCACCTGTGCACCCTCACTGCAGGCAGGACAACCTGGGGGTAGACATGTGTAAGACCAGTGTCACCAGAGGATCCAGGGCCGGGGCCAGGGCCAGGCTTGGCATTTGGCTGGTGCAGCCCAGGCTGCGCCACTCTCTTGGGCCAGAGCCAGGTTCAGCACTCACAGGGGCTGGCTCGGCCCAGGCAGTGCCATGCACAGGGGCCAGGGCCAGCACTGCCTGGGTTGCACCAGCTGAGTGCCAAGCCCAGCCTTGGCCCCTGCAAGCAGCGTGACAGAGGTAGGCCAGGCAGGCTGCACACCTCACCACTGAATGCAGGCTGGGGATGGGGAAAGACAGCCAGTTCCAGTGTGCACAGCTTCCCCCAGTGACACATGAGAACCAGCAGAACCACGCGCTGCAGGGCAGCAGCACATGCACGGGCCACAATGCCCACTGCCTGCCAGCAGTTGTACACTATGGAGGGAGTTCATGGGGGGTTCCCATATCCCCTTACCTTCTCTCACACCCTCCACACCCATACCCACTTGAGCTCCATACTCTCAAGTGCAGGCTTTGCACTTCCATCAGCCTCAGCCCTACAATCTGCACTGCAGCTCCCCTGTCCCTGCTGCTTCCCTACCTGGTGGCCCAAGTGCTGCAGCAGGGAGACAAGTAGCAGCTGGACACCAGGGAAGCCGAGTACCCAGCAGCTGCAGCAGCAGCAGCCCTGCCTGGAAGCTGCATGCTGGCTAGGGCAGGCCCTAGATACAGTGTATGAGTTGAAGTGGAAACTTAAGGGTCAGTATTTGGGCATCAAACTTCAGCTTATACATTGTGAAATATGATAAGTCTATGGTAAATTACTACAGGCATGGTTATTTCTAAGTCAGTGTTTCCAAATTTGCTCCTCACTTCTGTGTGTTCAAGGGGAGAGCAAAGTCTAAGAGTAAGGAGCACCTGGGGAAAGGGGCTGCAGAGGGTAGACATTGGGAGGCAGATAGCAAATGGGCTACTTGACCCCCCTAGATTTATTTTCCCTGCTGTAGCAGTGGGAGAGACAAATTCAAGAGAGCCCTCCAATAATTAGATTCTATACCTGAAAAATGATAACAAAATGTATATATTTTCCATATATGGAATCTAATTATGGGGGGGGGGAACATCTTGTATGAGAGTAAATACAGCAATAGTTTATTCTTTTCTGAATAATCTGATAAGCATTCCAAAATTAGCTAAACACAAAAATAAATATCAGAAATGAAATACTATCGAATCCCTTACAAAAACAACAAAGCACCAGGCTTTGAGGGGTAGAGTGGAAATTTCCTTTAAAAGATGCAGTCATACTTGTTTTAGAAACAATAATTGATAGTATACAAAATAGCCTGCCCAATACATGGAGGATGACTGGTATTTAATTGATCCTAAAAGAGAAGACAAAACAAATCTTGCCTCCTGCAGAGTCATCTCATTACATGTTGAGGTGGAAATCTATTAAACATGTCACAAGACTTTAATTATTAAAAACATAGGCTAGTCTCTGTCTCTCAAACAGAACAGCAAGACTTTATATTTTGATGAAAAGGCTTGATTGGAAAATAACAAAACAACAATTTATTCCATCTCAGGCAAAACAAGTTTCTCGATAAAATTCATACTGTGAATTAAAACCAACAACCCTCCTCTGGCAAGGCTGAAATTTAAGTCAGTGGCTATAATTCAAATTTACTTGCTCATAAAATAATTATATTCCAGGCTTGGCTTCTTATTTTGGAATCATCATTTATTTCAGTATGCCCACAGGTAACCAATAATAGATTTTAAACAAGGATAAACCAGTAGAGAATTTAATGCAAATGATGTGTTCTTCAAATACTTCAAAATCTCTGGCTGATTTATTCAAAACTCTATGGAAATGTGGCTCAATTTTCTGGTAAAAAAGAAGGAAAGGAGATAGCCTTGATATAAAAATAATACTGACAGAAGTACAAATGATGCCAGATCTAAAGACTCCATCTTTAGCAAGGATTTGAGCAAAAATAAAGTACGTTACAGATGAAATTGGCCCCTATTTGGGAGGCAATAATAAACAGAAATGGGCATTTTATGCTTGTGTGTGTGTGGCTACGCGTGTGTGCATATTTGTTAGGTTTATATGCTTCCCCAAAAAATTCAGGCAGCTGACAAGAGAGAGAGGAAGACTTAAAGAAACAAAATGAAATATTCAAACACGAACAAATTTCCCCACTTCCACCCAGAAAAAAAAATCCAAATTCAGAAGTAAACCACCCCACCACACACACATTTTCTCCAAATATTGTTTTATTATCCATGCTTTCCACTATCAATCCTCAAGAAATAGGCAGAATTAACTTACTCCCTTTTAAGATGTACCTGCAGCTGGGACTCAAAACCGTTACAGCTCTAGGGGGAAAATGAAAGCTCAGCCTAGCTAAGTGCATGTTTATATATCTGCCAAGTATGTGACATTTTTTCTCTCTGGTCTCACAGGCCTCGGGGACCTATAACTGCCTTAACTACAGCTTTCCATCTCCTTCTATCTTATACAGTCTCCTTCCACTTTGTTGCACCCTCACTTGTGACATAAAAACTAATTTTGGAGGGACTTTTCCATCATAGTGTTGGTCTGCCGTGAGGTCTGGTACCCTCCACCTCAGCTTCTAAAAAAGGGGTGGGCAAAATCTGGCAGGCAGGTTGGCTTGGGCCCACCAAGGGATCCCACCAGGCCCACAGTTGTGCAGCAGCTGGACTCGGCTTCCTGGCAGCCCGTGGGGGCAGTTCACTCTGCCCACTTGCCACTGCCAGTGCCTCTGTTGCCATCAGACCCAGTCCCAGTGCCTGGGAACCTTGGCCTGTCCACCCCACGCTCAAGGCCAGGGGCACTGGATGGAGCAGGAGGTTGGGGTCTCCATGGAGACCAGCCCAGGACCCCTATGGACAGGGCGTGCTCAATCAGGCAGATGGGATGGGGACATAGGCAGACAGGGAGTGGCATCTGGGAGCAGGACAGGCAGGCAGGGGCAAGGCCAGAGCCAAGGTCGCAGGGTGGTGACAGCATAGGGACAAGGCCCAGGGCAAAGCCACAATCTGTTCCCCACATCCCTGACCATGGAACCAGCTCCCATCGCAGGGACCTACATGGAGCGGATTATGGCTCTGCCCTGGGCCCAGTCCCCAGTCCCCAGCCCCGTGCTGTCATTGACCCACAATCCTGACCCTGGACACCACTCCCTGCCCCCCTACAGCCCCTTCCCATCCACCTGGCCAAGCATGGCCTGCCCGCAGGGGTTGTGGGCCAGCCTCCATGCACAGCCCACCCACCTGCGCCATCCAGCAGCCACAGAGGTGGGTGCAGAGCAGGTGGGCTGGGGTGCCCGGACACCAAGGCAAATGCAAGGATCAAGGGCAATGCTTCAGGGTGACCTTCAACTTAACCACATGACCATCTTTTGTCTTCCTGCCTTTTTAACTGCATATCTACACTCTAATTTAATTCATTTTCCCATTCTTTTCCTCAGGACCATCTACTCTATATACTGATTGAAGCTAGAATCGTGCAGGGGAAAAGCCTTTTGTTACTTACTTACAATTGTTTTACATAAAACTTAATTTCAGTATTTCTTGATTTTTACTGCAATGTCAAATTATTCCTTAGCTTTGATTTAACAGACTTCTATTTCAATGTAGCTCCCAATTTATTTATTTTTTTTATAAAAGCAGCCCGAACCCTACAAGGCTTGCTTCAAAGAGAACAGCAGTGGAAAATTATGTTTTCTATTTATTCTTTGTACATTTATTTTTCCACATAGGTTTAAAAAATAAGATAAATGCAGGATTCAAGCGATAACAACAGATTGGGATTCATTTAATCTTTGAGAACAGTTTCAAATAGAAAATAATTCTGTTGTGATTTTGACATTAGATTCATGAGTAATTTCAAAATTATATTTCTTAAATTCCCATAATTATGTTGGGAAAAGCTTATACATCTCTTTAAAATTTGTGACTCCAATCAAATCTGTATTATCGATATCATTTTAAAAGATAAATACTCACTGCTTTTGTTGATTACAATTTACTGGTATTAGACTGACAGGGGAACCATTTAAGGACAGTTAAATCAAGATGCTTTGGCTAAAAATATATTGATATAAATTTAGCACAAATATACTCGTTGTAAACCATCACAAACAGTGCCTTAACCTTGCTGTCTTCCCTTGTTTGGTATTCCTGATGCCTCCTTAGCTGCTTATTTAAGAATTTTGCATAGCCAACAATGCAGTTTATATTGAATTAAATCAGCTACTAGAAGGGTTTCTTAAGGCACTTAAAATATAGAACAGGGGCAGGCAATTATTTTGGATGGAGGGCTGCTTACTGAGTTTTGGCAAGCCATTGAGGGCTGCATGACAGGCAGCCATGGACAAATAATTCTTAATTTTTTAACTTTTTAGGGGCTCCATGGGCTGGATAGACTAGCCTGGCAGGCCACATCTGGCCCACAGGCCACATTTCGCCCACCCAATATAGAACAATATATATGAATCTGGCACCTATGAATTATTGCAAGTCACCAGAAATTCACGCCAAAAGAAAACATTAATGAACAAAGATCACTAAGGAGAAGTTAATGGTTAAAAGTTAGAATATCATTTAGGTTGCAAAGTCAGGCATTTGGAAGTAAGAAAATACCAGGATTAGTGTCATCTATGTGTTCCCCACTGCTCAACAGATATCAAAGGGGCAGAGATTTGCCTTATCAATAGATGCTAAACCTGTCAACACATCTTCTCTTCTACAACCATGAACATACCCCACAACGAACCCATCAGAATTCTACACCTGCCTTTCCCTAAACATGATATATCAGATCTAATGCACCTTGTGACCATCAACAATCCCTCGCAGTGGAGGATGATTGCCTTCCATATAACAGTCTTACCTGAAGAGGGCTGACGAGGTCAATCCAGGATCAACAGACTCTATTGCAACTCAGGTATGTGTTTCCATGCTGGGGGGGGGTGGGGCTCTGGATTCTTGATTTGATCCATGACATGCTTTCTGCCACTCCTGCTTTTCCATCTCCTGTTGTTGTTGTGGTGGTGGTGGCGAGGTTTCAAAATACTGAGATCCTTTTAGCAGACTCTTCCTCCATTTGGGGCAGTCCTGGGCAGGTTTCCCAAAAGTTGATGTTGTATTTTTTCCAAGTTGGCCTTGAGGACATCCTTGAGACACTTTCTCTGCCCTCCTTTTGAGCACACACCTTAACTGAGCTGGAAAAATAAAACTTGCTTTGGGAATCTGGAGTTGGACATCCAGATGACATGGCCGACCCAGCAACATTTACATTGTATGATCTTCACCTCATTGCTCATGGTGTTTGCTTGCAAATGTTGGTGCATCTGTCTTCCCACTGGACTTGAAGGATCTTTTGCAGGCAGCGTTGCTGGTACTTCTCCAGCAACTTGAGATGTCTCCTATATGTTGACATCTCAGCTCCATACAAAGGCAAGGATCACAAGTGATTGATAAACCATGAGCTTGGTTTTGAATCTGATATTATGATCTTTGAACACTCATTTCCTCAGACATCCAAAGGCTTCACTTGCACATTTGAGGCAATGTTGGATTTCTTCATCAATGTCAGCCTTTTCAAAGAGATGGCTTCCAAGGTATGGAAAATACTCAATGTTCTCCAGTCTCACCATAAATCTGAATTACCGGAGCTGGGGATTGCTCATTAAGAGCTTGTTGATAGAGGAACTTAGCCTTATGAGTGTTAAGCATCATTGCCACTTACTTCTAACTCTCAGTAAAGAGGTCAGCAATTGCCTGAAGATCTGCTATCAAGTAAGTACACACTACAGCATCATCAGTGAACTGGAGATCAACGATTGATGTCAGGGTGGTCTTGGTTTTGGCTGAAATTAATCAATTTATCATCAATTTGGTAGTTTAGCTCCACTCTGGAAACTTCTTGGTCAGACGTTGCATCACAGTAACAAATATCAAGAAGTGTTGGAGCGATGATGCAGCCTTACTCAATTCCCACCTTAACCTCAAAGGGATCTGTTACTAAGAACCACAACTTGCATACCATCATGGAGCAGGCAAAAAATGAAGATAAATTTCTGTGGGCATCTGCACCTCAGAAGGATCCTCCATATCACTTCTCTGTTGACTGTGTTGAAGGCTTTTATGGACACATCCACATGCAAACACGTGCACTTGCAGCAGCTCAAATAGAAGCAGTGCAAATTTGAGCCGGGGCTTTTTGCCTCAGCACATGTGCTCAGGCATGCACTTTGTTGTGGAGCAAATTGTGCCACTTGGGACAAAATAACCGTGCCTGGCTCCTCCTGCATCTGCAGCCAGGAGGAGCTAAAGCCTGGGACCAGCACCTGTGCTGTCCCCAGCCTTATAAAAAGCTGCCCTGTCCTGGCCCCATCCATACAAAAGCTGCCCTGGCAAGCAGCTCAGCGCTACTCACTTGCAGGAGCATTTGAGGCCCAGTCAATTGGTACCTGGGGACACTACCCCTTGTGCCAGCTGGACTGCTGCAGCAGCATCCAAAATCCATTTTTAAAAATACCCTAAAATCCATGTTCCACAGTTAAAACAAACAACCACTCTACATACACACACATACAGACCAGTTGCACAATGCTTTATTGGTATATTTACAATGTTAAAGCAATTTGGAAGCCTACCAGTGTCTCTATCAACATGAAAAAATAAATTCTAAATACTGTTTGTGTTGATGTGTGCTTTTTGTTTTCTTCACGCGTGATGGGTGTGTGATGGGAGGATGTGGTGTTTGCAGGAAGAGGGTGAGAAGGGGTGTGGGGCAAGGCAGGTAGGTGTGGAGGGACATCAGCTGGTATGTGGGTAGGTATGGGGCAATTGCTGGGGGG
>NW_017728886.1:120513539-120523662 GCF_001723895.1 Crocodylus porosus
ATCTTGGACAGCACCGGGGCCAAGAGCAGCAGGAGCACCAAAGAGACACTCTGGCCAAAACCAGAGCATCTCTTTTGGAGGACTGACTCCCTGCTGGCTCCAGGCATAGTCTTGAACCATGCCTTGCTCCACTCTATTGCAGAGTGGGTTTTTTAGATCCCTGGATATTCAGGGGTCTAGTTTTCTCCCCCGCGCTTGCAAACTTGCAGCACAGGGAATATTTTTTCGTTCCCACAGATGCCTCTTGCCCCACCTTAAAGGGGTTTGAGGTGGGGTAAAAGGCACGTGTGCGCTCATCTGAACGCATCCTATGAGGTCAAAGAGGACAATTTAGAAAAGTGTATGTCGTTCCCCACATTCTTCCTGCAGCTTGTGAAATTACATGGTGAAACAAAACAGAAACTATGCACTAAGATGAACTTTCAGAGAAAACATATAAGGGACAGAGAGACACAAGCAGAAGTAGCAACACATTTTTCATAAAACAACCATTCCTTTCTGACCTTTCACAATCCACATTAGCGTTCTTTTGGTCATGATCTCCCAGTAATTATCTTTTCTTCTGCTGTTTGCCTGCTATCCCTGGGAATTTCTCTCCTCTCCAATTTCACAGCTCTGGGAGCCATAGCAATTAAAACTAGCACCACTCCACCCACCACCTCCACCCCCTCCCAACCAACAAGTTTCCAGGCCCATGGGGAGTACCTCTCCCTGTCAGTTCACTTGATCAGGCAGGCATATGGGGTTGATCTACAGCCAGGCTCAGCACACCAAGTCTGACTCAGCACACAGCCCTGGACCTGGCGCATCAAGTCTGGAACCACACACTAGCTCTGGGGCTGTGCTCTGGGTCAGACATAGGGCGCTGAGTCTGGGACTATGTGCTGGCTCCATAGTCACATGCCAAATTGGACCCAGCCTGTAGCTCCAAAGCCTGCATGTGGCCCGAGATACATGTGGTCCTGGGCTTGACATGCTCTTGGGCTGCACAGTCCTAGATTTGCCACATGCAGTCACATGTACCACACTGGACAGGGTCTATTGTGCAGCCCCAGACCTGCCGCACTAGACTGAACTCTGTGGCCCCAGACCTGCTGCCTGGGGCTGGCAACAAGTTCATCTCATATGCTGCTGTTCAGATACTTACCAAGTCAGATCTTTTTTTCTTCCTGGTACCTTTTAAAAAACAGGGGATGTGTTATATTCAGAGTTGGGTTATATGTGAGAAATTACAACATACCAACATAGACAGTCAGTGCCTGGCTTCTGCTGTTGAGGTGCTCCAGATGGTCACAAAGATTCGGCCTGGGGACAAGGGCACATAAGAACATGTGCAAACAGAGATCTATTCAAAGATTATGGCAGGATCCTGGCAAGTGCAGAGCTGGGTCCTTCCAGGCCTTTTTCCCTTGCCTGACAAGGTACTGTGGCACACAGCACCTATTGGAGCATTTTACAGCTATACTGCTTTCTGGTCTATCCCTCCTTCTTTCACCTAAAAGAAACTCTTCACACCTCACTCTCAGGCCTCTCTGCTCTGATTTCCTGTGGTCCTCCTTCCCCATCATGACTGGCTACTAGGGGTACACCAATAAAGATTTATTGGGCCGCTACTGATGGCCAATTTTTAATGAGCTATATCGGCTGAAACCAATCGGAGTGCCGATAAGCGGCCCAGCAGCTGGAAAGCAGTGTCTGGCTGGTAAATCTGTGGGTGGGAAGGGGCATGGGAGGGGCAGATTGAGGCCCTCACGGTGAGGGAGGAAGTGGGGATAGAGAAAGTGCTACATAGCCAGGGCAGGGTGAGACATAGAACAGTCATGGCTCACCCAGGTGGCAGCTCCCCTGGATAAGCCACTCGCAGCTCTGTCCCACACTCCACCCTGGCTGTGCAGCGTCTGCCTCACTCCCTCCATCACCCCTGGGGCCCCGCTTAGCCTTCCCCCCCCTGCAACATTTCCCCACAACAGATTTGAGCCCGACACTGCCGTACTGTGCTGCAGCTGTGCGCATGCACATGGCATTTATTGGCCACAAACTAAAAAAACCCAATTACTGATAATGTCATTTTTCCTTATATCGGTGCCGATACAATATGGGATCAATATATCAGTGTACCTCTACTGGCTATTTGTGTCCCTGACCTTCACACTGCAGTCACATATTCCATTCCCTATGATCAACCATGCTACCTCTTATGCCCTGTTTGCTCACAGCTTAGCCCTAAAGGCTGATCTACATCTCTTGCTCTTGAACTGGGCTCTCACACTTACCATGTTTCCCAGTGCCCCCTACACCCACCCCCTCTGCATCGATATGGGGCCTGCATTTGGCTTACCTTCTTTGGGACTGGTGCCACCCATTAGATGGGCTCTGAGAACAGCTACTGAATTACCAGAAAATACAGCAGAACCATAAGGAGCCTTTAGATTGCACTAGGGCCAAGGTTCCTGGCTGCTAAGCACTGTCAGGCCTGCTGTGCTTTTGGATGTACAGCATGAACAGAACATTAGGCCCCTGAGAATCTTTCAGGTTGAAAGCCCAGATGTTTCAAGGGTTGTGCAGCAGCTGAGCAGTAGGGAAGATTGGACTGCACATTTGGATTACCCTAAATCCCAACTGAGTCCCATTTTAGGCATATCAGTCCTTTACTAGACCTGGCCCCAAATCTCTCAGCACTGTAATTTTCCATTAAGTGCATGTTGACCAAATCTGGACTCTCATGAAGAAAGGCAAAAGTCAGGTCCCTGCCAAATTTTAAATCCCTGGCTTCAGAGCACAGGGATATTTAAACATGTCAAAGAAAAAACAATTATTTTAGCATTTGCAAAATGATTCACTTTAACCTCTCAATTGAAACTCTTTTATTTGGAATTGTACAAAAAAGATGCATCATGTAACACACATCTAGGATGTAAAGTCCCTGCACAAATGCTTAAAGACTGCCAAAGTCATGAGCAACTGAAAACAGGGTCTTAGACATAATAGGCAGCACTATCAGCCCCAGCTCCAATTAGCAGCTCTGCTGGTAAATGCTGTTAAAGCACTGCTGAATTACTGAACTGCCAAACTGAAACCAACTCTCAATATACAAACCAATGTTGGTGCACTTTAGCTGTTAGATTAAGGGAATGAGATAAATGGAAGTCTCGCACAATCCGAGCACCCCTAAAGTTTCATAATGGAAAGGACCAAAAACTTCGTATCTAAAGTTTGCCTTCTTTATGTGAAGTACTGTCACATGATGATCCAATTCTGTCTGTCCAACTGAAAGGGACATCTATAGATGACCATGGCTGCCAATACTTCTGCAGTTTATGAATTCCAAAATTATTCATTTCCAAAGTCTATATAGTTACCTGCCTTAAGAAAATTAAAAAGTAAAACATTTCCACTTAAGAAACAAAGCCCAAGAAAGAACTAAAGCTTTTTCTGATAGAAACTGTTCAAACCTATGACTTTTTGCAGGTACTAGAATAATTTGACTATTGCAAGACAAAAGGATGTACTAACTCACATGCACACATTTTTCTACCATTTTTGCTTGAAATAAATAGTTACAATACTGGTAAACATAAAAAAAAAACACCACACAACTCATTTCAAAGTTTAAATTTAATGTTTTGCCTACAGAAAATGCAATACAAAGTAAAAAAAAAGTGTTTATGCACTAAACATTATGGTACAAAATAGACACACTGCTGTTGAGGCTACCCTTAACAAAGATTTCTTTCCCTTGGTCTGGCACCCTGGCCACAGGACAAGTTTTTTTGAGGCTATATGTGATTGTGGTTCAATAAATCCAATGCCTTTGATAGTGAGTTTTGCAGAATTTGGCAAAAAGATAAATTGCTGCTTTTACAGTTGTCAAAAAATTAGAGTCAACAGCTCTTATTTCTTATTTCCTTGTGTGAAACAGACCAAAGCCTAAGTTATAATCAAGAATAAATAAATGTACTTCTTTCAGCAGCTAATTAAACCACATTGTACCACTAGCTCATCTGAAATTGAAATCCATTATTCTGTTCTAGTAATGAACTTTGCTCTTGAAATGAAAACACTTACCACTGCTCCCAGGTTACATATATGGTTCCCAAATATTTCAGGGGAAAACACACTTTCCATTACAATATTTTGATACATAGAAATATGTAGGAAAATTTAATGGCTTCAGAAGTAGAATAAGTGGTAATCAACTCCTTCATAGTCATTGACTCTCACATTTATCAGCACACTTGATAGGAGGGCTTTGCTTCCCTCTCCCTCCAGTCAGAACAGGAAATATCAATTCCATAAAAATACAGAGAATATTTTAGAACCTACTGAAGGCTGAATTTTTAAGTAGGAGGATCTTCACCTCGAATAGCTTTGTATTTGGCCATGTCCTCTGGAAAGACCTTTGTCAGTTCTTGAATTAATAAGCTTTTAAATTTCTAGAAAAAAAGAAAAAATTACTATTTATGCAAGCCAGTCCAACAGAGATACTGGATGAACACAAATATTTGCAAACATAAGCTAGCTACTTTGCCATCCAGTGACCCCCGTGTATTCAAGTTGGGAAATGAATCTTACAAAACCCATTATTCACAGTAACAGAGCAGCAGAGGAACTCCTGGACTTGTGTTAGTTGACAGTGATCTCCAATGGCTGGTTATGAACAGAGGACAACATGTTCAAGTAGCATTACAAATCTATGCACTCCTCCTTTAGTTGAACTTAAGGTTGTTATGATGGCATAAAATGGGTCCTAGTCTAGTATTCTGTGCAAAAATAGGTTCTTTTCCCCTCTCTTTTAAAAAACACACATCCAACAGTTTAAAAGGTATAAGCACTTAGACAAGCGCTCACCATTTTCCCAGGAGAAGGAAAAGAAAAAAAGAGTGCCCCAACTTCAGTTTATATACTGCAGCATGAAGTGCAGTCTTCTGGGTAGCTATCAAAATCCACATTATTCTTAAAAATGCATGGTCTTGCTCTGAATCTTGCTAAACTACATGCCACAATCATAGGAATTTACTGCTGAAAGATGGTATATGCAACAATTTGCCCAGAACCTTATTATAAAAGAACCTAAAGTGAAAAAAACTGTAGAGACACATTTTAAATGGTTTCTTTCAATGAAAAGTTAACTTGCACTTAGTCATTTTTAGTAGTCTCTTTGTTATGGTCTCACCTACTCAAGGCAGATAAAACATATACATAACTCTACCAACTGAAAAAATCTACACACTGTCTTGTCATACATCATACTAATCACACATTGCTAGTATAAGTACAATGAATCTAAACAAGATATGGAAAACAACACTCCAGTTTAAGGGAAATAACATGGAACCAACTGCAGTTCCAGTTATGGGTTTTAAAAACTGTGCCCTTTATAATATAGGTGGGGAATTGAGATATTTAATTCTTTCAGTAAAAAATTAAGAACAGATGCCACATAGCAGAAAGCAACATCTAGAGAGGTCATTCATGATTCTCCCTCCTCCTCCCCAAAGTGTATTGCAGTGAATGTGCACACTACTGTTATATTTAAGGGACTACAATCACTGTCCAAGAAATACTGCAAGCAGTATCCCTCTTGCTCTTTTACAGTCCTTTTTTCAGTAGATCTCAGAAGTGTTTCTGGCAAAGGACATGATTCTGTGTCTATGCTTTATGCGGTCTCTTCAAACAGGCTGTTGCTTTAAGAACTGAAGCTTGACTTAAGAATTTTGTTATAGACTTAAAGGTCACAAGCAAACACACTGTGCTAGCATCAGTAAAGACATAAGGACTGGAGGTCCTGTGTCATCCATGTGATGAGATACAATTACATAAAGTGAAAAAAAAGGTAAAAGACGACTTACAAATAGAAGTGACTTTTTTTTTATTTATTTTTTTTAAAAAGAAAGGCTTATATTTCCATACTGACATATACTGTTTTAAAGTATTAGGGTTAATCTTACCTTCATCGTGTCAATTTTTCCTTTCACTTGTTCATTTTTAGCTAAAGCCCGCTCCAAACACTCTTTAGTGTAAAGCTGTGGATTACGGCCTTGATCAATGTACCTGGAAACAAGAAAGATATTACATTAGTGTCCCATGCAGGCCAGAATTCAACTTTACCACACACAACAAAAATGAACACAAGTAAAAGCAAGCACTGGGTACAATCTGTTTCTTCATCTGTGTAAAGTGCGATATAAAGGCAGGCACTTCCAAACCATGAAAAAAATCGTACTTGCTGATGAACCAGAGGCAGCTGGGCTGGTAATGCAGTATTTGTTCTTCATTTCTAGTGACTTTAGAAAACATTCAGACAGTCTGGAGAAACTACTGCAAACTAGCATTGTACACCAAGACAATTTCCTACAGACATCTAAAGTGGATCTTTCCACATGGGAAGGAAAAGAAGGGAAAGAGAGAGGGAGAGAGCAATAGCAGCAGTAGGAATTAACCCCAGGAAACAGAATAC
The DNA here is from genome assembly GCF_001723895.1 of Crocodylus porosus. Lineage (NCBI taxonomy): Eukaryota > Metazoa > Chordata > Crocodylia > Crocodylidae > Crocodylus > Crocodylus porosus. The sequence goes on from NW_017728886.1 coordinate 120,519,997, forward strand.
TGCTGTAAATAAAGCCAATAATCATTTGGTGAACAATGTTTGGCAGAAGAGAAGAACTGGACAGCTACAGAGCAAGGAAACAGAGGAAATGAGTAGAGTGAGAACCTTAAAATTAAATCAACATGCATAATATTTTCAAAGAGCTACACACCCACCCACCCCTATTTTCTATGGAAACAACTGCTAGAATTACCACAAAAAATATTTTGAAATTGTAAATAAAACAGAAAAAAGCTTCACACTATTAAGAAACAGACTACAACATAAACAAGTTTGAACGTATCCAGTTGAAGCACATTTACTTAGCAATACCAAATGACAAGCTAAGAAAATTAGGAATTATTCAACTGAAGAATTAATATAAAAGTCCAGTAATACGTATCAGACAACTCTGCCATTAAGCCTTATATACATGCAGTTCTAGTTCTGCAGCAATCATATGCTATCAGGTTCAGACGAAAAGCTATATATCAGATATCTAAATTAGTCACTCTCTCTCAGCCTCAGTTTTCCACATATATAGGTAACAAAGTAGATCTGAGAATGATCCCACACATTAATGATTTGTCTTAGCCATGTTCCTTCAAACTCTTCAGGAATGTTTCTGTGATAAATTAAAAAATTAGGCAAACATCAATGAAAAAAAATAGTAATGCATAACAGTAGCCTGGTATCCATCTAATGGTTTGATGCTGTTTAGCTGTTACCTCTCCAGAGGCAAGGCTACTTACTCAAAAACTTCTAAAGGCACACTGATATCATGAAGCTGCTGTCGACATTTATCAATGTCTTGCAGTCCCGTAACCATAAAATTCCTAGGAAGAGAGAATCAAACATAAGTTCATTGCCAATAAAGCTGGCGTTACAATAAAAAAACAACACTATCACTGTCTTTTATTGAGTCTAAGATGATAACCCAACCCTACCCCCCGCCAATTCAGCATGAAAGAAAAAACCCCTCATCTTAGATCTGAGAACAGGCCATGAAAGCAGCTGCTGAGGCTCTGGACAGGGCTAGCACGGCTCATGTGGCAGGCAGGGGGGTGGTGTGTGGAGTGGAGGGAGTGCAGTGCAGGGGAGAGTGTAGGGGAAGGGAGCAACAGGGAAAGCGCAAGGGATGGAATGCAGGTAGTGAGGGGAGCTTAGGCAAGGCGGGTGGTGCACAGTACAGTGAGGGGGGAGAGGGGGGAAGGCACTACATGGGAACAAGTGGTCAGGAGGAGCAAGAAGCGCCAGGGTGCCAGCCCCCCGCTGCAGTACTTGCCAGCTTTCTGCTGTTTGGTTGCTTGCTTTAGAAGACTACAGAAACAAGCCAGAGGATTAAGAGGGATCCTTGAAGATTATCTACAGCCAGGAATGACATTCCCAAGAGCATAATCAGTGCCATACTACGTCAGACCAGTGGTTCCACTAGCCCTGTATCCAGTGGCAACAGATGCTTTACAGCAGGGATCTCAAACTGTGGTAAGCATACCCCTGGGGTTACACAAGACATCTCCAGGGAGGTACGCAGGAGAAACTGTAATGGTGGATTGAATTTCATTATAAAAATAGTTGGGATTATAAAACATAAAACATATGCTGGTCAGAGTATGTGGGCAGCTGGTAAATCTGGAAGGGGGCACACAGAAGAAAAAATTTGGGAACCTCTGCTCAAGAGGGAGAGCTAGACCAGCAGTTTTCAACTTTTTCAGACTCAAGGCACCCCTCAGAAAATGCCAGTTCTTGAATTTTAGGGACGTCAGTTAAGTCTTGTAGCTCTAAGCACATAGGCAGACAAATTGGTCTAACACGAGATATCAGATTTACCCAACAACTTGCCAGCTCTTCACTTTCACACAGAAAAACACCAGAGCAGCTCTGCTGCTGCAAAGAGCACAGGCCAGCACAGCAGGTTAGAGCATTTCTACCATGATGGATTCCTATGCAACATCTCCAGGCCCATCCTGCGTATCCTGCCTGCACGACTACCAGAATCGACAGCGTGCAGCACCCCGCGGCACCCCTGATAGCGCCTCCAGGCACCCTGGGGCAATGGAGGGCGAGCTCTTCCCTGCCCCTCGCCCTCCCCACGAGCTCTGAGATGCCAGAGCAGGACCGCAGAGGTCCAGCTACGGGCAGGGCCACACCCCCAGACCTACATGGACCCGCCATCCCCCTATTTGCCTGGCGCTACTGACACCCTTGAGGACGGCCGCACCCCCAGGTCCAGGCGGGGTCCCCCGGGTCACGCATTCGCCCTTCGGAAACCGGAACGTGGGGGGCGGGGAGGCAGGGCGGGGAAACGCTGCTCACAGCTTCTGGTTGAGGCCGGCCTGGCTGCTGGGCTGGAAGTCGCTGACGATGATGCCGAGCTGCCGAATGTTCTCCACGAACTTCTCCAGGTGCTCCTCCAGCGAGTCGAACTTCTCCGCCATCACCGCCCGAGCCGGTACTTCCAGGTCAAAGAACCGCTTCCGCTTCCCGCGCGAGGAAAGGAGTGGGCGGTGACGAGGGAAGCCCCGCCCACTCTCCCCCGGGAGCCAATAGGATGGGGTCGTGCCACGCACTCGGGCGCATGCGCGCGGCGACAGGGTGAGAGCGGAATCCTGCCCGGCTGCCGGGGCTTCCGGGGAGTGCATGCGCGTTCCATATCGCTGCTGGACCCGAAGGGAGCGGCGGGTGGGAGGCTTCATCCCTGTGGGGTGGCTCTGCGCATGCGCATTGCAACAGCAGGGAGGGGTGGCTTATGCCTTTGCTGCAGAATGTCTTGCCCTTCACATCCATGTCCCCAGCCTGCAGGATTGCGTATCCTGCCGCTGAGGGTGCACCAGGCGGGTGGGTGCTGGTCTAGTCAGGTTGGCTGCCAGAGGAGCTGCAGAGCCCTCCACAACACCCTTGTGGGAAAGAGGCAGTAGGGGCCAGCTTAGCAGCTTTGGGCTCTGCCTCCAAGTTCCTGCTGGGCCACAAGGACCCAGCAGGAAACCTCATGGCCTTGGGCTTCCAAAAACAGGAGTCAGTGCCTTGGACAGCCACGCCAGCCCACCTACGGCAAATGAATGCCTGTCCGTGGTTGCTTTGTGTCCTTGCGCCTGCCCGCCTACAGCGAACGGACGCAGGAGGTCATTGCATGTTGCCCAGCTTACGTGCAAGAGTGCAATGTCAATGTGTGGCAGCATTTATTGCACAGCGCTGCTTCCTTCCCACTTGAGAGTGTTTGATGGAAGCTACTCGGTGGCCTGTGAGCCGTCTTTCCCTGGATGCTGCGCTGTACAGAACCACGCTGGCATTGGGATGGAGCTGTTTGCACCTGGTTTTGGAAAGAAGGTAACAAGTTTCATAGTTTCATAGTAGCTAGAGTCGGAAGGGACCTAGGAAGATCATCTAGTCCGACCCCCTGCCTTGGCAGGAAAGAGCACCAGGGTCAGATGACCCCGGCAAGGTGCTTATCTAACTTCCTTTTAAAAATCCCCAGGCTAGGAGCCTGCACCACTTCCCCTGGGAGCCGGTTCCAGGCCCTAGCCACCTTGACTGTGAAGTAGCGCCTCCTAATATCTAATCTAACCCTACCCTCCGCCAGCTTGTGACCGTTATTCCTGGTCACTCCTGGGAGCGCACGGGGGAACAGGGACTCCCCCAATACCTGCTGATCCCCCCTGACCAGTTTGTAGCAGGCCACAAGGTCCC
>NW_017728886.1:120523673-120541706 GCF_001723895.1 Crocodylus porosus
ATCCCCACTATGTCAGGGCTGGTGACAGCTAGGAGGAGGGCAAGTTCCTCCTGCTTCTTCCCCATACTTCGAGCATTCGTGTAGAGGCATTTGAGGCCTCCAACGGTTGTGCCCACTGACCCCCTAGTCTCAGCAATGCAACCAGAAACTCAGCAGATCTCCAGTGAATCCACGGATGTAAGGGTGTCTCAGCACTTGGGAGTTGGTTACCTGACCCACAAGTAGCTGGCCACAATGGCTTCGATGTTATGGAGCTTCTCCCACTCCAATGGAAGGGGGTTAGCAGCAGTCCTAGATATTTGAAAAATCGGATTTGGTGCCTAAAAACCTTGTTAGTGTTGGAACTGGCATCACATCAGTGATGATGAGAACAAATAGCAGGCTATATAAGATGCTGCAGGACAAACATGGCTTGCCTTGTTTAGTTCTTGCTTTCTCTGTTTATTTTTCTGTGTGGTTCTTATGTACCCAAAGAAACCCTTACTTGGAACATCTGGTTCCCTAAAGAGACATACATGTGGTTTTCCTTATCTCTGAGCCACGGAGAAGCATTCCATCAAGTATTCAAGACTCAGCTGTGGAGAACAGCTGCCGAAGATAACAAAATTGTGCACCGCATACTGGCACTCAGTCAAGCCAGCTGTCAGTAGGATCTGATCCATTGGGAAGAACTGAAACCACGTGTCGACCTTTTTAGGAAGAAGGACAACTGCTGCGTGGCAGAGATGCTCTTTGCCATATGCAGCAACAAGCAGAATTGTGTGCACTTAATTCACCCAAAGTCTATACTAGCAGAAGTGCAAAATGTTATCAGAGCATTTGAGGGCAAGTATACCAACCCTGCCAAACTTGTCCATATGCTGATTATTCTTCTAACAGGTGTATGTGGGATAGTTCTGATCCCCATGGCATACACTGAAGTTCTTAGTGCTCCCATTGAAAATCATTTTGGTCTGTTGCCTGACTCAAGCTTCAGTTTTTGGGAAAGCAATCAAAGAAGCCAGGAAGTCACCAGAGAATAAAAGGCTACTCAAGAAAAGTCTATTTGAATTTGCTGTCCAGCTTAACAAAGAATTTTAATAGTGGCTCCTGCCGAATGGGAAAACATTGTAAATTATGTCAATGCCAAGAGCTGAGGAAGGCTTTACAAAAGTAAAGGTGCAAATAAGTGAGCTAGCTTAGGTCTTTGGATTCAACTCTGAAACCACTGATAGAGTTGTGACAGATATGTGCATTTTATCAGATGGGGAAAACATCTCGTATTTTGTCTTTCTGAGCTCAAGTCAGCAAGCTTTGTGTTGTAAGGAATGCTGACCTCTTGGCAGATCTCAATCAAGTGGCAATAGCAGTACATTAACTGCTGTACTCTTATGCTGAAGTTCTGTGTCTATATAGCAGTGGTTCTCAGCCAGAGTGCCACGGCTCCTATGCGTGCTCTGAGATCCTTTCAAGGGTGATACATGGTGCCACATTATGTTAGCACTCTTAGGTGTGCAAACATGATTCACAAGATAAACCTAGAGATTTCAAGTAGAAATCTATAATGTTGGAAACATTTTGACCTGCTGTAGGCTTTCTGAGTTCTTTGCAATAGAAGAAATGCTCTATTTTTTTTTTTCTGTCATCAGAAAACCAAGTGAAAACTAGGAGCTGGTATTTTTGGAGGAGCGCCTTGAGTCTAACATGAGGTGCCCTGAACCTAAGAAAGCTGAGAACCACTGACCTATACAGTTTAATGGGGCATTTATACACATGCTGTGGGGGGGGGGGTGGAAGGAGGCACTTTAATGAGAGCGGTTCTGAGAACCACTCTAATTAAAGCACCTAGACTATCACGTGCATCAGCGTCCCCACACTGAAAAATTACAGCGGGGGCACTTTAACTAAAGCTCAATCGAACAAGGTTTAGTTAAAGCACCCCACTGCTATTTTTCAGCTCCGGGACACTAACTTTCATGATGCCGGAGTCCACTGGAGCATGGTAATTGCCACACTCCAGCAGACTTGATTAATTGAGCCTGCTCCGATGTGCTGTAATTACAGCACATCGGAGCAGCCTCGCTGCACGTGTTTAGGTGCCCATGAATGTTGTCAGGGGAAAGCCAGATAGTCATCTGAGTAGAAGTACGGGAAATGCTATACTGACTGTGAGAACTGGGCTGAGGCTCTTCATCAGATCATATTTATTTACAACCTGCCCAACACTTGCAGAATTAATTGGAATGCTATCAGCCTAGCATTTTAAAGAGAGCTATTTAGCAGTAGAAAACAGCCTGAGCCACATACCAGTGATCAAGAGCCATCTATATCCTAAAAAAAGGAGAATCAGATGTGGACATTATGCAGATTTAGATCTGGAGCAATTCCAAATATCCACTGAGAATCTCATAACAGTTTGTCGCGTGTGAATTGTTAAGTGACATTTGGGACAAATTCATAAAATGTATACTGCTTAGAGATATTTAGAAACTTTTCAAGGTTTGTCTGACAAGTTACCACTTTCAGGAACTGGCTGTGGTGGAGGAGCTTTATTCTCGAGGGTCGTGAGGATTGCATAGCCTTTTCTCCCAGTGAACTCAGGAGTTTCACTCTCACAAACTGCCATGGATATGTCTACACTATCCAATGCAGTACTGTGCAGAGTTATCCTGAACTGGTTATGAATGTACTACTTTTCAAGCCAGAGACTACAAGGCATGAGGCACTGAAGTATCCCGAGCCAGCTTTGTGTACACAGAACTAGAAACAGTGTAGCCAGCACAGTGCTATATCTGGATTAATATGCCTTACTCCTTAGCAGAATCTAAAGAGGTTTGTTGGACCTGCTTTTGTGGCAGGACCAGTGAAGGCATGAAACAAAGTACAGGAGGCCTTGTGAACACTGAGTGGACACTGCAAATTTTAACCAAAGTCTTCAGCTTTAAATTATATTTAAAAAAACAAGGTTTGGGGGGTTTGCATTTGGTTTTTGGTTTTTTATGAACTACTTCTGATTCTTAACAGCCTTTTCAAAACCACTAAAGCAAAACAAATAAAGTAAATATTTACAATCATGACTCACACATGCATGCTCACCTTTACCAAAGTCAACAATTATTAACCAGTCACAAAGGTGTCAACCAGTCATCCTTAACTTGGCTCTCTATGGCATGCCAAACAAAAACTATGCCTTGACTAAACTCAATGATTACAAGCTGTAAAATTATGCGTTAATACTTCTTCATAACAATAGCATAATATGGTTGACAGAGGCCAAATGCACCATCATCTGTGAGCTGTTCCTCTCCTGCATAGCTGGTTGCACTTAGTGCAGCAATGTCCATATCAAAATGTGCAGGTTCTTTGGTCTCAAGTGCTGTCCTTCATTTGGGTCAGACTGTTAGCGTTGTCCATCAGAGCATGGGTGTTCCAGATTACAAATTTCTTTACTTAATTTGAACCACAGAGAGAGTGATCCCATGGGACATGGTTTACCATCAGGTGAAATCAGAATCATAGACTTGAAGGACTGGAAGGGACCTGCAAGATCATCAAGTCCAGTCCCCTGCCATGGGCAGGAAGTTATTAGGCTCAAACAAGCTCAACAAGGTGCTTATCCAGCTTCATCTTGAACACCTCCAAGGATGGCAACATCACCACCTCTGCTGGGAGTGTGTTCCAGATTCTGGTAATGCTTATGGAATAATTCTTTTCTTATGCCCAACCTAAAATTTTCCCTCTATTAGCTTGGCCCATTTGTCTTCATCCTCCTTTGAGGTGCCTTCCTAAAGAGTTGCTCCCATGGATCTTGATGCTCACCTCTAACATACTTGTAGGTGGCTATCAAGTTACCTGTCAGCCTTCTCTTAGTCAGACTGAACAGGCCCAGTTCCCGGAGCCTTTCTTCATAGGGCCTATCCTCCAGGCCCCTAATCATACAGGTGGCCCTTCTTCGTACCCTGTCATCCTTCCTGAACTGTTGGTGCCCAGAACTGGACACGGTACTCCAGCTGTGGCCTCACTGACACCAAATAGAGAGGGAAAAGCACCTTGAAACAGATGAGGGGACCTTGTCTAGCCCTTCCCTATAAGGGATGAGCAGAATGGATCCTAATTAGGCCTGTTCAGTCATGACTGAAGCTACCAAATTGTACACCTCAGTTCCAGGTACAACATGACTATAATACAATCTTCACCTCCGTGTAGATTCACAGCTAGAGATTTCCGGTAATTGTTAGTACCTGTACCTGTTGGCACTTGCCCATCACGTTAGAATTAGGCAAATAATGACTGGATCAAGACCACATAAACTAGCAATCATCTCATTAGAAACAGTGTTGTCCCACAGGGTATGGAGTTAAAGCTGCTGTGCTGTCACTTCGTGATTGCAAGTGGTGTACATGTGTGAGAAGGTGATGAATGCACCTGTATGGCTTTATGCTGCATCTCCTAGGCTTTTTGTTCTTTTAGTTTAGTATTATTCATTCTTGGAAGTCACACAGTTTCATTTTTTTTGTTTGTTTGGGGTTCTTCCAGTTCTTAATTCCAGCCATTTTCCTTGATCTACTTGTTCTGGAATTTAGCTCATGATATAGTCCATGCCTGCTTGGCCTTTGGCTAAGCAGGAACTTGACCCATGGGGACTAGTGGAGTTCTGTTTCAGAAAGCTCTGGAGGTGGAGGCTTTGGGTATAAAGTTATTATTCCTCGCCTGCTCCAGAGCAACACTCTACAGGAGCTACATGTGTACTAGCACACACAAAGTTTTGGGGGAATGAGGGACCAGGGAATGTAGAGCCTAGTGCATGTCTGACTCCAAAGAACCACCAACCACTTTTTCCCAAGAGAGAAGCAAACCTGTTGCTCAAGGTGATAAAGTCTAGAGGTTTCAGTGAAGATTTCAGAGTGCTGTCATTGGCCTTTTTGCAGACTAATGGGAGCCCAGTCCCTAATCATGGCAGAAATCCTCCATACGCACCACACGTGTTTTCTTTCTTAAAATTTGGGTCTTAGCAAAGATATATTGGCTTTTTATACTGAAATGTTCTCATGAATTCTTGCAGTAGCGCAAATCTCTTTAGATAAAATAGCTTACATTTGCTCATGTGGAACATTTTGTAATTGCTAGGGTGTGTAATACATAAACATGTGTAATAGTGCTCTGCCGCACACTGTCTTTTATATCTCTAGTGGTTTCTGTTGTTTCATTAAATTAACTCAAATGAAATGCACCAACTTGCTGAAATGTTCTCCTGTCTTGAACTGTGTTTTTTTAAATCACAGATTTCAAGTTTTGCCCCCTGGTGAGTTTAACTACTGTTCAGAATGTAGTATATTTCATCAAAATAACCATCACAGAATTCTTAGAATTTCCCATAGCTTTGTATTAAAAAGCAAATCAGTATTTCTGGTAAGTTATCACAAAGCTGTAGCTTGCCTTATGAAATCCAAGAATGTAAATTCACAACAGTTCCACAAGAGATGAAAAACCAGTTTTGGATGACAAAAAGAGATATAAATCTTAGTCTCCACAACCTGGTATTGGCTTTCAGCATTCCCAATTTATCAAATAAATATATGCAATATTGATAAATTCTTTCCCCCATAAAGGTAAATCAATACTATGTCATACGTAGCATCATATACAAATGCCAGATGGTTAGAGTCCAACAGCATTTCTGTTTTTCATTTTGCTGTGGATAAATGAGGAGTTCTTGGCTCTGCTTTAGTTTACTTCTGTTCTTCCTAACTTTGCTTTGGTTTGTTGTTCATTTCATTTTGCTGAAGAATATCCCTGTTTTACTGTGATTTGCAAGCCCACGTCTACTCTCAGTCCCAGTTCTGCTTGGCTCATGACACCTCTTCTGTTCTAAACCTAACTTTTTAAATTGAGTTTCTGTGGCATTTCTGGACCAGTCATAAGAGCTCTGACCCCACTTAGGGTTGTAACATTTAGTTTGGGAACTGCTGTTATCAGCAGTGTAACAAGCCGAGGTAGCACCCTGGGAAAACCCTGCAGGAGAAACAGGGCTGGGTATCTGGTTCTTAGAGCATGGGTGGGAAGGGGGCAGCAGCAATACCCATACTGGGAACTCCTAACAGTTCCCAGCTGAGCTGCTGCCACCACTGATGTACACTGTGCTTATTCCAGATGCTGTTCTTAAAGTAGCAGCAGTCAGGGGCTATTTTGGAGTTCCTAGCATAGATATGCTGTTGGAGTGTGGACTCTGCAGGGTTAGTGGAGTGATTCCTAACCTGGCACCTGGGGTAGGTACCCCTCTGGTGCACCCTCAGTTATGCTACTGCTTGATATAGGGCCTAGCTAGTGACTTCTCCGCAAAACTTTGCCAGTGCCTCATTTGAAATGCTGAGATCTGAAAACTGGCCTTACTCTGGGCTGTGTCTAAGTCTCTGCAGATTTTTTTGGACAACATTTCTAAGATATGGTCATTCTTATCTATGCACACAGCTGAAGTTTTCATGTATGTTCACATTAGTTCAGATCTCAGCTATTGCAATATCCTTTTTCTGGCCTTGACAAATGCCAAAATGCTGCTAATAATCCAGCACTTTGATATGGTGACTTCTCTTTGCGACCTTTTATTGGTCGTGCCTCTTCATTTACATCAAACATATACTGTGTGTCTTCACTTTCAGAGCCCTTCTCAGACTATCCTCACACTATTGTCTCTCATTCAGTACAAGCAGGGGGCTGGGATGGTGTGGGTGTTAAGGTGCACAGCCCAGAGGTTGCCAAGTTCAGGGCCATGGCAGAAGTATTTGTGATGTGGCCATGCCCAATTCCAGTGAATCTATGAATTCTGCTAAATACCTTGTCACAAGGACACAAAAAAGGAAAGTACAGTGAGTCAGGTTTTGCCTCCCAGTAAACCCACCTGCTATTCTCTATTATCCACCTGTTAGATTTTCAAATAAGCAGCCCTGTCCTGTCTCCCATGCATGGGAGGCCCTATTTGTAAACATCCTCTAAATTTCATTACCTTCCTTCAGTTCCCTCCCATCCTTTCCTTTGTCACTGCTTATCAGAACTTTGGAAGGAATATTATAACTCATATTTCAGATATATATCAATCTCTACTGTAAAGGACGAGGAAGAGACTTCATGGGTGGTAAGAGGAACAGATGATCCCACATCTTATTTCAGCAGTCTTCAACCTTCCTCAGAAAAATCCAGTTTTGGTCCCTGTCAGAAATAGGCTGCAACACCAGATGGACCTCTGGTCTGATCTAATGACAGCTCTCTTCTTCCATCCACAGGCATATCTTCTGCGTTACATTGTAGTGTGCTCAGAGCTCCCAATTGTAAAATGTTTAATTTCTTAACCTACATGTGAAGGTGACTTATTAAGAAATTCCATCAGTGTAAATGGCTGATTGAGGATTCTGCCTTGCTTCCTACAGGCAAATTTAAAATTTATGTATGAAAGAAAAATACATTGGTAGATCATTATCAAATCAAAACTACCAGTTTGAAGTGAAGGCTGTTTAAAGAGATTTATATAAGAGCTACATACTATTATTGTTGTTGCTTTTAATATCTTATAACGAGTTTATTTGTAAGAGAAAAATAAGCAAAAAAATCAGTGCATCATTTTATACTACCGAGTCCTGATCACAGCCATGTGCTTTCCTCAGACTGCACGGATTACTTCCATCTCAGCTTCTCTGAGACAATGGACAATTGAAAATAGAAAGCTTGGTTCATTTAGAGACCAAGTCACTGCACAGTGGAAAGATTCCTCATGAGTTCAGGGGGCACTAGAATTGGCCTTTAAAATACTCATACATGCTCCAGTGATGCTATTGTCCTGAATGGAGACTGATGTGCTACAGGTAGGACTACTTTAACTTCTTAAAAACTCTTTTTCCCTCTAGAAGACCATGGCGATATTTTGTTAGGTACTTTTCTTCTGGAGAGAAGCTTAATTTTTCTGTATGCTATACATAATTTCTTTCAATAATTATTTACAGTGTAGTGTATTTTAATGTGTGTGAAGGAATAAAATGGACGTTTCATTTCTGTTGTTGTTGTATTATTTTGCATTTATTGAAACTGTTGTAGATACTTCAAAGTGACCAGCCCTGCAGTTTTTCCTCAGGTAAAAAATGTCCACTGACTCAGCAGGACCTCAAATTAAACCAGTGGGAGTTTAATCACACACCAAAGCTGCAAACTTGATATTTCTTTAAAAAGAGTAATAGACATATATTGTCCAATGCATCTGACTCCCTTTTCCTTTAGCCCTTTTGTACTCTGTACTAGCATCTTGGCAGCAATTACAATTCAACTATTACAATTTCAAATCACAGTCAGCACCAATAGGTCAGTGTAGATAAGAATGAATCATATTCAGTATTATGTCAGCTTGCCTTGGTTAAGTTCCACGAAGTGAGCCAGATCCTATTCCACCCTTTACTTGAGATCTACCTAAGTCATGGAGAGCAACAGGGCTTTTCATGGGCTGCTTGCATTGTGCGGAGCTGATTTTGTAGCCTTTTTGCAGCAAGCCTGCACCTCACCACTGATTGGCAGAGGGATGCCTGTTGTGTGGCCCTGCCTGTAGCTGCTGAATGGTGGAGGGGTGGGGCAGGGCCACATAACAATCCTCTCAGCCAATCAGGGGCAGGGGGGTGCTATCTTGGCTGGTCCCCTACACACTCCCCCCATGGGCTGCAGATATTCACTGCCACAGGAGCCAGCATTATATTTTTACTATTTTTTTTTCACCCACAATGCCCAATTTCATGATTTCAGCAAAATCTGCAAAATCACAAATTATACAGCAACTTAGTTCATTTATATGCCTAAATGCGATCCTATTCCATCCTATTCAAGTCCCTGAAGAAAAGCTAACATAAAAATTGGTCCTTCTCTTCCTCATGGCATCTTGTGATTGATTTAGTTTTGAAGCTAAGATGAGGATGCATGATAGAAGTAGGTGTGTGGATGTTTTTTAAAGACTTGAACAGGAGGAATTCAGATCACATTTAGGTGCCCAAGTCCAGTTAGGTGGATTCAAAAGTAGATTGGGATCTGGCACACCATCTACAATAGTCATTATTATGTTAACTATCTCCTTTTCTCAAAACTGTGTTGAAAAACAGTAAATTGCTGAGAGAATATACTGAAGGTGTTCAAGATTGTGGTTGAAAACATACAAAGCAGTCTGATTAGCCATTTTACTGCTCACAGGTTCCTCAGGTAGATAATAGGCAGACATTATGACCATAGAAAATTGAGCTTAAAGAATGCCAGAGTAGTGAGTACAAGGAATAGAGGAATTTGGGAAAGAGCCTATCAATTATGATAGTACCACAGACCAATGCATGTATATCTGCAATGTATCCATACCTGCTATTGGACAGAAAAATACCATTTTTTTTAAATCCACATATATTCTTTCAGTATTACAAAAAGTAGTAATAGTTCTGAATAAACAATTCTGACAAATGAAGAATTTTGACTAATGAAGAATCCATTTTACCTAATAAGTGGATTATTTTCATCAGGTAACAAATATTTTGTCAGGTAGCTTGTGGAAAATAGAAGACAACATTTATTTTGACCCAATGGAACATTACATTGAATAAAATAGAAATATGGTGTTGCTCATAAGAATAACACAGTCCCAAGAGAGAATCTGACCTTTCTGATTTCCTTCTTATATCATTCCTGTATCTCATTACCTTCTGTGATCCTGATAATTTTCTAGATTTCATGAAGTTTAGATACAAACAAGGAAATATATTCTGTGGGCAAGACACTTTCTCTATTTTAGGTCAGAAAGTTTTCAAGATGACTCAGTCAACTGAAATTAGGAAAACAGAGCTTTAAAGTGAAAAGTAATTTAAGTCACAATACAGACTTTTGAAGTTGTCAGTCACTAAGCAATCCTCCCCCACCTCTCTCTCACATATCTACTGCTGGTAAAAAACAAACAAACAATGTTTTGCTAAAGTGCTTGTAAAAATAAAGAGAACCTACACAAGAAGAAAATAATCCAGTATCACAATAACGTTTTTTTAAAAAACCCAACAACGAAACAATCTTACAAAATGCTAAATATCTACTTATATTAAATTGGGTGGAGACAATTTTTTCAGCCAGAAGATTTTCTTGATGGAATGATGGAGTGCCCGAGGCTCATAACAATGCATGTACATTTTGAACAGAATTTTATTTTACCTACTGGACAGCCAAAGTACAGCTTGTGATCAACTCTGAGTTGCCCAACAATTGCATAGGAGCAATTCCATTATCGCCTGTGGATATGTAAGTTCCTCCATTATGGGAACAAGAAGACAATTCTGTTTCTGCAGGGCAATTCTATTAGGATAGATTTTGGCTTCTGTAGGGGATGCCTAGCTTTTGTTCAGAGTGGAAGTGATATCAGGATTTTGCCTTCTATTCCCCCATTCCTCACCATATGCTCATCTCCATGCCTGACAAGCAGGGAAGAATGAAAAAAAAAAAAACAACAACCCAAACAGTACCATCTCTGTAGGAAGCCATGCCAAAGGGGGTGGCATGATTGTTCTGCCAGGACACCTCACTCCCCTGCCATGTGCTCCCTTCCTGCCTCTGTCACAAGCTCATCCATATGGCCTCATCTGTAAGGGAGATTTAAAAGATGGTTTGAACTGCATAATGTCAGTGACTGGGCTTTTAGGCATTTGGCTCAAAACCAGCTAAAACTGAGAGCCCTTGTCAGCTGAGGCCATTGCAAAAAGCAAGAAAGTCAACAATCTTTGGCGGCAGAGGATCTATATACAGCTTTAGAGGTGATTCAGTTCTTCCTATAGGAAATAAATCCATACAGTTCCTGCAATCCCCTTTCTCCCACAGCAGTGGCTTTGCTAGGGCAAGGGGATGAAAGCTCAGTCCATGCTCCAGTTGCTTAAGCCAGCAAGATTCTCAACCTTTCTGACCTTATGTCCCACCAACCATAGGTCCCCAAAACCATGGTCCCACCATGATAAACGATGAGCAGGTGAAAGGTCCCTCCCCACCCCCCTCCCCAGCAGCTGGTCAACAGGCAAACCCAAAAAGAGGTGGCAGCAAGCCCGCCACTTCTCTGCATCCCACCTAGACAACCTTCACATCCCATCCCACCGGTTGAGAAACACTGGCTTAAGCAACTTATCAGTGAATTTCCGATGCTAACGCATTCCAGGGGGCAATTTTTCATTCAGCAGGAACATAAGCCAACTGGTAAAATGAGTAAGCAAGACAAACCACACTCAACCATCAAAGAAAGACACGTCCTCTTGTCTATATGCTGTGTAACAATGAGGCTTCTGAACAGGTCCCATGCATGCTTTAAAGATACTCTACCTCTTCCCAGGAAGATTAGCACCTTTTTTTTCCCTTCCGGAACCTCAATGAGTTTTCCATCTCAAAAACCAGAGATGCAGGGATGCCTGGTTGGTCAGACAGGTTTTCAAAACCCAGTCCTTCTCAACCCTTCCACTACTGACAGTTAAACTGTTGCATCTAGAAAGCACAATCCCTTTTCTAGAAGTAATGCTTAATGCAGAAGCAACAGAAAATTAACTCACCATTACTGGTCTGTGTTCTGGTGCTTCCTAGAGAGATTTCTTCCTCCAGCCACCTCAAGATAAGCAGAGACATCAGATCAGCTATAATAAAAGGTACAAAGTTGGACATTGGGTGGCAGCAGTCCTGTGGGAATCTACCTCTAACATTTCAAAAACAGGGATGAGGGGCATCTTCGTGCATACCTTCACAGGCACTTCCCTGCCCTGCCAAGGCATACACAGCTTAGTCTGCAAGGATTTCACTCCTCAGCCTCATTGCAAGAGGCTGCAGTTTGAGCCAAGAAGGAAATAGGCTGTCAACAACATTTTGATGAAACTGCTGCTCTAGGGTAAGCCATTCCTCCAAATCAGAGACTTGTCAGAGCAGCAGGAAGAGTACAAGAGGTAGGATCAGGAAGACAGAGAAGGGGAATGCCTCTAGGGGAGGGAGGCCGCAGAAAGATAGAGGACTAGGAAGTCCTACAGCAGCTGGGGACCTGGTTTGATCAGTCACGGGCCCCAGAGCACATAGGGTCCTTGGCCCAAATGCTGGTACTATTCAAAGGATAGACCCGGGTCCTTGTACAGGCCCAAACTCCAATCCTGGGACCTGTAGAGGTACATCCCCCACCAAACGTGTCCTCCACTGTGTTGCACCAAGCTACTCAACAAGCAGGATGGTTTCCTGCCCTGCCTCCAGCCCCATGCATGGATGTGACTGGGCTGCACAATGAGTGCTGCCTGACAGCAACCCTGGGGAAGCTGTAGCAGGGCCCTAGGGAGTTCGGCATGCTCAACCCAGCCCTGGCAGCAGTGTGGACCCCAACAGCATCCTCCAGCCATCTGCAGCCAGATAGGCAGGGGGTGCACTGGCTGCTGCCTGCTCACCCAGGCTCTTCCCAGATGGGCGGACACCAGCCCTGCACTCCTGGTGGTGCAGGGCAGTGGCACTGGCTCCCACAGGTTTGACTCCCCCCGCAGGCTTTGAGGGCTGTGCTCCAAGTGACTGGGAAATAGGATGAAGGTGCTAGGGCAGGGGTGGGCAAAATACAGCCCACGGGCCAAATATGGCCCACCAAGCCGTTCTATATGGCCCGTGGGGCCCCTAAAAAATTTAGAAAATTAATATTAATCTGCCCTGGGCTGCCTGTCATGCCGCCCTCGATGGCTTGCCAAAACTCAGTAAGTGGCTATCCACCCAAAATAATTGCCTGCCCCTGAGCTAGAGGGAAGGAGGAAGGCAGAGACATAGGAAGGCAGCATAACTTGCCAGAAAGACAGAGACACTGGGGTGGTCATGGGTCTCACCTGCATGCACCAGTGCCTAGCTTAGGTCAGATGCTCCCTCCACTGAGGGGTCTGGCAGAGCTGGGGGTGGGGAGACTGCAGCCCTAATCTGCTCTGTCCCACCTAGGAAATCTGGGAGAACTGAATTGATAACAGGGGCAACATCCTGTATTCCCCCTAGATATAGTCCATCTCCTACTGCTCACCTCCACTCCAGCAGCATGACAGGAGCCAGAAGAGGCCTAGGAGGGGGAATACAAAGGGGGCAGGGGGCTGCAGGCAGCAAGCATCACAACCACTAATGCTCAAGTTATGCTCTTGCACCTCAGGATGCAGACTTAAATTATAGCTTACAGTACTTTTCCTGGCTGCTCTGTAAATTCAACCCCGTCTCCTCCCTCTCCCCTTTTTTGGTTGCAATTTAGTTTAGTTATTTATTGTTTTGTGGCTAGTTGCTTAAAGTTAATTTTTGTTCAACAGCAGTTGTTTGCAGTTCCTTGTTTTATGGTTGCACTTAGCACACAGTTAACTTTTTATTTTTCTGGTTACACATTGAACATAGTTAATTTACTGTTTTCTGGGACTTTGTACATAGTAACATTTTGTTTGTTGGGTTATTTAATTTTTTTTTAATTAACCTGTTTTGATTTTTTTTTTCCATTTGGTCAGTTTTAGCTATTTAGCCTTATTTATTTGGGTTGGATTACTACTGTTTGGGAACCATCAACACTGTATTTGTGTTGTTCATTCAGTTAAGTTCTCTACCTAAGCTGTTCACTGTGTGTTTACTGCCCAATTCTTGTGAAAAGGGAAAATGTGGGCCTTGTAAAGTGATCTCATTAAAGTACTTGTAAGAGGGCCAGCTCACCAGGGGTGGCTATAACATGACCCTGGTAGCAACTCACCCCTGCATCCCTTCCACTCGAAAGTACCCTCCCTTTGCTTTCTCCTGCCACAGCGTGATCTAGTTAATAAAACTTGGAGAGCGAGGCTGCCCACAGGTCTTACAGTGAGCTGTAACCTCTCTCTTGGACACTGCTTTGTGGGCCTTCCTGGCCCATATGCGCCTCCCAAGGACGCCCATTGCTTCATGGACTAATCATGGCCTCCATAACTCCCCTACAGCTGTGCCTATGCCTTGCAGATATTTCCACTCATTACTTAGGTGGGCTCTTTTTGCCTCAAACCTCCTTAGATCTCCACTCCCTTGTTGGGGCCTTGGTCTTTCTTGTCTCCAACCCACTACTCTGGCTGGTCCCTTTAGCCTAGACCCATTATACCAGGCCAGGCTTTTTTTTTTTTTTTCCAGCTCCAGCCTTAGTTTTGTCCTCTTAGGCTTTTAGCTCTACCTCTCCCAGGCTGTGGGCTCCCTGGCCTCAAGCTCTATCCCTCCCTGGGCTATGGGTTCCTAGCCCTATTTCTGCCCCTCCTGGGCATCACTGGGCTCCCTGGCCCTTGATCCTGACCCCTGGCAGGGCTCAAGGCAGTTACATGCCCCTTGAGAAGTAATGGGACCTCCAGACCACCTCTACCTAGTCCCAACCAAACTGCCAGGGAAAACTCATATGAAAGACATAAGTGCTCTGGCCCTAACTAAACTCTCAGCACGCTGGCTGCATATCAAGTCCCCCACACATCCTGGGCACTCATTCTTTGCCAGCCTTCAGCAACATACTTGCTGTTCCCCAGCATAGCAGTGTCCCAGATGCTAGCTCAGCCAGTCAGCTTGCTTACCATTACAGCCCTCTCCCTGCAAAGCTCTTCCCTCTACAGCTTCCAGAGCCAGACTGACTACCTGGGCTCAAGTCTTGGTTTATATGCTGCTCCAGCTCTGCCCACTTCTGGTCAGGTGACCTGCAGCAGTACTGTGTCCTACTGGACTGTTACTGTGCTACCAACACAGCAGTAGGCACACTCAGCTTTTAGCCTCTAGCTACTTATCCCTTTGTAGCTAGCCTTTGTTTGTCTCTCCAAGTGCTGTCTACTACTGCTTTTTCCTCTTAAAATAACAGAGGCCCTAGGCTTCCTGTTACACACTGTAAAAGAGAAAATCCTAGGCACAATGCACAACTCAGTGCCCACAGTTGCACATAGCTACTGGCAGGGAAAGACACAAAAGTATTAACCATGCTACCCTTGCCCAGGATGCTCTTCCTTGGCCAGCTGGGCTGCAGTAATCAGCAATAAAAGGCACACAAAAGACATGGAGGACTTCATTGCTTAGTGATCCAGACACAGGCAGGGAAATGATGAGAAATCCTCCCCACCCACCCTCCAGAGCTAACTGGCCCTGAAGTAACTGGCATTCAAAGGCTCATAATTTAGCAAGTCTACCTACCAACAAAATCCCAAAGCCTCCAGCAAGGGCCAAATGTTCCAGAAGCCTCACCTTGGAAAGTGACATGACTAGAGGCTTCACCCACCCACAACAGCCCTTAACTCATCCAGGCCCAAGTGGCCCAAATGAAGCAAGCACAGAAAAGGAATTGATACATTGACCCACTTGCCAAAACCATCAAAAATCATTAGAGGATGAAAGGCATAACTGAAAGAAGCACTCCATTTAATGCAGAGACTGGCTGGGAGTAGACAGCACTGTTCCATCATCCACTCTGGTTGGATCAAGATGTCCCATGCACATTGACAAAGAGGCTCACAGAATGGCCAGGAGACCAATTACCGTAATTGGAAATCTGCACGCCACAAAAATAGCACACGCACTGGCAAGCAGGCAATCACTCAGGATGTATGCAGCAAGGCAAGCACATATGGCATCTCTTGTTTTCCTAGCCTGCTTTGAACCCATGCTGTTTTTGGGGGTATTTTCTGGCTTTAGGAAATGATGACCAAGCCAGCAACCTGGGTCATCTCCAGGTACAGAGTTTCATCTCTACATTTGCAGACCTTGTGCAGACTGGAGCAGGCCACAAGTGAATGTGCATTTCCAATGCTGTCATCCAACTAATTCTGGAAGCAGGGGCATGTTCCCTACAGCCTCTTAACTGCACACAGGACCACTATTCTGCCATTCTTCAGTGGTGCAATACTATGTTTTGTGTGGCCCCATGTTGTCTGGGCACTGCTTCATAAGACACAGCAGGAAAGGGCCAGTGGGATACCACAGAATGCAGGTTGCTACCTATACCCTTTTGATGACCTTGCCATTGGGAGGGAGTAAGTTTCCAGCTTGTCCAAACATGTAAGCACTTGTTGTCCTCAGAACCCTGGTGCTAAGAGCATCTTGCCTATGCACCTACAGTTGGTATGTGCGCCATTTCTCCAGTAGTTCACCAGGTCCAGAAGGATTAGGGAATTCTATTCCTTGGGGTTAAAGTATCTGCAGGGTCCTTCAAGCCCCACCAATCTTAAGCGAGCTATTATTTCAAGCATATCTCTGATGCAAACAGCCCACAGGTTAAAAAAAAAAGCCTCCACACGTCTTTGCAAACCTCTACTACCATGACCATAAACAGTTGATTTGCCAATACCACACTGGTTCATCATAGTCCTGGCACAGTCTTGTGTGGCCTGTTTCCAGGCTGTGATGGCAATATACTACTACTACACTGTTATGACATGAGGAAGCTGCTTGTATATGCCCATGAAGGTCTGCCTCTTCATGGGCACATCTACATGTACAATTATGGCACATGACTAAACAGAGCTTCTTGCTCCAGAGTTAAAATTGCTCCTGGGCATGCTATTTAAACGTGTGCCTGAGAGCAATTAACTTTGGAGCAATAAGGTCCACAGTTTATTCATGTGTAGCATGTGGAGCTTGGGCGGAGCAGCCCCAGCTGGCAGGAGGCTTGGAGGTCAACCTGCCAACCCACAGCTGCTCTCCCTGGCTCAATGTGCTGTGGAGGGGCTGGCTGGGGCATAAGGGAGCTTCAGTGCCAAACTAAAAATTAGTTTACTCCAGCCTAATAGGTGTGGACATGTAGATGCCAAGACATTTACTGAGCAGCTAATTAGTCAACTGCACAGTAAATATCTTGTGTAGACGTGCCCCATGTGGACAATCTGCCACCAGTACTCATCAACCCTTGTCCACAGAGCAATGTGGTCCCACCATTCCCTGGTAGATCTACCCTAAGATCACCTCTACATCTGGGTCAATAGGAGATGGGCTGGGCTGGACAAACCATCTTTAGGTAAGTAAAACCTGCTACGTAGCATATACACTTCTACTTCCCAGTGAATGGATTGCTTCCCACTAGGGCTGTGCTATGCTTCGGACCATGCTTCAGATCCAAAGAAGCTTCGGATGCTTTGGCATCTGAAGCAGCATGTCCAGATTGAAGCTCTGATTTTGTTAGGCTTTCCAAGGTGGTTAAGAGCTTCCAAACCACTTCAGAAAAACTTCGGAGCTGCCTCAGAGATCCAGTCACAGGGTATAATGGGGAATCAATGAAATATCTTTAACTCTATTGTTTCTTGTCCGATTTGGATTAAATGTGCAGAGCTGGTAGCTTCTGCTGAGAGCCTGAAGCCTGCCAAGCTTCAAGAAGATCAGTGCAGAGATTTGGGGGGAATTGCACCTCAAGCTGCAGACAAGCAAAACTTGTGACATGGGTGACACTGTGTGTGTTCAGGCGCAGGGATGGTGAAAGCTGCAGGGATGGTGGCCCCTGCTGTGGTCATGAAGCCTGCCAGCTGTCAAGGAGATAAGTACAGGGCTTCTGGGTTCTGCGGCCCTGTAGTTTCATAGTATGTAGGGTCGGAAGGAACCTGAGTAGATCATCAAGTCCGACCCCCTGCCAGGGCAGGAAAAACTACTGGGGTCAAATGACCCCAGCAAGGTGTACCTCTAGCTTCCTCTTAAAGACCCCCAGGGTAGGAGCCAGCACCACTTCTCTTGGAAGTTGGTTCCAGATCCTAGCCTCCCTGACAGTGAAGTAGCGCCTCCTAATGTCTAGTCTGAATCTACCCACTGCCAGCTTGTTTCAGTTATTTCTAGTCACTCCTGGTAGTGCTTGGGGCAACAGGGACTCTCCCAATGCCTGCTGGTCCCCTCTGATTAGTTTGTAACAGGCCACTAGATCCCCCCTCAGCCTTCTCTTGTGGAGGCTGAACAGGTTCAGGTCCCATAGCCTCTTCTCGTAGGGCCTACCCCGCTGCCCCCTGATCATGCGGGTGGGCCCTCCTCTGGACCCTCGCCAAGTTGTCTACATCCCTCTTGAAGTGCTGCACCCAGAACTGGACACAG
>NW_017728886.1:120541956-120586537 GCF_001723895.1 Crocodylus porosus
AACAGGGTGCTTTTTACCCCCTCGTCCAAGTCACTGATGAAGATGTTGAACAGTGCAGGCCCAAGGACCGAGCCCTGCGGAACCCCACTGCCCACATCCCTCCAGGTCGAAAAATGACCCATGCACCTAGCTGCTGACAGGCAAAACTCATGCCATGGGTACTTGTGCAACTGACTGTCTCTGTCTTGGGGCAGTTGATTGTCTCTATTGATTATTTCCTCTCCTTAGTCTGCGGTTTTATAGGTGTTAATCCTTGCTAATTAAGGTTGTTATGAGTTAATTAGCAAGGATTAACACCTATAAAACCATAGACTAAGGAGAGGAAATACTCGATAGAGACAATCAACTGCCAAGACAGAGATATTCAGCTGCACAAGCACCCATGGCACGAGTTTTGCCTGGCAGCAACTTGAGGTGCAGTTCCCCACAAACCCCTGCTCCTATATTCTTGAAACTTGTCAGGCTTTGTGGCCGCACCAGGGGTTGCCACCCCTGTAGTTTTCACCCCACTGTGGTGTAACACATAGATGTGACATGAGTTTTGCTTTCAAGAATTTGAGGTGCAGCTCCCCCCTAACCCTGGCACTGAACTTCTTGAAACTTGGCAGGCTTTATGGTCTCAGCAGAGACTACCACCCCTACATGCTTCATCCAATTCAGACAAAGAACAGAGTGATAGATATTTCATTGATTCCCCATTATACCCTATGGCTGGATCTCTGAGGTGACTCCAAATCCTCGGAGCCGTTTTGGCCAGATCAAATCATAACCCTGGTCCGGAGCTCCGGATCAAATTGCTGGCATCCGAAGTGGCCAGATCCTAAGCCGGATTGAATAGGTGCCTACTCGCACAGGCCTACTTCCCA
The DNA here is from genome assembly GCF_001723895.1 of Crocodylus porosus. NCBI lineage: Eukaryota > Metazoa > Chordata > Crocodylia > Crocodylidae > Crocodylus > Crocodylus porosus. Next base: position 120,542,823 of record NW_017728886.1, read on the forward strand.
CTCTCACACATAGGCCTTGCTGGATGTCCTACTGCAGGGGTTGTCAACCAGGAGTATACATACCCCTGGGGGTACTTGGGAAAGCCCCACAGGATACAAGGCAGCGGCGCAGAGAAGCGGGGGGCACTTCCAGTTTCACCGCCGGCGCTTCTGGTTTCGCCACTGCATGCAAGCCCCCCCTCCCACTCTTGCTCATCTATTAGCTGCCAGGGGATCCTCCCACCCCCCCTCATCAGTCAGCTGCCAGGGGACCCCACTCCACTCATCAACTGGCTGGGGGACTCCCTGCTTTTTGACCAGCCACCTGAGGTACACCAACCAAAAAAAAGGTTGAAAACCCCCATCCTACTGTGTCCACTGATTGCCTTCCTAGGTCCCAGAAGACTCTTCAGCATCTGAGTCACTGCCCCAAAATGTGAATAATTGTGTGTTGATAACAAAAAGATCCCTAATAAGATCCAGCCTTTGCCTTTAGAACCCTAGCTAAGCATTTTGTTGCCTGGTACAGGTCATATGCAGAGTGCCCCCCCTACATGTGCTGCCACATAATTACTTACATTTGATTTGGTGCCCTCCATGCAAGGGCACCTGATGCTGCTGACACCACCCTTACTATGGTACTGCTTGCCTTGCTCTAGTATGATTGATCACTAAATTGATCAGTGAGCTTGGCAGCAGTGATGAATTCTAGCCTATAAGGATGCAAAGGCCATATTTACTTGCAGCCTTAGAACCAGAGGAGGAAGACAAGTGATCGCTGGACTGATTCTTAGAAGTGTCCATTTTTCATGGTGTATGGGATCATCCAATTTATAGCTGAACCCAGAATATGCCAAACACAATGTGGATGCCTTTGGTACAACCAGAAGCCAATCAATTCCCATCCACAATGAGGATTACCACAATTGGATATTCATACCTTGCATGCATTGTCTTTTAACTACTTACGGTTTTGCTCAAACTAAAATTTAAAAAAGACTCTGGGGCAAATTCAGCTGTTCCCTTGTCCTGTACATACTCAGTAAAATAGAAATTGGTCCTTTATAAATGCAAAAGCGTTGTCCAGAGTGAAGTATGAAAAGATAAAAATATTTGGTACAAATAATTAAATACCAAACGAATGTGAATAGATGCTATGTTAAGAAAGATATATTACGTGAACTTTAAACAGGGAGAAAAGTTTTCCCTGATATTTCCTATGGGAAAAAACTCATTAACTACTTCTTTTTTTCAATGAGTTCTAGGCCTTTGTCAACAGTTACCAAAATATCATGAAATACATCCTTAGTGGTTAGCCCTATCACTGCACACTTTACTCTGAAGGTACTATTTACAGGGGACTGGAATTACATAATTTCTGAAATGCTTCTTTTATACTGAACAAATGAAAGGAGCTAGTAGAAAGCCCATAACATATAATGTTAGGACTACAGAGAGGAGATAAACATTTTTTGTTTTCTCAAAGTTTAGTTTATTACTGTATTTTGGGTTAAGAGGTAAAACTTTCTTTTTTAACAATATGCTAAGTACAGATAGGGTGTATCTAACAGTGGTTCTCAACCTTTTTTAGACTCAAAGCACCTCACATTAGACTCAAGGTACCCTTCAAATTAAGAACATGCCAGGTCTTCATCTTAACTTGTTTTTTTGACTACAGGAAAAGAATAATGCAATTCTTCTGTTGCAAAAAACATATAGAGACCACAGCAGGTCAGAATGTTTGCACACCTAGCAGTGCCAACATTGAGTGGTATCCTGTGGCACCCTCAAAAGGATTTCATACCACCCCAGGGTGCCACAGCACTCTAGCTGAGAATCACTGAGAATCATATGCTAAGGGTGGATATAGTGACACAATGGCTACATTTTCCAGTTTTGCTGTTTGGAAGGCCCAACCATAATGGTTACACATTGGTTCTGAGTCACCTCTTCAGGCACAAACTGCTGGAATTCATCCTGGAGGACCAGATACTGGTACTGCTGCTGCACTGCTCCAAGGTTTCTGCCAGGAGGTACCAATTCTGAAGCATGGCCAGGGCTAGCAGTGATGTGCTACTTAATGGCATCATCCAGCTTAGATGTAGGGATTTTGCTGAACTGCTTCAGAACCAATAGCAAAACTGGGTTTGGAGATACCATCCAGTGTTATACCCTCCTCCCTGATGGTGCTGCTCATGATTAGCAGGACTGAATTCTTTTAGCTCCAAGGCAGTGAAATCTGGCCCCCGGCCTCTGCCAAATCTAGATAATGGAAGCATCTATCAGCAAGAGATTTAATAGAAGTTGAAAGTCAAACACAGAAACATGTCGTTTATATAAAATCTTAACTAATTAGATTAATTCAATTAGATTAATGGACTTAATTTAATTAGATTAATGTTTATACAGTGCTTTAAAGATTAAAAGTGGCATATAAATGAACTGCTAGGTAGTATTGTTATTAATAAGTACTACAACAACTTGGAGGAGATGAAATCTTCCTTTCCCTATTTAAAAAAAAAAAAAAGAGTGGGCCAATAAAAGACTTAGGGCCTTGTTATACAGTAATTTTGAATGGCTCCTGGAGCTCTTAACCCCTGGACTGTCTACACATTAAAGTGGTTTTACGTACTCATTATGCAGCTCAAAATAACACCCAGGGCAGAATTAGCTCTGATCCACACTATCCAGCTTCTGTTCCATTAAGGTGTGGCCACTCCCCACATATTTGCCACCCAAGTTGAAGTCCTTCAGTATCCCAGGATCTCTCATACCCCTGCCCATAGAGCAGGGATAGAAAGAAGCCTGTCTTGGTTCACCAGCCCTTTAGTGGCAACTCACAACTATATCTCCTAGTCCTGCCTCTGCTTACCAGGTCTCTAGTGGCAAGTCACAGCTATGCAGATAAGGGAAAGTCAAAGATTTCTAGACTAAGGGTGTGACTTCTCCAAACTCCAAGCTAGTACTAACACTGATCAACATTTGTGTGGCTCATGGTGTAAAGTGTAACAAGGCCCTTAAAGAGAAAACTTAATGGCTCAGGAGACTAGTAAGTGTACCATCCCCGTCCTCATTTCTGGGAAGATGGCACAGGGAGAAGCTGATTTACTAGTATGGACATCATCTCTGTTCATGATGACGGTGTTTTTGGAGGGCTCCTGCTGCTCAGATGGGTTTTTCAGGAAGCAACTTCAGAGTTTTGAACATATTCTGTTGGGGAACTCACTAGTCATCTCTGCTGAGAGTGATGGGCAGAGCGGCAGCTCAGTCCCTGCACTCAAGGACCAAAGTAGATACTATTTCACGGGTTACTGCCTCCTGTCAGCTCCTTATAGACTCCCACACTGCCTTCTCCCTATCTTTAGCAAGTACTAGATCACTGCACAGTACCCGCCAGTACTGTGCAATGGGCATTAACTGTAATGCCACCACTACTGTGCAGTAGCAAGAAGCTACTGTGCAGTAGCTTGACACAGCAATGTAGGGTCAGAAATTACCTGTACATTGCTGGGACTGCACAGTACCACTGGGTACTGCGCAGTCCTGGTGGCACATGGGTCATTTCCCTCACCTTAGAGGCCTGGTTCATGGAATCATAGCAAAAAAGAGCTGGAAGAGACCTTAGGAGGTTGTCTATACAATGTGTCACTCTCTGGGATATGAAGAACTGTAGGGTAACCTGTTATGGGAAAGAGAACCTTTCCTTAAAAATTAACAGGGGCTAGTCACACACAAGTAAAGAAAAGAGATCAAAGCTAAAAATGCAGAAAGGAGTAGTAAACAATGCTCAAATAATTGTTTTTAAAAACACTGAAAATTAATAAACAGGAAGTCAAAATAACTGAGATGATAAATGCAATTATTGAAAAGAAAAATGGGCAAAGCTCAGAAGAACAACCAAAATATCAGAGGCAAGTTCTAAAATAAACAACAAAGAAGGAAAGTTGGTAATAAAACCTTGGTATTAGGCCCCTCTAATTAAATACTGCACTTTCCATGCCAGTGTTCATGATAGAAGTTGTTGTTTTGACTTATGGTTGTTTGATAACACTAACATTTTCTCAGGCTTTGGTTTCATGAATTATACCTTCACCAAAAAGCCAGCATAAAATTGCAGCTGAAGACCCAGAGCTACAAGCAGATCCACTATTGAGGGGCCTCAGGGTCAGATCCAGCTTGGTTACATAGGTACCTACACTTAGTTATTGCAAGGGCCCTGAAAATATTGGGAAGAGATCTTTTTCTGCTTATTAGGTACCCGTTTCACCCTGTCCCTGTGAATCCATTAACTTGCATACTTTTGTAACATGGCATCATCTTAGCCTTAAGTCTAAGTCACAAAAAGCAGCAAGCAGGAGAGACTCAAGCAGGATGGGATAGTTTCACACTAAGGCACCTAAGGCCACATCCAGATAAGTGGGAACATACATTTCCCAGCAACTGTGCTGGCCCCAGCAGCCTTACTGGGGTCCCAGGGCCTCAGGGAGATGAGCTGCAATGCTTCTTTAGTTGGGAGCCTGGCCGGCAGCTGGAGCATGGCTCCAGCCAGCCAGGCTCTGGTTTTGGGTGGTGCACATTGCTGCCACGTACACCATCCCAGTTTTTTTCAGCATGGGTTTGTTTCACTCTGGGATTTCCTGGGGTCAGAAAAACCCAAACCCCTGCGCTGCAAAGTAACAGCGCGGGGAATGCCTATATGTGCAGCGTGTGGCACCACAGACAGGTCTGCTGCATTACATACTGCATGTCTGTGCTTATCTGGACACAACCTAATAGGTGAGAGAGGATCTGGTCCTTAGGACCTTGACCCAGAAGAGAAATCCAATTTGAGCAGGTGTAGATGTTGAGGGTCCCCACACAGGAAATGGGGAACCTCCACAAGGGTGCTCCAAATAGAGAATGTCAGGCACCTAAGTGCCATATACAGAGAATGGGGAGAGGTAGGCATCTTCACAGCACAATCCAGAAAAGCCCAGATGCACCTGAAAATACCCAGTAGGAAATGCTAAGCACAAGATGCATCTAAACTTGCAAGGGCTTCTGCACCTGCTTCAGGCTGCACATTAAGAGCCAGATTCTATTGCATCTATTCATCATGTACGTGGACTAAAGTGCCCAAATGTGGTTCTATTCCACCCTGCTCAAGGCCTGAAAATCCATTAATTCCTCTACTTTTATAACACACCATCATCTGACCCTTCAAAATGAGTCACAAAGGCAGGGAAGAGGAGGAGGACTGTCCCAGCCGCCTGCTGAGGGTTTAGATTGAGAGTGTGGTCAGGGGTAGAAATGTAAGAAAGATTTCTTGACTTAAGGAAAACACAACTACCCCTAGTACCAAGACAAAGAAAGACAGACAAAAGCAATTTGTGTCGGCAACTTATCGGCAGTCCCTCTGATGCCCAATACACAGCAAGCTTCTCTTTCCACAAAGTTCAGCGAGGTCAGGCGTCCCTGAACAACACTGTCTGAGGGGTGCCGGGAAGGACCCAGGAATGCAGTTCTTGGGCTCCTCGAGGTCCACAGGCCCACTGACCCAGGCAACAGCTAACTAATCCTTTTCACAGAGCTGCATCTTCCTTCTGAGTGGTTTCCAAATATTTCAGCTAATTTATAGCTTCTGAAGGACACTGATAACGTACGACCACTTAGATTCCTTTTTCTTCAACTGTCCTTAGACTGACCAATAGCAGTACAAGCCTTGCATTCCTTTGATAAGGTAATTTTAACTGTGCCACAGGGCCTTACTACTTCTAGGCTTTGCTAAATTTACTAGGCCTTACTTTACACAAGGCCTCACTACATCTTAAACTATAATTAGGCTTTTAGCAACAACTTATAGCTTAATATCTAAACAAATACAGAAAAACACTTAGTCTAATCTTCATAGAGCCTTCAGCAAGCACTTTTATCACACAGACATACTTTTCAGCTGCCACACAGGACCCACTTCTGCATTAACAGTTTTACAGGGACTCAAGCAAAGTGGAGTAGAATCACACTTAGGAACCTAAGTCTGCTTACATGTCTAATAGCTGGAATACAATCTGGCCCTAGCCTCCTCCATCCACTGAGTATTTAAAGCACCTAAGCCTATTTCTGAATGCAGGTCCTTGATTGACCAGTGCTGATGCTGGTTCCCAACTTGTTTGTATTAGCCTAATGGTTAGAGGGCTAATCTAGGAAGTGGCAGAACTAGGTAATAAGACCCTTCTCAGCCTGGAGGGGGTGGGGAACAAAAATCCACACTTGCTACTTCCCAATGAGTCTCTAAAGCACCAGGCCAGGAACAGGCTGGATCAGGCATTGTCCATTCACTGGGTAGCCAAGAGACATAGGACCAGAAGAAGTAGGAGTGAAACTGTGTGGGCCAGTGAGGAAAGGGGGAGTCCTGGGTTTCTGTTCCTGCTCCCAACATGTGTTTGCATTTCACATTAGAGAGTCACTGATTTAAAAACAGGTAGTTCACCAAGGCATGCCTCTTCCCAGCTGCTGCCTAATCGTTTGGATGCCCCTATTCATCAGTTGATTAAAGGCCAGGTCCTGTTCTACCTAGCAGACACCTAAACTGGGCCCTGCTCGGTCACTGTCTATACATGCATTTCAATTCAGTTAATTACTCCACTGGAAGATACTACTGTCCCTGCCAGTACTATCTTACAGCAGAGTTAATTAGTTTACTGTACCCTAATACCTGCACACATACAGATAGTGGCACTTTACTGCAGAGTTAATTAGTCTACTCCACAGTAAAGCTCACATATAGATGCACCCAGAGAACTACAAAAGAAGCGACATGAATCCTTTTGCAGGGACTAAGGAGAGTGGAACAGGATTACGTGTAGGAGCCTCATGTGGGGATTAGGATCTGGCCCTAAATGTCTACCAACAAAGTCTCTTAGATTTCTACCAGTGGGCTTGAACATTGCTACCTAAGTCTTGGCAGCATGGAGCAGTCTGAGCCTAAACAAGAGTAGAATTGTCAGATGAGACATCCCTACATCCTTCTCTCCACAAGACCTGATGCAGTGAGCATCCTCAGAGCTTGCCTGCCAGATAAGCCCTTGCACAAAACACAGATTGGAGGAGGAAGAAGTGGTTACAGGGAGTCCTTCTACTCCCTGAATGTCCCACTGGAAATGTTGGTCTCATGTCTTAAAACTACAGTAGATGTGGGGGAGGGAAAGGAAAGCTTGTACAAAATAAATGCCAATAGGTAGAAAACTGAACTAGAGAGCAGTCAGAATGGGTGCTGCTGGTACTTTCTGTTCCCCATCAATCTCCATTTGAGGAGTGTATCAATAAAATTCAGTTTTCTTCTCTGTTGTCATGCTAGGTATTGGCCAATTAACTGCTGCTGTTCCAACTGAACTTCTGTAGCAATAATGTAGACAATCATTACTTATCCAATATGCAAAGTGCAGACTGATGGATGGAGGCCTAGTTAACATTACAGAGCTTTTACAGCCAGGTACTTTACAGCATGATATCAAGTTCTGTGATTATATCATGTGCTTTTCCAAGAAATGTCACAGTTGCATTTAGAGCTGTCAGCTTCACCCAGGGGGTTTAATGGCTATACTGAAGCAAAGCCTGTTAAAAAATACCCAGATATAATGTTCTTTCTGAAGATCAAACAAAGAAGTGTACATTGACAAAGTTGTGGAGAGATGTTGCTTAGTAAAGAATTAGTGTCTGAAAATTCCAGATTGTGCTTTATTTTCAGGTTCAGGAGACAGAGGCAAACTGTTCATATTGTATTACCATGAGCTAAGTTTATACCAGGGCATTTGGGGAATCATCAATAGCCCATTTCTGGGAAAGCAGAAAGGCAGCACTTCCCATTTCCCTATCTGTATTTTCTGAGCTATTCCTCTTGACAGTCCAGCATAGCTTCTCAGCCTCTTAGGCTCAGATCCTCCAAGGTATGTGGGCAATTCCTATTGATAAATCAGTGCTGTAGGTATCTGTGACATCTCTGGGAAATATGAGGCCATAACAGGGTCCTGCTTCAGGGGTGGCCTTGATGCCCTTTCAGTCCCCTCAGCCTTTGTAAACCTGGCTTTCTTTGGGCAATCTCCCCTCCTTCTCCTCACCTGCCATGCCTTGATGTATTTATCTTTTAAAAAAAGAGACACTGCCAGGGCTTCCCAAGTCAGATCTCACACTCCTGAGCACAGGCGTCTCCACTCACCACCTTAAGGGCTAATTACACCACTCCAAGACCCCTTACACCATGCCCACACCTCACAGATGTTACTCATTCCTGCCAACATGCACTGCTTCTGAGCTACAGGCTTCCAGCCCCAGTCCTCATCCCTTGGTCTCTGGCTGTAACCCCTAGTCTTTGGGTCCTGGCAACTCTCCTAGTGGAGTCAAGATTTCTGGGCTCCTCTGGCCCCACTAGTCTCCAGATGTGGGCTTCCTCAGCCTTCATCCCATCTCTGGACCCTGGCCCTGCTCATGGGCCAGTGAGACCCTTGGGCTCCCTAGCCCTGTTGATTCTTACCCCTCCTGGGCTCTCTGGCCCTGCTGACGTTCACCTGTTCCTGGGCTATAAAACGCCAGGCACTGGCCTTCTGGCCCCTCTCTCCATTCTGGGCCAGCTGGGAGCTTCTTACCTCCCCTTAGTCCCATCCACAAACCACCAGAGTTGTTTGCCTCCAGCTCAGATATTGCCCAGGAACCCTGCTGTCCAGGAGCTGCTCTCCACATGACTCTCAGGGCTAGACACCCTGATGAGCTGAGTGAGGCCCTAGGCTTATACACTTCAAGCCCAGCTCTTCTGGTCAGATGACTCTCTAATTGGCCCCTGCCACACCTGCAGGCTGCTCATGTGACAGATGCACTAAGCTTTGGGAATCTGTACTTTAGTCTGTTTTGACTAAGAGAACTCAAAGGGCTTGACAAAGCTGAAAAAGTTCCAAACTGAAAGCTAAAGTAAAGTAGGATTAAGACCTGAACCTACAAAGTGTTAATCAACTGCTCAAGATTAGTCAGTGCTTTTAATTACCATTGAGTTCAATGGGTGTCAAGCACTTTCCAGGACTTGATCAGACCCTGCAAAATTGAGTGCCTTCTATGCACTTTATAGTGTGTGCATATGCATATACACACACACACACACACACACACACACACACAAACATATGAGTAAACATAAATCAGCAAGTTTCTTAAGCCTCTTCTCTTGCTGACTGGGAGAGGCTGTCAAGCTGTATCACTTCAGTGTCAGAAAAGGATTAAGTGAGGCCTGTGGAAAGTCTGCACAGTAACTTGTGACAAAGGGGATTGTGAGAAAGGGAGCTTGAAACTATGCCTGGAGGTTTTTAAAAGTACAAAATAAACACAAGCCAGGGGACCATCTCCTGTACAACTCTGGTGTGCACTGGGGAAACTACTTTTCCTGTTGTGGCACTGTTATCTTGAGTCTGAAGGACTCGCGCTCCATTGGCAGGGCCAGTTTTCCTTCCCCACCAATCAGGTGAAGGCAGGAGCAAGCTTGCCCCACCCTGACCCAGGGGCAAAGGGAGGGAATGGGGTGAGGAATGGACCTGAAAGGGAACTAACCCCTTGAGCTTCCTGATTGGTCTGCTCCCAATCCAGAGGTGGAGCCTCTGAAAGGAATAAAAAGCCAGTGGGCCCAGCACACGGGGAGCTGTCAGTGAGGGACGATGAAGGTGAGGGCTGTAAAAGAGCTGGTTGAGCAGACCAGCGGGGCAGAGCTGTTGCCATAGAAGTGCCCTGAATTTGCTTCTGGTGGGGAGAAACCGCAAGCAGCTGCATCCCCAGCCCCCCCGTCATGGAGGGAACCATGGCAATAGTGCACAGATCAGTGCATAGAGCACCCAGGAGTGGACAGGACCTTGGTAGCTGTATGAGGCAGTGTGGGTCTCCAACCCTGCACGAGGCAGGAACAATGATGCACAGATTGGTGTACAGAGGGTCCAACAGTGGACAGGACTTTGGTGGCTGCCCAAGGCATTACAGGTCCCTAACCCTGCATGAAGCAGGAGCTAGGCCATTTGTGCACAGATCAGTGCACAGGGTCATACAGCTGAGAGGATACCACGGCTGCTCGAGGCAACACGGGTCCTGGTGCACAAGGCAGTGCACGGCAAGCTAAGAGAGGGCTGATAGGCCCTGGTGGCTGCACAAGGCAGCTCAGGCCTTCCTGTCACAAGTAATGACTGGATGGGTTGACAACCTCTGTGACAGAGGATGCTGGGAGTCATGAGTTACCCAGGGTGAGGGGATTCTCACAGGGGAGGAGGGCCCTTCCTCACTGTGGGTGATTAAAGGGAAGCCCCTGAGAGGGAACAATTGCCCCCCACCCCACCAGGTGCAGAGTGGGATCTAGGGCCCCTGTTTATTAAGGGTGGTGCTATGATTATGGACCCCTCCTAGTTGAGTGACCTGGGAGAGGATAATGATGTTTTATTAGGTAATGGGAACTTTTCCTGGGTTGCCATTTCTTCTTTGGGCGCAGCTGCAGAGCCACTGTGGTGATTTGGTTCCTTACGTTGTTGGGATTCCTGTTGTAACCCTGCTTTCTTATTGTTGTACTATAAAGGACTGTAAGTTGTTTTTATGTCTGAACTCATTGTATGCATTAGCTGTATATGTGTATTCCATTTGGTGTAACCTTATAGTGTATGTTGAATTATTGTCCCATGACTGCCAGGTATTCCTATCACTGATTTGTAGACTAACCCATGCTTTATCATCAAGTGCTCCTTCACCTGCTGCTGGGAGGGTTCTGTCGAGGAGGCAAGGCTGCAAACTAATTGGAAGTCCATAGAGGGTTAGACCTGTGCTTGAGTTCAAGGTTAAAAAACAAAGGGTTATTGTCTCTGTAAACCTATATTTGTCAATAACACTTGTGTGTATATCTATATCTATGTGTATATCTATGGATATAAATATCTGTAGATATAGATAGGTAAGTTTATGGTCGTAAGTTTCATATCATGTTGTATCATTAAATCTGTAAATAGTTAAATATCCCTGGGTGTCCTTGGTCCCTAAACAGCTCTGTAGGAAAAGGAAGTGAGCTGGCTTGCAGCTAGGCACCCACCCTCCCCACAGCATACACGCACCTGCTGAATCCCTTCAACTGGAGAGGGGGTACCTTCTGCGTAGAACCTGGGTTACACTGAGATATATGGTACAAACTGGTGCTTAGAATAAAATAATTACAAGGGTTAGCATGGTCCCTAGAATTACAGACAACCTGAAGTTTCACTTTCTAATTCCTGAGGTCTGAAACCTTGAGCGGCTGCACCCTTCCTTTTAGCCTTTCTTTTCTACTTGAGAGAGCAGGAAGAGCCTAAATCAAATAAAATTTACTAACTTGAAAAAATGCCTACATCATTTTTGCTTTTTCTTATCCCTTTTCTGGTTTCTTTATTTCCTTTTCTCTGTCTCCCCTTCGATCTCGCTCACATTCTCACTTCCTCTTTATATCTGTTTTTATCCTTTCTGTCCTGTGCTCTCCAATGGATCTCTTCCTTTTTCAGTGGCTTTTAAAATTGCTATACATATGTAATAAATCCAGATAGTAGATCTGCCTAGCCACTTAGTTATAGAAAACCAGTTGCCTCTTGATGAATTATTCATAATAGAGGATAATCAGCAGAAGAGCAAAGAAGACAGAGATGAGGAGCAAGAGAATGCCAGATACTGGAAAAACCTGTTTGTGGCCCATCATGTTAGTGATATTCATGTCATAATCAATGTATTTCTCAGAATGACCAGGGGGAATCTGCTGTGAAAGAACTTTTTGGTCTTTCAAATAAAGACATAATTATATGTTTCATACAGTTTGGTTATTTAGCATCTTGTTTGTACAGTGATTAGAAATAAGCAAACCCTTACTGCAAGTTTGGTGTGGTCATACATTCACACAGCAGGCTGGATTGTAACCTGACTAGACCAACATAAGGATTGTAACATTACTAGATCAACTGGATTGTAATACTACTCGATCAACTATGGCAGCAGAATAAGGGCTCCATCTTTTACTCATGCAAGCACCATTACCCATTGTCGTGTGAGAAGTCCCATGGGCTATCTCCTAAGAGGTTGTTTGACCTAATCCAAACCCCACTGAAGTCAATGTGCGTGTCTACATGTGATGCTTTACTGTGCAGTATACTAATCTACTGTGCAGTAAAGCATCACTGTCTACATGTTTGTGGCATTTACTGCACAGCAAATTGGGCTACTGCACAGCTAGCTAGTACCTGTAAATTCAGATACTAGATTAATTGTGCAGTGGTTACTGTGGAGTAACACTTGTGTAGATGCTGACTGGGAACAGATTTGCAGGGGACCATAGGGGACAGGGAACTCTTTGCCTCCTGTCCCAGCTCCTGGCTTCCAGCATGGAGCTGGCTGCACTGGGGGTTAAGCAGGGGCTGGGTCCCAGCCCTGGCCTGCTCCCTGGAGCAGCCAGCTCTGTGCCAAGCAGGGCAGCTGCCAGCAAGCCCCTTGATTCCCCGCCTGGCAGGACGATTGCCAGCAGCTGCCCCACAGCCAGGACAGCTTCCAGCAAACCTCTGAGGCAGGGAGCTCCTTGGCAGCTGTGTCCCAGTGGGCATGGGGCCAGGAGAGGTCTTCCTGCTGCAGATGTGCCCTCCTGATGTGCTTGGGGCCAGGCAACACCTGCTGCTCTAGTAACAGAGCTCTTCCGGCCCCATGCATATTGAGACTGGTCCCTTGTCAACCCCTGCACTAGCACCTAGAGGAGCCTGAAGCTCCCCCTGGTTGCTGCAGTGGGGCAGAGCAAGGAAGGAGCTGCCCTATACTAGGCTGCTCCCAAGAGGGAGCCATGTGTAGATGTGCTCCCAGGGAAGACTTGCTGTGCATTAACAGCATGTATAGACGTGCCCAATGAAAATCTTCTTACTGGTATCAGTAAGATTTGGATCATATTTCTCTGGCACCTCTAACAACTGCTGTAAGCAAGCAGGACTATTTACATGACACTGGCTGTATCTGCACAATACACTGATTGCTCAGTAGCTTGTTACTACTGTGCAGTAGCATTGCGTGGCATGAAGTGTGATGCAGCACTACTGAGCAGTAGTAATGAGCTATTGCTCAGTCAGCATCACCTAAAAGCCAGTCAGCGATGCTACTGCATAGTAACTCTATTTACTGTACAGTCATCTAGTACTTGTGTATACAAGAGCACAGCTAAATGACTGCGCAGTAATAAACTGTGCAATCAGTCTCGTATAGAAGTGGCCAATATCCTGTTCATGCAAGCACAGGTTTTGGGGCTGGAACCTTATTTCAACCCCACCAGGACAATTCATCTATATCTACATGTTTATGATTTTTTTTACCTTCATGTCATCACTGAAGATGATATAGAAGGTATTGCTTAAGAAGATTACATATAGAATTAATTAGGATGACTTTATCATTTCTATTACTGGATCAACATTATTTATCAGAACAATTGTACATTGTTTTCATGTGCCATCAACAGCACTGCAGGCTGCACTAGGACTCATCTGTGAAAAGAAAATTAAGCCCTATTCTTTATTCTTCTGGAACATGAAGTGTTTTTTCTTCTTTCTTTTTTTTTTTTTTTTTTAAATGTTAGATAGGCATGCCCATACCATACAGTTCCACAGAAAAGAGAAAAAAAAACCAAAAAAACAAAACACACATATGTATATCATTCTTAGGCAAGTAATGAAAATACACAATTTTCATTAGATGAAGGAAACAGCTAATGTTAAGCTCTACACATACGTTTGGCTCCGATATAGAATTGCATTACATATCAGTGCATTTAACTCTGAAATTACTTTTACCTTTCCTAAAATGTATTTTAATGAACTTGTTGGCTTATTACTGGATAACCCCACTTAATAGACTGGCTGGAACATAAGACAGAACTGCAGACCTTTCTGGGAAAGGCAAAAAAATACAAAACGATGTAGTGTGAATCATGGTGCACATGGGATGTGACACCTACAGAGACATGGAGACAAGGAAAGAAATAAATTGTACCTCAACATTTGCAGTGAAATTTTTCAGTGAGATGGATTACAGTATATGTTTATCTAGCTGTGCAAAATATACTCCATTAACATAAATATACTCTACAACATTAACTCCAATATCTCATTTTACTGCTTTGGCACTGGTTTAATTCTGAGTTTCTCCGTACTTGCCCAAACAAAATTTCCCAGGAACTTCCCTAGGAGTTAAGAATTAAGTAAATGCTGCTTTGGCTCACTTGCCTTTTGCAGCAACCAGCAATGAGAGCTGGCTGGTGAAATGTAGGATTCTAGTAAGCAAGAAAATCTCACCTTTTTTTCAATAATTTCTCAACAGCAGAAGTGTAGATGGAAGAGGGGAGGTTGCTTAAAAAACACCAAAACTAGGTGTTTACAAACTCCCATATTTATCTGAATATAAGACAAACCTGATTATAACAGGGGTTCTCAAACTTTGTGCTACCGTAACCCCGAGTGCTTAATGGAGACAGCAGGGGATGGGGAGCTCGTATCCAGCAGTTGCTGCCGCCACTATCTACCACTCTGCACAGCTGCCACACACCACTGGCCCGGGAGAGCCCATGGCACAGACACACCACTGCCCTGGGAGAGCATGTTGCACAGACACATACTTACCTGGCAGGGGAGACACCATGATCAATCAGGTGGTTTTCCCAGGGTGATTGTCTCTGATATGTCCTCCATAGGAGGTCTATATTGAGCAAATTCTTTTTGGTATTGGGTGGTGGAACCGGAGCGTGCTCCATCCACTCCATGCATTGACCTGGTATTGCAGTGCTTCCAGGACCGGTGCAAAAAAACAGAAAAAACCACTTTCCCGTGCCCTGGCAGGGGAAGCAGCGTGACCACGTAGGCGAGCTCCCCGGGGCGGGTGATTGTCTCTGATATGTCCTCCATAGGAGGTCTATATTGAGCAAATCCTTTTTGGTATTGGGTGGTGGAACCGGAGCGTGCTCCATCCACTCCATGCATTGACCTGGTATTGCAGTGCTTCCAGGACCGGTGCAAAAAAACAGAAAAAAAAAAAAAAACCACTTTCCCGTGCCACCGTGGTACCCCCTTAGAAGTTTGTGGCCCCCTTTTAAGTTGCTCATGACCACCCCTGGGGAGTCATGACCCACAGTTTGAGAACCCCTGGATTATAAGATGACCCCCCAACAATTAGATTCTACATATGGAAAATGTATAAATTTGATATAATTTTCCAGGTATAGAATCTAATTACTGTACTGAAGATTTGTCTTGAATTTGTCCCACTACTGCAGCAGGGAAAATAAGTCTGGCGATGGGTGTCATGTAACCCCTTTGCCCTCTACTCCCTCCCCACAACTTCTTTTCCCTGCAGCCCCTTCCCTACTGTCAGACCCTGCTTTATCTGAGCACTTGGAAGCTAGGAACAAATTTGAAAAACCAACCTTGCAATAAACAGAGCTGTAGCAATTTGCATATAGTACCCATAGGCTTGGTTCATCCAGAATTGACGCATTTTGCCTTTTTTGGAACCGCTGCAAGTTTTAGCACAGGTATTTCACAAACACGCATTTAAATAGCCCTTTCGCATTTACTTATATAGGTACAAACTTTTTTTTTTTTTTTTGCAAATACACACACACACTTTTACAGTTCTGTCTTGTGACCAGTCTAGTTCACTTGATAGTTCATGACACACATCTACAGTTAAACCATTATCATCCCCATTACAATAGCCACAACTGTGTGCCTGCATGCTCACATGCCCATCCCTATCTCCTTTATCTGTCACAATCACACAGAAGACTGCCTCAGTGCCCTCTTCCCTCCCTCTCTCCTCCCCACCCCGCACCTCCCAAATCCTCCACCTGTTTCCCCAGTCCTTTCACTCATCATTGTCATTGTCTCCATCCCTTGCCATTGCCATTGTTCTCTCCACTGGTCTTGCCTTATGAACAGTCTGTGCTAGTCTTTTCTCTCCCATGCGTCCCCCACTGTCTTCTCCCCACCATCTTCTTTCATCTTGCTGTAGCACACCAGCAGCTCACTCACTCCCCTTCTGACTTGGTCCTTAACTGAGAAGTTCATGTGCCTGTATATAACCAAGTTCCTGGTCTTCCACAGGACATTCCTGAAGCAGAAGATTAACTGGACAAAGTAGGCTGGTGGGGTCCCTTGCTGCTTGGTGTAAGGGAGTGGGGCCTAGGAGTGGCCGTGAACTCCCTAGCGCCCCCCTACCGTCACTTCAGGTGGACTCATCACCCTCGGTTTCTCACCCACCACGTCTTTGATGGTAATAAGTTTATATGGGAGGCTGCCTTTATCCCCTGGTGAACAGTGTGTGTGTTCCTACCCCTACTCCATATGGAGTGCCTCTGTGCACCTCTGCCTTAAGGGCTATGCGTGCCTCCAAACCTCCCCTTTAGCACGCCCCAAGCCTCGCAGCTGTTCTCTGGACGTTGTTTGGTCCCTTGCCCTCTGGTGCCCTCTCTGGCACCCCTGGGCTTACCACACACTCGGCGCCCCGAGGCTGTCCGCCCTGGCGCCCTTCTCTAGAACTTCTGTCGTTACTGGCGCCCCTGGGCCTGGCACATAGCTGCCGCCCTGTTACCAGCACCCCTGGGCCTGTTACACCCTTGGGCTACCACTCAGCCCGCTACCCCCTTCTGAGGCCTGTGTCGTGCTCTTCGCACCCGCTGTCCCCTTCTGGGGCCTGTGTCACGCTTCCCGCGCTGAGGCTACAACCCCCACTCACCGAGTGCCTCTCCGACACTCGTCCGCTGTGCCGACTGCGGCACACACTCCGTGCCCCCCCGCTGGGCACCAGGAGCCCCCAAGCCACTGGGGCGCTCCTGTGAGGCCTCCTCATGCCCCTACAGCCTCACCTGGTCCTCCAGTGTAACGATAACAAAACACGAGCCAAGCAGCTGCAACATAAGCAAAAGCCCACCGGCTTATAACATAAACCACACACCACGCTGGCTCTCACCAATACCTTTCTCAGGGGTTCTCTCCCTCCCCTCGCATCACTGCAGCGGCCAAACTGCCACTGTAAGCTCTAGCTGCTCAGCTCCCCAGTGCAAAGCTCCTGTTCCTGCAGTGGCCAGAGGGGAACTGTTGCTAGGCCCCGCCTGAGCTGTTATAAAGGGCCCGGCCCTGCCCCCTTCCGGTCACCTGACCAGCTGGTTGCCATAGCAACCCGCAGCTGCACTGCCCTGCTGATTGCCATCTCTCCTTCCACTTGTCTAAGGCACAGGACACCTCAGTGCTCCTGTGACACTTGGTCAGTCGTTCAAACAGCACCACTTCTCTGGTCAGGGTTTTGACTGCTGTCATCATCCTGAGGCATATGAGTACTTTCTTCCACCTCCCTGGCATACAGGCAGTTCCAGAGGAGGTGGTAGACTGTTTTCTCCTTCCTCCTTGTGCAGGTTTGCCTGGAGAAGAAAAGTGGTCCTCTCTGCCCCTCTGTGCATGTTATTAGACCTAAGCCAAAAGACTTATGATTTACCATATAATTAATTGGGCTGATCTCCAGCAGAGGCAACAGTATTTCAAGCTATGGGGACCCCATAGCTCAGCACTGTTCAGTATGTGTCTGTAGTTCAGATATCTCTGACAAAGTAGCCATGTGCTAATTAGCCCTCCACTCATGACCGAAACTGGGGGTTCTTGTCATGAGTCCTAGGATGCTCCAAAATTTATATGCAGATGAGGTATAAGGCAACCTGGTCTGGCTCTACCTCATGGAGGGCAGGGACACACTAATCATACGTGACAGGCTGAGAGAGGGGGCAACAGAGGAATTCTGAGTGAACTGTTTGGGGTTGTTTTGGGGATCTTTGCCAGATATTTAGGTCTGGTGAAGAAACAGGAATGATTGGAAATGGGAAGAAAAGTACAGCTCAGCTGTGGGAATGAAGAGGAAATCAAAATGTATGAACTGTAGTGGCTTAGTGTGACGAGTCAGTACTGAGGGGGACTGCACTCACTGGGTACTACTATATATCTTATTCAGATGGTTTGCATTAACTTTTTTTTGCAGTACTGGTAGGGGGAAAGCATCATAACCGCCTGTGTTCATGTCCATAAAGGCAGTTTTCCTTAAGCATTCTTAGGGATGACTGTTCTTCTGGCATGGTTTAGTACCTGCAGAGGCGTTAGGCTTTCAGTCCTATGGAAAAGGGAGGCTCCTCCCTAGCTTGCTCCTGCCTCTGTATGGCTGAGGGGAGGCAAAACTTGGGTGCATTTGAATCCCAAGCCTTCGGGCTTGGGCCTGCGCTTAGGATGCCTGCCAAAATACTTTGGAAATATCTGAAGCCCCTGGTGGGAGTGAAGGATGTTTGCCGGTTGCAGGGCCACTTATGGTTCTGGACTGACTCATAGATTTGGACTTGATTGGGCTGATTTGGTTTGGAACACGAAAAATTTCTTTAAAAAACAAAAAGAAGTACTGAAAGGCACCACTGTGCCTGGTCTACAAATGCCTCCAAATGGAAGCATCTTGGCTATACAATTTATGGTGATGGGAGATTGCTTTTTAGGCTTTCCTTTTAGCTTGCTTTTTTGGCTAAAGGCAAAAAAGACTAGGGGATATCTGAACTCAGAGGCCTGCAGGCAGGGGCTTGCATGTAGGATGCCTATCATGGATTTGGGAGTATCTGAAGCCCCAGGCTGAAGAGTCTAGGATACTTGCTGATGGTAGTACCACACAGACTTGAATGACTGAGCTGTGCTCAGTGGATAGAATTTGGAACTGATTGGACTGATTTGGACTAAAACATGAAATTTTTTAAAAAATCAAAAATTGTAGGTTCCCATCAGCATATTTGCCCAATATGGGCTATATATTTTATAGTCATGCTCGGTAGTGGTTGCACTTAATTAACTTCATAGTTGGTTTCTATTACTGAGCACATGCTTCTTTTAGCAAAATACATTGGACAGTTATTTAATGCAGTTTTCTTGTATGTGAATGTAAGACAAGGGCCTTTTTCCCCCATGCTGATTTTGAGGGAATCATAATCTCATATTTGAGTAAATACAGTGGAACAGGTTCCTTGGAACAGTGAAACTGACATTCTTGTCCATTTCACAACTGCTGCTATCAGGCCTGAGACTAATATAGAATATCAGTTTCATTCAGCAGCTGGGGAAAGGAGTTTCCAGGGACACGGCAGGGCTATTCTGTAACTGCAGTCCCATATCTGATTCTCTACTTGGGAGCCTAGAAACCTTGACCTCCCCTACTCTAACCAGGTCTCTTGAAGTCTTTCAGATTCCCAGATGTGCAGGCGCCGGCCAAAAGACCCTGGCATAGCTGGTTTCCCCAGTGTTTCCAGGATCTAAAGCCTAAATGGTGGGGCTTCCCCAGGACCGCCAGCCTCTGAGTCCCAACTCCATGGTAAATCTGCATGACAGAGTAGACTCATGTTTTAGGGCAGAAACTGGCATGGCTGGCTGCCTTGGAGATATGGACCCTGGCAGCACTGGGGTTGCATCCAGGTTCTGGAACTGGAATAGTCTGCCTGGTGGGGTGCCTCTAAGCCAGTACCATAGCAAGGGTGATGCCAGTTACACTGCCTGAAGGTACCACAGTACCAGGAGCCTACCATGAATCCAGCTAGGGTTCCATGAAGTTCCTACCATTGATTTACTGGAAGGTCATTGAATTTAGGATGTTTTGGATTAAACATTTTGGGTTCAGTGAATCAGCCATAAGGAAGATTTTCTGACCAGCTCCACTGGCAATATACTTTACCACAAACCTTTGTGCTGTAGCAATGCCATTATCCTGATAGTGTTTTCATTTCTTTCTCATCTTATTTTTTTATTTCAGTTCAAGTAACATTTCAGTTTATAACACCTTTTTTTCCTATACCCATCCACTGACGTGTCCTGTTACATACTATCCATCTATTTCGTTTACTGCATGGTGCGCAATAACTCGAGTACACCGTATACAAGAAATAAGTGAATCCTTTTCACACACTCTTTGTTTGCCTAAGTTATGTTTTCCAACTGGAGAGAGAGAGAGGGTTTTTTTCACTTGTAATTGGACACATTCTTTATATCAGCTTCAGATGAGGGAATGGGTTGTCTTTTAAAAACTTTGTTCTTGGAAAGTCTAAAAATCTAAACTGTTTATTTGGCGGTGAAGGTAGTAACTAATTGCATAGTCACAGGGGAAAATAACTGTGATTTTTAATTTACACTAAAACATATGGGGAAGGCATGGTTGCCTATGGGATTTGGAGGTACAAAATGTTTTGTATTACAGTGAACCCAACACCCAGGATGACATTTCCTTAGTTCTGATTCAAAGAATCAGCTGCGCATAGTGGCCCCTTCATTGTAATAGAACAAAAATGAAGCCTCTCTAAGCTGTCACGTTTCCGTTTTAAATTGCCAAATACTGGAATGATGGGAAATGGTATTTGTTTCTGTTATGTTAAATCTGTATTTTTGTTTTAACCATCTTTCCTCTATGTACACCCTCTTTTCCAGACTGGCACACTAAAAGCAAAAATTGATTGCATGTAGTGGAGGCAGGCTTGAGGTTTCAGCAAGCGTCAAGTTTTAGTCTGGTTACTTATCCTATTTTAGGGCTGTGGGTTTAATTGAGAATTTTTTGTCAGCTTAATATTTGTACTAAATTAAGTATAAATAATTTCATGACACACAGATAAGAGCTAGATAATTTATTTTCCATAGATGCAGCTCATTACTTTGATGAATTTGTGTAAGATTTTAAAGAGTTTTCTTGGTGTTTTGGGTATTACTCCTTGGAGTTGTGGGTCAGGTTTGAAATGACAACTGTAGGGATTCCTTCAGCTAACAATTGCTTATGAGCACAGGACACTGGACTTGGCCTAGGAAGCCCCTTTCAGTCTTATGTTCCTGTTAGCCTGAGACACTTTATAGTTACCAAAGGTGATGCAGCAGGTCAGTGATAAAGCCAGGAACAAACCAAGAGTCTTTTGAGCTCCCATATGGGGTTCCAAGTCAGTGGTTTTCAACCTGTGGTCTGCAGGCCCTGGGGGGGCCACAGATTGTGTCTAAGGGGTCTGTGAAAGATGACTATGATCCATCAAAAGTATGTGAAGAACCACATTTACAGTTCAGAAGCGTCCACACCTCCATTCAAAATTTCCAAAAGGGTCCGCACCTGCGTTCAAAATTTCTAAGGGTCTGCAGATGGAAAAAGATTGAAAACCACTGTTCTAAGTCACTAGCAGTGCTAGTGCTCGGATCTTTGGAAACAAATGAAAAGAGCTTGCCTTATATTTCACCTGAAGGGTATGGTCTTGCAAACTCTACCCAAATGGATTTTATTTAGACAAAGAGCTCATTTGAAGACCTGCCTGACTAAAACCTTGTAGGATTGGGCTTCAAGAGCTAAAGTCTCTCCTGAGAACAACCATCACCAATTTCAGAAATGTGAACTTGCTTCCAACCGTATGTTTCCATGGCTGCCTATCTCTAATTACAAGATGCTCTGAAGTCCCCAGCCTACCATCATTAGCTCTTGGGCTGATGTCAAAGCAGTAGTTTTGGCACTTGGCTCACTGGCTAAGCCATACCTGATTCCATTTATGTTGATTTCCCTGACTGTAATAGTATCTGTACAGTCAGGGACCTTTGGCATTTTAGACAAAAACAGTAAATGATATGCAATCGAGAATGGATTACTGATCTGGCTCAGAAAGCCTGAGTGAGGTAGCCAAAGAAAACTTAAATGAGAATGCCAAGGCTGGGTAAAAAGAAAGAAGAAAACATTACCTGGTTGTGTGATGGGGATAAGAGAAATCAATGCCACTGCTCCAAACATGAGTTCACTGTAACCTGAGGAAAGAGTGAAAAGAGCTCTATTTCTTGTTTGCTTTGTTCCAGGTACTGAACAAGGTGCTGGAGGGCTGCCTGGACTAAGTCCTCTTCTGCCCTAGACTCCAATTCTTTCCTCAATTTTTCTCAAAATGTGTACAAGTGGGAAACCTGTCAAACTGGCACCTTCTCACACATCTGTTATGTGTTCTGTACTTGAATATTCATGCAGGGAATATTCATGCAGGAATGGAAAACCACCAGGAAGATTTGGGTATTTACAGCTCTAAAATTCACACTCCATGGCAATGTAGTGAGCTGAAGCCATCTGAGGAAAGGCGATAGGCTGATCAGGGCCCTTTATCAGAAGCAGGAAGCTTTTCTTTGTGTGTTATCTAATGAAACTTTTTGTTCCTATTATGTTGGGAAGTCTGTTATCAGTTGCTGGCTAGTGTTTCAATCTTCTTGATTCATTTTCTTGCCCAAAATGGTTGATGTTTGCTGAACTCCATTGGTGAAGGTTTTCTATAAATCTGTAGCCTGTAGAAGGGTTCTAGACATCCAATGGGAACAAACAAATGTCTTTGTGGAGAGCTGTTTTTGCTCCCTTTCTTTTCCAAATTGTACTAGCTTGCAGGGTCACTGTCTATCCACCTCTAACGTACTGGCATGATGTCAAAAATCATGAGAGAATTTTCTTGGTCAAAGAACAAAAATCCCCTGTTACATGGTCATCTCCATCATGAATCTCCATCCTTGGAGGTTTTTAAGACCCAGCTAGACAAGCCTTGGCTGGGATAGTATAGCTGCGGATGGTCCTGGTTTGAGCGGGGGGTTGCACTAGATCAGTGGGTCTCAACCTTTTTTGTACCAGGACTCATTTGTAAACATCAAGGGCCAGTTCCAAGCCACAGCCTGCTAGCCCGGCCTTAGCACTCAGCCACCTTCCCCCAGTGCTGGCAGGCACCTGCCCCACCTCACACACCCATCCCCTCTACACACCTCCCCCCCGAACAGTGCCCAAGCCCTGGCCCTCCAACCATCACTCCCCATATGCTTTCAGGTGCTGGGGATGTTCCCACAACCCTGCCTGGCTTCATACCAGCCACATGCATGTGCAGGCACAGATGCATGTGCACCGAGTGCTTCCAATTGCCCTAAGCAGCTCCTTGCAGGCTGGAATTCTGGAATGCTGCCATTCCAGGCAAAGGGAAACCTGAGCTCTCTTGTGTTTTTCTGGGACTTGCTTGTGGCCCTTGCAAATATTCTTGCAACCCACTTTTGGGTTGCAACCCATGGGTTGAGAAATATCGGACTAGATGACCTCCTGAGGTCCATTCCAACCGTAATTGTCTATGACTCTATGTTGAGGGATGATTGGAAAAGAAAAATCAGCCAGTCTCTTGTCCATCTATACATTTTTCACCAGGTCCTCATGACAAAGTTCTGCCAGGTTTTATATACAGGCAGTCCTCAACTTACAATGTTTCGAGTTACAATGTTTTGCACTTAGAGTGTTTATAAATTGACACCCTGTTTCACCTTTATGACCTCAGTTTCGACTTTACAATACTTGATCCAATGCAACACCATGCCAATGAACAAGTTCGCTGTGTCGTTCATCTCTGTGGAGAACATCTGTCCAAACTTCCTCGGACACTTCCTTTAAGAAAGCAGACAAGACTCCAGAAAAACCTGCAGCCAAGACTCCTGAAAAGATTCCAACCAAGAAGCCTTCAAAAAGTCCAACCAAGAGCCTTTCAAAAAGTCCAGAAAAGTCTCTTCAAAGAAGTCCTTCCAAATCAATATGATTGCTATTTACAATATAAATACATTCAGGTACCTATATTACTCATCTATAATTGATCAAGTACAAAATTCTGGGGTATTTTTAGTGCAAATAGGGCCTGGGTTCAGGAACTAATCCCCATTCATAACATTGTTTCTTATGAGAAAATTGGTTCCAAGTTACAATATTTCAACTTAAGATGCAGTTTTCAGGAATCAAGAACCAATTGTGTCGTAAGTCCAAGGACTGCCTGTATATAACCCCTCGGAGCATTAAATCCTAGTCCCTCAAATAGCAACTCATCACATGACTGGTAGGCATTCAGACATTTTAAAATCAAAAAGGACCATTAGACCACCTACAGTATGTACAGAAGTTACATTTTTCACACAATGAAGCCACCAATAGTTCTCTATAGCCCTAATATAACATTTGGGGCTGCAAGGTGCTTTAAAGATGGCAGAACACATGACAAGTTAAGCCTCATTTGATATAGCATCAGATGAAGGTGCTCTAGAGCAAAGCCTGTGTACAGGTTTGCACTGAGGGTAAATTTTGGGTGATTCTACCTACATCCCAGGAGCCTTTGTGGGGCTGGGCTGCTGCTTGCAACTGAGTTCCACCCCCAGGCTGTCATAGAGAAGAGACAGAAAAGGATCTGTCTCCTCTTAGCAGCTGGGTGGGGGCTGGAGGGAGAGGAAGGGAGCCCTGCCTACCACAGCTACCCCTACTGGAGTACTGGGGGGAACAGGGCCAGGCCTGTGCAGCAGGGAAGGCTGCATTCTCCCCCCAGCCCAGATCTGGTCACAGCAAAGCCAAGGTGCTGTCAAGAGGCTTGAGCAGGGAGGGGGGAAGGGGGAAAACAGAGCCCCACCCCTGCCTCATGGGCCCAGCCTGGCTACCCCTACTGGGGTCTTGGGGCAAGCTGGGCTGGGCGCACAAGGCAGGGGGCCTTCATTTCTTGCCTCCCACCCCAGCTCCAGGTGTGGCAGCCAAGAAGCTGCTGCTATCAAGGGGCTCGCATGGGGGCGTGGAAAAAGGAAGCCTCCTCCCCCGCCATGCAGGCCCTGAGACTCCAGCAGAGGTATTTGGCAGGCTCCATTCTGCCCCCCTTTCCCCCAGCTGCTGCTGACACTTGACAGCTGGTCAGGGGGCTGGGAGGAGCGGGAGTGGGCGGTTGGGGAGAAGGTCAGTCCAACAGCCTCCTGGGAGGCTTCTGGAGCACCCCTGCCTGTTGGCCAGGTTCAGTGCAGGTTGGGTCCCAGCTCCCCCCACCCAACAGGCAAACACCAGTTGGTTATTTATTTGATTATAGTATTACATTATCATATTTGTTGATTATATTATAATATTAAATTATTATCGTTTATTCAATATTGACTTACTTGTGTATCAGCATTTCCATTATTTTGCCCAGGACTGACCTTAGACTATCCAGTCTGTGTATCGGCTTGCCCCTTTTGAACATTGACACAATATTAGTGAATGCCTGTTGGGCTCATGGCACTCTAACTATGGTGCTTTTGTGTAAAGCGCCATAGTTAGGACACATCTCTGACAGGCTGCCTAAACACGTCTGCACTCCCCTAAACTGACCTCTTATATAACACAGGGCATAATTACCTCTTTTGGGCCCGGTCACTTGGGTTTGGCCACACCTTTCTTCTTTAGATTAGGAGCCTCTTAAAAACATATATGTTCTCCTCACGAAGGAACATTGTAATCAAGGTGCCTCTCAATCTTCCTTTCAATAAATTGGACAGATTGAAGTCTTTCACTGCAAGACATTTTTTTCAGTCCTTGAATGATTTTGGCTCTTTTCCCCATTCTGTCTAATTTTCCAACATCCTTGTAAAAACAGTACCAAAACTGAACTGATTCTAGTATTGATCTCTCCACTACTGTGTGTGGCAACAAAGACATCTCCTACTTCTACTCCCTAATGTCCTCTTATATACTGATAGCATTGCACTGAAATGGCATGTTGAGTTGGTTGTTTATTGTCAACCATAATTGCTTTTGAGTCACTGCGGTCAAGGTTATAGTCCCCCATTATGTAGGTATGGCCTGCACTACTTGTTACTAGATATATGACCTTGCAGTTGACCATAGTAAAACGTAGTTTGTTTGAATGAGTCCAGTAACCAAGTGAGTCAGTTTGCTCTGTGTGACTCCCCTGTCCTCATTAGGACTTTCCACTGCACTAGTTTGTGAATCATTCTTTTATTTTATCTACAGTGGGCGCATCTATGCATGCAATTAATGTGTACAGATAAACTCCGGAGCTTATTGCTCCAGAGTTTTTGCTCCTAGATGCACTATTTGAATGTGTGCCCAGGAGCAAAAAATTCTGGGGCAATTAGCTTCAGAGTTTATTAATGCTCATCACATGGAGCCTGATAGGAGCAGCCCAGGCTAGCAGGAGACCCAGAGGGTCAGTCTGCTAGCCCAGGGATGCTCTGACCAGGCTCCATGTGCTGCAGAGTGGCTGGCTGAGACATGGGTGCTTCAGTACAGGGCTAGCTAGCAGGCTGCCCCCACAATGAAGTGTCCTTGAGGCCCAGCCAGGTGCTCCATGGCATGTGAAGCCCTGCCAGAGCAGCTCTGGGCTGGCAGGTGCAGCGGGAGGGCTAGCTGAGGCACAAGGGTGCTTCAGTATAGGCCTGCCTTCCAGCTAGCCCTGTACTGAAGCACCCTCGTGTCTCAAGCCCGCCCCTCTGCAGCACATGGAGCCTGGTCAGAGCAGCACTGGGCTGGCAGACTGACCTTTTAGGTTCCCTCCATGTGCTGTGCATGAACAAACTCTGAAGCTAATTGCCCTGCATTTTTTTGGTCCTGGGCACATATGTGCAGCAGGGGTGCTGGCTGAGGCACGAGGGTGCTTTAACATGAGAGCTGCTCATGCCCCAACCAGCCGCTACACAGCACATGGAGCCTTGCTGGAGCAGCCAGCCCAAGGCTGTTGTAACAGGCCTCCACATACTATGGAGCAGCTGGCTGAGGCACAGTGGTGCTTCAGTGAGGAGGCAGTCTTCCAGATAGCCCCATGCTGAAGCAACCTTTTGTCTCAGTCAGTCCCTCCACAGCATGTGGAGCCCTGCAGCTCTGGGGCTCCATGTGCTGCCCAGTTGGCTGGCTGGAGCATGAGGGCAGTGGCGATGTGCAAGGGGTACGCAGGGGTGCATGTGTACCTCCTGACTGGCCGTGCTCACCACTTAGGCAATGGGCAGGGAGGGCAGGTGGGAACACCTGTGCCCCCCTGCAAGTGCTGGCCGGTTAGTGCAGCCGCTCCCAGAAGCAGCTGCAGCCATCAACCACAGCAATTGTCCATTGCGGGGTCCCCCTGGGCAGTGAGTTTGGACACAGGGGACTCCCCCCTGGTCAGCAGGATCAGCTGCAGGGGGACTGTGCCCCCCGACTAAGACAGACCAGTCGCCCATGCATGAGGGTGCTTCAGTGTGGGGGCTGCCTGCCGGATAGCACTATGCTGAAGCACCCTCATGCCCCAGCCATCCCCATTACTATCTACACATGAGTTTAAGCACAGTAATTTATTGCACCATCAGATAGTACTTGTGTCTGACAGGACTATCCAATGATGCAGTAAATTAGTCTACATCGGCCTAATTGTGCATATGTAAATGGTGATGCTTTACTGCACAGTGAATTAGTCTACTGTGCAGTAAAGCACACAGGTAGGCATGGCCAGTGGTTTTATATTTGCATCCATATCATTAGTAAAAACATTGTATTGTAATGTGTCTATTATTGGTCCCTGTGGGGAAACTCCACTAAAAACCTGTCCAGTAAATGATGATTCCACATTTACAGCATTTATTGTGTTCTGTCAGCTTGATTTCACCCATTTAATATGTGCTTTTTTGATATTGCATAGAGCTCATTTTTAATCAGTCTGTCAAATGTCTTATAAAAGCCTATTATGTCTATGCTGTTACCAGATTTGTAATCTCATCAAAAAAATTAAATAAGGTTTGTTTGACCAGACCTATTTTCCATAATCCTGTGTTGACAGGATTTAATTATATTCCTGTCTTTTGATTCAATATTGACTAACTTGTGTATCAGCATTTCTATTATTTTAGCCAGGACTGACATTAGACTATCCAAAAAGCACTATATCTGAGTGATTCAGCTTGCCTCTTTTGAACATTGACACCATATTAGCACAGTTCCTGTCTTCTGGAATATTCCCAATATTTACAGATCTACTAAATAACACCACCAAGAGATCTCCCCAGTCAACATTTTTAGGACTCTGGGGTACAGTTATCATTGTCAGCTAACTTAATATGTTCACTTCTTAGATGCTGTTCAACATCTTTCTCAGACAGTATGGGTTGGAAAATATGTCATCATCTTCATCTGTTACAAGTACAGCATCCTGTTTCTTCCCAAAAATGAATCAGGAATATTTATAGAATCACTCTGCTTTTTCTTTATCAAATTTATTTTTCTGTAACACTCCATTAAATAATGGACCTACACTATTGCAAGGTTTTTTTTGTTCCTCATGTATTAGAAAAAAACACTTTTCTTCGAAGGCTGTAAATAGACATTTCATTTGACATGGGCCTGATTGTCCCAGGTTTGGGCCTGGATCAAAGCATGCATGGCACAGTCATTTACATGTCATCCGTATAAATTACATTGCTGCTCCTCCACCAGTGAGGAGCACAAAGCTTGGTGGGATTATCTCAGGGAAAAGCACAGTAACCTTATAAATGCACACAGCTGTGTCCCAGTAAAAGTGTTGATACATTTTATCCCACACACTTCTGAGGAACTTGAAGCAAGACAGTAGAACTGTACTGTGGGATCCTGGGACATAAGGCTTTCTCCCAAGACAAATGTGATGTCTAATTTACACCTTTATTGCCCTTAGCTTTGTCAGTTACGGTGTTTTCCCAGATACCCTCAATTTATCTTATTAATTCTCTGCACCTGATAACTTTTAATTTATACTGATTGCCATTTACTTCCCCTTTTCCCCATTTTTCAAAACTGTATTCATCAAACATTGTTATTTATATATTGCACTCTTAAGAAGCAGAGGCAGAAGAGAAGATAAAGGAAGTTTATGTTTTATTTATGAAGTCCATGCCATGGTGATGAGCTGAAGCTTTTGGAGCAACAAGCACAATCTTACTGATTTTTTTACAAGAGGCAAAGAGGACACTCCACCCATTTTGTGTAAGATTGGTGACTCAGTCAGAGACTTTCTGTGTATAGGCAGAAGTCCTCGGTTCACTTCTCAGCCTATCCAGACAGCTTGTTTGGGCATAAAAATAAAAAATTGCTTGCTCGGGGTGGCTATGGGACAGACAGTAGCGTCTGTGTCAAGCAGCTTGCGTGGTTGTATTGCACCATGCTGTAACCAGAATGGAACTTTCTTTATGCATGACCTGGTGTCGTGCATACAGTACTATCCACAAAGGGAGCTTTGTACTCAATAGAGTAGAACTGAGTGAATAATTAATTTAAACTATTCAACAAATCAGAATGTGTATCCAAGTAGTAAGGCTGTGTATGATTTTTGTTCTGGAAAGACCCCTGATCTGGTTTATAGCTTGTGCCAACACTAGCTTATTCCTTGCTTTCTCTTGCTTGCCACATCCTGGGTCTGTGTTCAAATACTGGTCTTAAAGCTGTCTTTATTGTACATATATTTCCAGGTACCATAAGAGGTCTCCAACGTGGCCCCAGGCTAGCATCAGCACAGCAAAAGGCACAAAAGGGAGATGCCACACACCTGTTACCTGACTACCATGCTTCTCACCTGCTGTTGCAGTCCTTACTTCTCTGTTCAGAAAACAATCAATAGGTGACAGTCATCATGACTTGACAGAGCATCTACTGCTGCTGCCATCACACAAGTTCTATAACTTTTGGGAGTTCTGTATGTAACAGTATTGGAACACATGGTTTGAGATCATGCAACAATGATATTCTAGAAACATGAGATTTGTCATTCTTTAGAGAAGGCTTGTCCAACATATGGCTCGCGGGCCGCCATGCGGCCCTCCAAGCCATTTTCTGAGGCCTAAGGTGCTGCGACAGGAAACAAAAGTAAACACTGTACGTTCGTTTCAGGGGGGTGATATGATAGTGCCTCCTGTGAGGTCCTTGCATATGGCTCGCCAGCCCACTGGGTGATAAAAAGTTCATGATCTAGCCCCACATTCAAAAATGTTGGACACCCCTGCTTTAGAGCATTCATCCATCAAATCTGGTACTCTTTCTCTGTGGGAACAGTGCACTGTAGGGAGCTAGATATTGGAGAAAAATCTGTGTTTAGAAGGCTGAGATACCTTCAAACACAACCAAACATCTGAAGCTTCTGTTGGCTCAGTGGCTTGGATTTTCCCTCTAAAGCTAACTTATCTATAAGGAGTGCAAAATACTTTCTCTTTGAGAAAACAATTCCCTAAGATAGTGTGCTTTATATTTCACAATGACTTCTCTGAAGAACTGTGTTGTGTGAGTATTTTATGTCTTCATAATTTTTATGCTATAATATGTACTGTAAACCACATTTGTGTGCCTTCAGAATAAGATATCTGTGCCTTGAGTTTATTCTATGACAGTTATATTTTGTGTAGAAGAACATGTGTACATATAGTTTTCAGCAAGTTGTTTTATACAGGTGGATATTACATGGGTCACTTCTCTTGCTGCCGTTTGTAGGAGAGTTAGCTTCACTGTTAAGTCCACAAAACAAACTTCAGTCTCTAACAAACAAAACAAAATTCTCAATCCTCTCCAGAAATAAGGGCAAGAGCCATTTTCTGCCCTAGTTTCTCCCCAGCACAACGGCCTCATTTTTCCTCCCAGCTTGCTTCCTTCTCTCCTGAGAGCTCTTGTAAAGCTCCGGGAGGGCACTCCTCAGTCATTAGTTAAATGCCCCACAGTTGAAGTGCCTTAACAGAGCTGTCTGCCCCTTCTTAAGGGGACAGACCACCTGTTTCATATATCTATTGGGCTTTTCCATAATTTTTTGAGAGTTTACTTTGTATAAGTAATTTATTTTGGCTTTGTCAGTTGTCAAAAGGATAGTGTGGGTATTGGAAGCATGTGTAGATGAAACGAGGGCCCTAAATTGAAGCGACAAGTTTTAAAAAACACTGCTTCAATTTAGGGCCAATTAAATCCCTATGTCATGCACACAACCTGCTAACTTACCTGCCTCTCTGGGGCAGAGGGGAGGGTGAGCTGACAACAGGCAGAGCAGCCGTGGGCTGCAGGAGGAGCTGATGGTTTCCTCTATGGAAGTGGTGGGCTCCCTAGGCCACAGAGAGAAACACTGGGCCCCTGCGCAGCTCAGAAATGCAGGCAGGCTCGACGGGGGGTGGAATCAGGCTCACCGCTTTTCTTGGGCAGAGCTGCTTTCCCAAGCTGCTGCCAATCTGTCTGCAAGGCTTCCTGCAGAACCACAGAGCTGCACAGAGCCTGATGCTTCGCTCCACAGCACCTCAAGTTATTTAAGGCACATAACGCCACCATATTTCCTACAGCGACTGGAATTAATGCGCAATATGCCCATGAGGCGTGCAAACACCGACACCATTAAAGTAGTGCAAAAGCATTTAGCTCACTTTAAAGTGCCGTGCACACCCCGCCCCCCCTCGTTTTGTCTACACATGGCTGTACGGTGTTATTGTAAACTTGTTCAAGTTCCAAGCTTTGAAAATCTATGCTTGGGGCAGAGAAAATTCCTACCTACCAACCACCCCAATGCCATATTAAATATCTCATGTGGAAAGCTCTCCTGTAAGCAAGTTGATTCACGATACCTGAAATGGCTCTGCATCAGTTCTTGGTAGGTTCATTTAGCTGAGATGACATTCTCTTGTCCCTTTGAGTTTCATGTTGTAAATTTTCTCATTTGGTTTAGCAGGATATTTTCTCATTTTCTCATTTCAGTTTTAAAATGTATTACGTTTCATTTCTAACATGTGGTAAAGAGGCTTAAGAAAAAATGTTGTATCGTAAAGGCAAAAGGAGTGCTTACTGATGATGTAAATGCATGAAAAAATGAGAATCCAAAATGTACGGTGTTCATTTAGGTTCCAAATGTATAACCCAATTTAACCAACTATGTGACCAGATTTCCACATGGTGGATGTCATGTATTGAAGTTCTCTTCAATTAAGAGGATGCATCAGGCTAGGGAATGGATCCTCAGGAGTATCTAACTTCCGCGTAGGTGTCATTGATCCCATTGGGCACCTACATACCTGTGGAAATCCAGGTGTTAATTCTTAATCATATAGGTGTACTACTTGTTGATCTTGCTGCTGAGCAGGGCAGCAGCCTAATTGCCCTGGTACAGACCAGCTTGTGGTGTGAGTCATTCACTGTATAAGTGTCAGGATAACTAAATCTAACCAGGTATTCTAGATATATTTCTCAGGTCTCTGTGGCAGGGCACTGTTTGTGTCTGACACTTTAAGGGCCTGAAGACAGCAGCCAGCAGGTGCCTGATGAGGGCAGCCATTTTGGATTCAGGGCTGTCCATGGAAACAGGGCATTCTGCTGCGGGAAATCCAGGCAACAACACCGCCTGGCTGTAGGGCTGCTGGTATTATCTGGAGATAAGGCAGGAGCTGTAGGGGATGGTTTAGGAGGCTCCTGGTCCTGGGCATGACCTGAAACTGCACCCTGCCAGGAGTGGGTGGCCCGGTGGGGCTCTCAGTGGTGCGGGAGCCCCCAGGAAATGCCAGGCCAGTTACCACCCTAGTGAAAGGTGGGTCAGAGTGCCTTAACCCCAGCTCCCATCTTCAGGTGGGTCAGGTGACAATGGAGGTAGAGGGGGCCAGGCACAGCTACGGCCACCTGAGCCCACCTGAGAAGGGAAGCCCCGAGACCCCAAGTAGAGGGGTAGTGTGGAGCCCCAAGTAGAGGGGGAGAAGAACTAGATGGCTGAGGGACCAGTACACATACAGACCCTGAGTGTTACCCCGAATGGGGCCTGAGTGTGCTTAGACCCGGTAGGGTAATTGGCTGGCCACTATCCTGGTGAGGGTCACAGGAGAGGCCCAACAGATTGTACATCTGTCACCCAAGGAATGGACTAGCTAAACTTATGGCCAAAGGGTGCCCGTTCCAAGAGGGAGCAAGGCGGCATAAGTTGTTGACACGAGAAAGAGACCCTGTGAGAGAGGGTGGAGTGAGTGAGGCCCGAGTGAGAGGCAGGCGGTACGACTCTGTGTGTCACTGAGGCCTGACGGTGTGGCCTAAGCATGCTCCAGCTGTAAGCCGGGGGCACTGGAACATCTGGATGCTATCTGTGAGGCTTGGGCCGTGGTGTAGGGGAGGTACAGAGCCGCGGACACCCCCCCAAATATGGGGGTGCAGTAATGGGCAGCCTCCCACCTTATTTAACAGCATATTATTATTCCAACAAGTTGTGGCAGGCGAGACAGGCAGGCAGCATGCCCAGAGGCAGGTGGGGGGCTAGCTGCAGCTAGCAGGGATGCGCACCGTTGCCACAGTCTCCTTTAGAAATTTCAAAGGGCATTGCATTAGGTACTCTAAGACCCACACTGGAACTGGGGCTTCTCAGCTTTCTGCTTATTTTGTGCCAACCATGGGCAATGTTCCCTGCAAAACCTGGAAGTGTTGAGCTGTTCTGAAATGTCCAGTGCATGCTGAAGCTATTCTCACTGAGCCCTTCAATATTTATTGCTGATACTGAGCAGATGAGCTCCTCCCCAAAGATACTTGTCTTAGAAGAAACTGAGAAGGAGCTGCAGGTTCAAAATTATGACCTTGTTTCAAAGAGTTATAGACTTTTAGATTTAAAAGGATCGTTGCAATAACTTTGTTTGAACTTGCCATAGAAACTAACCCAGAAGCAAGCCCAATAATGTAAGCTTGAGATGCATCGTCTTTTAGGATGGTGATAGAAGATCTTACAGGAGCTGAAAAAGGCTGCACTGGGTCTTGCAACTGACTTTTCTCATGGCTGTGCCAGAGGCACGGGCAGAAAGAATAGTTAGCTCTGTGAGAAGGAAGATGTGGAAATTGACAGGAATCAAAGTAGGCAAATGTGTTGGCAGGATTCAGAATGCACTGTGTTGACATTTATATTATAGTGTCTGGTGGACTCCATTGCTTCCCTATTCAATTCTGGACTCACTTCAAGATCTTATTTATCATATGTGAAGCTCTTACTGGGCTGGGCCATGGCTGTCTTCAGCTGCTTGGCTTGCACCATATTGATTTTTCTTAAAATTCTACCCAGTCTCTAAGCCCAGTGTCAGCTATACGAAGTACTAATGCAGCACAGTATGCTGTTAGCCTTCGTGGCAGCAAGGGCACACTGTTGACTTATCCAGTTTATCATCCACTGTAATCCCTAGGTCCTTTTCTGCAGAACTGCTGCCAGTCAGTTCCCAGCCTGTACCAGTGTATGGGATTGTTCAGTCCTAAGTGCAGGACTTTGCACTTCTCCTTGTTGAATCTCTTGAGGTTTATTTGGGCCCAATCCTCCAAATTGTCTAGGTCACTCTGAATCCTAACCCTACCCTCCAGTGTATCTACTATTCCCCCCAGCTTGGTGTCATCCACAAACTTGCTGAGGGTTCACTCCATCCCATCTTTCAGGTCATTGATAAAGATGCTGAACAAAACTGGCCCCACTCTACTTGATACCAGCTTTACAGCCAACTAGACATCGAGCCATTGATTGCTAACCATTGAGCCTGACAATGCAGGCAGCTTTCTATCCACCTTACAGTCCATTCTTCCAACCCATACAGGTACTTCCTTACCTTACTTGTAAGAATGCTGTTGGAGATTGTATCAAAAGCCTTGTTAAAGTCAAGGTATATCGTGTCTACTGCTTTCTTTGCATCCACAGTCATCTCATCAAAGAAGGCAATCAGGTTAGTCAGGCATGACTTGCCCTCAGTGAATCCATGCTGACTGTTCCTGATTAGCTTCTTCTCCTCCCCTAAGTGCTTAGAAGTGGATTCCTTGAGGACCCGCCCTATGATTTTTCCAGGACTGAGGTGAGGCTGACTGGTCTGTAGTTCTGTAGATCCTCCTTCTTCAGATGCAAAGAACTCATTGAAGAGCTCAGCCTTGCCCCCCCGCCCCATCTCTGTCACTAATTGCCCTAGTTTGTCCTGTAGGGGTCCTATGCTACCCTGCATCTTCTTTTTGCTCCCTAAATACTTGAAGAACTTTTTGTTGTCCTTAATTTTTGTTGCCAGCCTAAGTTCTAATCCTGCTTTGGCCTTCCTAACTACTTCCCTGCAAGTGCAAGCCAAGGAGGTATACTCCTCCTTGACAGCTGCCCCTACATAACTTACCCTCTCCTCACAATCCCCCACAAGGGAACTCTCTACCATATACATCCCCTTTCCTTTCAGGTCAATGGAAGGAGAAGGCATGTTAGAAGTGAGGGGTGGGAAGAAGCAGATATCTGACTTGCATGATCCTCCAGTACCATAAAATGTCCTGGAAAGCTTACATCAGTGGTCCAAGCTAGAACGACCTCTCAGCAGAACTCCCATACAGTCAGGGCAGCATGGCTGCAAGACCCATAATGAGCTCCCTGCTGGCCTGCCTCTTCACTGCTTCTGGCTGGAAGTGGGTGCAGCTGAGAATATGCCCGAGGACTCCCGACATTGCTAAAGGCAGGGAGTTGAGCTAGCACTGATAACAGCAAAGAATTTGGCAGAGAGTTTCCTCATATAGACAAGGTTTTGGGGACTGCCTCTTTGTCTAGTCTTCTGAGACACCTGCACTCAGTAGGGGTGTTGCAAGTTGACCAACCCAAGAATGAAGTTACAGGAAATGGAGAGAAGGGTTCTGTCATGACAAACCCTTTACAATTAAATGTTGCATAAAGCACACATCAAAATTATTTACACCTATCTAGGACATAATTTCAAAATCATCTTTTTTATATCTATAGCTCTTTCCACAGTCTTCATAGAAAATTAACAGTAGGCAATGCTTCACATGGGCAAAAAAATACCCAGATTAATAACACAGCTGAAAACAGCAGTGCTAAAGAGTAGGGAGGCCTTGTGGAAAGTTTAATATGATTCCTTGCATTGTTTTTAACATTTAAATGACATTGGGATAATCACTCTACAATGCAGAGATAGGTACAACATAGGCAAATAGCAAAATTTGCCTTAAAAATACTAGCTAGCTGTGACCAAGCATAGAATATTTCATTCTCAAAGGAAACATTATAAGTTAGTGAAAACAAGGAACAAAAATAGGACTTCATATATATAACCTTAACTATAGAATTCATTATAATGAATGCAATAATTACAGTAGAAAGGGAAAATTACAAAAAGTCTGAATAAGGAATTAAAAAGATGGTTACAGTCTCTGCTTTGACTTGGAAGATTTGCTGAAACTTAATTTGTATGTGTATATATGACATATATGCTCTTTTTAAAGTTAGTTTGCAAGATGGAACCAAAGATAATATTTTACAGAAAGAATTTAAATCTCAGATATAGTATTTGGATACATTTAGCATATACATTACTTGAACTTTGCCAATCTAAATTATGTTGCTTACAAAAAAACTGCATAAACTTAGATCATTCTGCCTTGGGCTTTTTGAATGTCTGTACCTAGCCTAAGATGATAGGCTAGGAATGTACTCCTCTTCTCTTAGAAGAAACTGCAGATTTTCAATTAATCCTGATAAGGGTCTTTTGTAACTTACTATCACCAAAGTAGCAATGTTTTTAAGGAAAATCTATATCTTATCCTCACAGTATTAAGTGCAATTTCTTTTGGCATGCCAAGAACACCTATGCACAAGTCCTAATAAGACTGGAGATTTACTGTAGAGACCGACTACATTTGGAGTTGGTTGCGAGTTCACTTCCATTGTCACACAGAAAAATTTCCTGCATACTTAAACACACATATTTGAATTATGTGGCATTTTAATATACATTTTTAAATCCACTTCGGAAGTAAGTATGGTGCATAAGAAATCAGCTCACCTACAACAATAAAGAGAATGAATGGATAAATAATTCTCTTTCCACCCAAACAGTTATATATCAAGATCTCTACCTGGGTCATCTGCTTTGCTGGCTGCCTGGCTCCTCTGGCTGTTTACCCGTGTGCTCTGTACTGCTCCAGCATCATCCTGAGTGTATGTCGCTATTTAAATGTGGATATGCAGCCTAGTGTTCTTGTTATTATAGTTTTGGGGAAGAGATGGGTGCATCACACATTTTTGTCATACTCCTGATTATTCTCCAGTCATGCCTTGGTCTGCATTCGGATCCTGTACTGAGATCAAGCATTTCATTGCCCTCTGAAGAGAGGAGATTTATAAACCTTGTCAGTGCAGCAGTAACTTAGCACAACTATACAAGGGATATCACAGCAAACACAAGGTAAAGGACATAACTGGGGCACTCTCAGATGCTCCAGCAAAGCAAAGGAGATTTGGCTGGGCTTGTAGGACGCGAAGCAAAATACAGCCTCAGGGAATGCTTGCATGGTCACTATTCCCCATGAGGACCTGGACTGTATCTTGGAAAGATGTTCTGTAACTCCACCACCACATGTTCTGAACTCCCTTTCTGATCCACAAATCTAGCCTCTTATTGACCCAGTAAGCTCAGTAATTCGTAAGCCAGACACAGCTGTAAAAACCCTGGATCACCCCCAGTCACAGACAAAGGATCACGTGGAAAAAGTGGATGGTCAAACTGCGGAGAGAATCAAGTCCTATTACACAAATAGGTAGGGGATGGTGACGCTGTGTGGCAAAGTGGGGTCGCTGACTAGCCACAGGGCCAGTTTCCCCACCTGCCTCTGGGCATGCTGCCCACCTGTCTCTCCTGCCATGCCTTGATGGAATATAATTGAGTGTTAATTAGGCAGGAGGCTGACCATTGTACACCCCAATATTGGGGGGGGCTATCTGCGGCTCCATTCCGTCCCTACACCGTGGCCCAAACCTTGCAGATGGCATCTCAGGCACCTGGCTCAACCGTCCCCCTCGTCCATTAGCTATGGCCCCATTCATGGGACCTTTGTCTTCCGTATAAGCCCTGGCCCCATCTCAGGCCAGTTGGGACCCCGAGTTTCTTTGCTCATCATGGGCATCCCCTGTGGTGGGCGGCTGGCCCTTTTGACCCTTCCGGTCTTGGCTCCAGCATTGATCAGTCGAGTTCCTTGGTTGGCTTTATGCCTCCTGCCTGCACTTAGGGATTGGGGTCCCCCACTCCCAGATCAGGTGCTTCTGGAAGTATGTCTAGCCCTGCGGGGTCACTCCCCCAGCAGGCTCAGGCACTTTCTGAAGCTTACCTGGCCTACCCTGCTCTGATGGCAAATGACCCACCCAAAGGTGAGGGCTGGGGTTTAGGTGCCCCTACTCACCTTTCACAGGGGTGGTAACTGGCCTGACATTTCCTGGAGGCTCCCGTGCCATTGGGAGCCCCAGTATACCCATCAGGGTGCAGTTTTAGGTCATGCCAAGGACCAGGAGCCTCCAAACCATCCCCTACAGCTCCTGCCCTTACCTCTAAGATGTTGTATTCAGTCTAGCCACCAGGCAATGTTACTGCCTGGTCCACCAGCAGCAAACTGCCCTGCTTATATATAGGCAGCCAGGGATCTAACATGGCTGCTGCAATCAAGCACCTGTTGGCTGCTTGGCTCTGCCACACCCTGTCACAGCCATGACCACTGGGAAGAAGGGGGAGGCAAACAATATTTTTGAAGCATGTGACCATTTGCCCTTCCAAGCCTGCACAGCACTGAAATGGTCAGCAAAATAGTTTAATATTCCTGGAGTCCATCTCAGTTTACTACTATCTACTAATTGAGAAGGATTTTCAAATGTCTTTGCATTCATGAGTTCTGAGTCTTAGAAACTCTTTCATATTGTGCAGTATTGCTCTCAGTACCACATAAGCACAATTATAACATCAAAACCAGCCATTTGCTACAGAGGCTGCTTGTACCATTTGTGAGATGGGTATCACAGGTTGGCATCCCCTGTATTATAAAGTCCACAAAAATAAATTACATAAAATGCAATAACTTGCACACATCCAGTATGATTAAATCCTAGCACTAATACATACGCTCAAGAAGACATGTTCTGAAAAGCCTACCCTCAAAGCACAGAAGCTGTTAACAAATTGCCCCTGGACTCAGTGTAGGTGCACAACACATCCCTTCACTCTGTGCCTATCACCACAGTTCATCATTCTGCACAGGCCTTTGCTCAGGCTGTTTAAAATATGCACAGTGTGCCCACCTCCTTTTCATACCCAATGCATAAAAGGCTTTTTCTTGGGCTTATGAAAAACAAAAGGAGATGCTGTTATCACAGGAAGAAGTTCTGCATCAGCTTCTAACCTAGACATCGCAGCCCTCCAGGAGATGAGACTGCAGTGAGGCTTAGGTGGCAATCAGGGGGAGCCATCTGACCAGCAAGAGGCTGTGTTGTCAGAATCTAAACCCAGAGCCTGAACTGGTCGGGTAGTATAGCTCTGAGAGCCACAGAGAGAGGAGCTCCTGGGCGACAAGGCTGCAGCAGGACTCCCAGGCAACAGCTGAGCTGGGATAAGCAGCACTGGAGGTTTGTGGATGGGACTTAGGAGTGGAGGAGATCTCAACAGGCCCAGGAGTAGGGCCAGATGCCTGGGAGCAAAGCCAGAGCCCAGGAACAGGGCAAAGGGGGTCAGAGGCCCTGGAGTAGGGCCAGAGATTTGGGCCAGGGGCCCAAAGCCTGGAGAGGGGCATAGGTAGAGCAAAGAAGCCCAAAAAACAGGGCCAGGGGCGCAAAGCCCAAGAGAAGGCAAAAGGAGGAGCCTGATAGGGCAGGACCCAGTGCCTGGGAATAGTCCGCAACGCCAAAGTACCTGGGTGGGGAGTACAGGCAGGGTGCTGCAAAGCCATAAAAGGTGAAGTGTCCACAAGAGACCAAGCCTGGAAGCTACCCTTGAGAATAGCCAAGCTAGGTGAAGTGTCTGGGCAGAGAGACCCAGTCATAGGGACTGAGGCCATGGCCCCCGAGGGCTGATAATCAATATGACTGACACCATCTGCGAGGCATGGGCTTGGGGTAGGGGGCAGCTGGAACCATGTTATAAGCCCTTAATGTGAAGTAGAGACATCTGACTGCCCACATGAGATCTGGGGTTCCTGAGGCAGCCTCCCTTTCTAGAGAGCTAAGAACAACAAGGTGTGGTAGGTGAGATGAAGAGGAGCAAGCCTGAGGAGTAAGGGTGAAGCAGGGACAGAGTGGCCACCCTTGTGACAAGCGTCTGTTACAGTAACCTGCTGAAGAGGTAAGCAGGCTGAGCAGAGGAACAGCAACATGATCCATATCCAGAGAGACAGGGGTACAAGAGCTTTATTTGTCATTGCAGACCTTCTGAAAATCCTGGCTTCCTGGGCTTTTCCAAACTAACCTATGTTTAAATGCTGAAGATCTTTCTACAGTGATCAACCAAGCCTTACAGCCTCATGAAGAAATACTTTTTCTCTTAATGATCAGTGATCCATAGTCTGGTCCTATTAGCTGCCCTGTCTAATGCAATTAGAGCAACCTAATGATGCAATCATGAAAACCCAATTAATAACTAGAAGTACACTGCTCAGTCTTATGACCCAGGGCAACAGCGCTTTCTTGGGAGTATAGCACTACATACCTGTTACAATAGCTAGGATCTACCAGTGCCGAATTGGTGAGCAACTGCCTAGTGGCAACCAGGGACAGTGAATTTCCAGATAGTGATGGCTACGTGCTTCTCCATGTTCTGAGGGCCTCCTATGGAGCTGGTATGCCACACCAGCTCCACAGCAAGTTTGGTGCAGGCTTGATTTCTAAGTGTCCAGCCTTGTCAGAATATAGTGCTAGCTAACAGTGACTAAGAACTGTGCTCCCATGAGTGAATCTGTTTCAAGAAAGGATGTTGGAGAAGGGTCTGCTGGATGTCAGCCTATTTGTCTTTCTCAGATGCTCATTCTGAAGTCATGGCATGGCATGTGAGATACACTTGCAGCCCATTTAGGATCGCTGCCAGGAGGATGACAGCACTTGCCAGGGTTTCCTCTGTGATGCCTGACAGCACTTTGAAAATGCCAGTGGTTGGCTGGTAAACAGAGCGACAGCATCATAGGAACAGATGGATGATAAGATGAAATGAGAAGAATCCGGGATTACTTGGTCTGACCCCAAGCACCAGAACTCCCCTACCTTCTGGTAGGTGTCCCGCTGTGCGCGGTGTGAAAAATCTGAGTATATTAACAGCAGCGTGACAGAACAGTGCACCATGGGGCACCAGGGTGCAAGGTAGGACACTTCTTTTGAAACTTTGGTGTGCTGTGGGGCCACAATGATACAGGGCAAAACAACCCTGATCACAGAATAGCTATGTGGTGTGGTTTGCAGCTGGGATTAGAGTTGTTGGTCACTCAAAACAGATACAGAGGTTCAGGTGCAGGCTGAGGTTCAAGTTCAGCCATGCTGTCAGAGTTCAGCTCTTATTCAGACAACAAAACACCCAGTGTTTTCCTGGGCATTTTGCCTGAAGAAAGGCTCACAGCATCAGGCCCTAGATGGACAGTGACACACAGAGTCTGGATCTCTCATGGCAGGATCTGGCCTCCTCAGTATAAGCTTTTTCTCTAAATCTGATACCATAAATCTGTTTAGGACACATTGCTATACTCAAGCTAGCTGTTAATATCGTTTCTATAAACTGAATACTTGTTATTCAAATTCCAGTAGAAATTACTTAAAAAAAATTAAACAAACATTCCCTCACCGGGTCTGCATGCCAAACATTGCAGTATTGTACTACTGCCTGAGAGCCTACAAATTAAAATAATTTTAAAATGTGAAACGGATTCCTCTTGCTCCAGCTTCAAGACATCCAGAGAGCGTAAACAAACAGCAGGCATACTGCAAAAGCGAATGGGAGGTTTGATCATCTTATAGTTTCCTATAAGATACAGTACAGATCTTATAGTTTGATCAATACAGATCTTATAGGCATAGATCTATAAGTATAGATCTTGTAGCTTGAATAGAGATCTTTATAAGCATAGATCTTTATAGATCTTAAGTATAGATCTACAGGTATAGATCTTATAGTTTGATCATCAAGGTGTTGTTTGTAACACAGGAAAGGAACTTTGGTCAGGTTTTTTTGTTTCCTTGGTTCCATTC
Source organism: Crocodylus porosus (assembly GCF_001723895.1). Lineage (NCBI taxonomy): Eukaryota > Metazoa > Chordata > Crocodylia > Crocodylidae > Crocodylus > Crocodylus porosus. The sequence goes on from NW_017728886.1 coordinate 120,584,632, forward strand.
TAAATGATTTTCAAGTTAACCAGAGCCTCTGGATGGCTCCTACTTGCCTTGTGCAGGGAGCTGGACTAGGTGACCTTGTGAGGTCCCTTCCAGCCCTACTTTCTTATGATCCTATGATCCTCCTTCCTCTAAAGGTAAAATCTCTCACTGACTTTACTGGGGCAGGGCCAGGCCTTTAATAATACAGTGATTGAGACACACACTCACGCATGCATATAGGCTGAATACACACACACATATATATATATATATGCATATATCTGTGTGTGTGTGTGTAGAAATGCAAAATTCTAGAACTCTTGGTTCAGAGATGAGACCTTTTATTAGACCAACTAAGAAATTGCAAAAAAAGTATCTTTCTTTGCAAGCTTTCTGGCACATGCACCCTTCTTCAGGCTGAGGGAAAATTAAAGATGGTAAAAGTCTCCATAGGTAGCAAATAAACTTCATTTTGTGTATATATATATGCACACATATATATGCTGGTGAATATATATATATGATACTGGTGAATTCCGTTTAGGGTTGAAATGCAAAAGGCAGGTCATTAAAATGTCTAGTAAATCAGAATGGATTGCATGAGCATGGTTCTTCTGTTATTGCTACCCAGAAAAAATCTGTATCTTACACTATGCAGCTTGAGGTGTGGGGATGGTTAGGTCACTTGATTGTAACCTGCTGGATGGGTACAAGCAGCATCCCCTTGAAAATCCCAATGATTTCAGTGAGTAGGAGGAGAAAAAAAGAAGCAGGGACTAAAGGAGCAGGGTGCCTCCAGAACTCCAGGGAGCTGTGGCCAGAGGCAGTTACCCGCAGGCAGTCACTGATGCATGGCGCCTAGCATTTAAGGAAGCTGCTTAGCATAGAGCCCCTGAAACACTTGCAAGAGTCTAGCCTTCTCTTCCCTGCCCCATGGTAGGCACCTGTTCAAAAGCAGTGGGGGCTGGAGGGCATCTGTCTATACCTGTGAGCAGGCTGATTCCTTCATCAAGTAATACCTTGAGAGGGGTTGTATGGACTATGGCGCTGACACACAAACACACACTACAATGCACACATACAAACATGCACTACAGTGCTCACATGCACACACACACTGCAGTGCTGACACACACTCCATACAATTCCTCTCAAGGCATTACCTGATGAAGGAATCAGCCTGCTTGCAGGTGTAGACAAATGTCCTCCAACCCCCCTGCTTTTGAACAGCTGCCTACCATGGGCACGGCAGGGCCAGCTACCAGCACCGGTGTGTGTGCATGAGCACTGTAGTTGTGTGCGTGTGTACATAAGCAGTGTAGTGTGCCACACACACACATATGCATACACACACATGTACACCCCAGTGCTGACATACACAAACATACACACATACACATGCATGCACACCCCGCAGTGTTGACACACACACACATGCACCGGACACAGTGCAGTGCACTCATCCCCTCCCCAGTGCTCACACTCACACCCACCAAGTGGTGATGCACAAACCCACCCAGTGCTGACATGCATGTGCACACAGGCACCCCAGTGCTGACATACACTGAGGCACACTCACACTTGCACACTCACACTGTAGTATGCTTACCCCCCCAGTGCTGATAGACACATGCTGCTCACACACACACACACACACACACACACACAGAGCTCCCATGCTGATACACACACACCCTGACACTGCAGTGCACTCACCTCCCCAGTGCTGACACGCACACGCACGCATCCCAGCATTGACACACACTGACACTGAAGCGCACTCATCCCCCAGTGCTGACACACTGTAGTGTGCTCACCCACCCCCAGCGCTGACACACACCCGCTGCAGCGCCCTCACACACACACTGACACACCGCAGTGCCCCCGCCCTGCCCGCTCCCCGGGCGCCGAGGCCTGTCCCCTGGGC
>NW_017728886.1:120587072-120606020 GCF_001723895.1 Crocodylus porosus
GCGGGGCCGGGCCGGCCGCAGCACTGCACGCAGGTCCGCACGCGGCGCCTCATGAAGGAGCTGCAGGACATCGCGCGCCTGAGCGACCGCTTCATCTCCGTGGAGCTGGTGGACGAGAGCCTCTTCGACTGGAACGTGAAGCTGCACCAGGTGGACAAGGACTCGGTGCTGTGGCAGGACATGAAGGAGACCAACACGGAGTTCATCCTGCTCAACCTCACCTTCCCCGACAACTTCCCCTTCTCGCCGCCCTTCATGCGGGTGCTCAGCCCCCGCCTGGAGAACGGCTACGTGCTGGACGGCGGGGCCATCTGCATGGAGCTGCTCACCCCCCGCGGCTGGTCCAGCGCCTACACGGTGGAGGCCGTCATGAGGCAGTTCGCCGCCAGCCTGGTCAAGGGGCAGGTAAGCGGGGGTGGCGGGCAGGCGGGTGGGGTGACCTTGGGGCAGGCAGGCAGGCAGTGCTAGGGGGCAGGGAGCTCCACCTGGCAGCCAGGCACCCCCCCCACACACACACAAGCATACTGCCACACTCTCTCTCTCTCTCTCTCTCTCTCTCTCTTTGCTGGGGCTCAGTGCCTGCCCCTGTATTCCCCCCACCCAACTCAGTGCCTGCCCCTGTATCCCTACCCAGGCTCCAGTCCCTGCCCCTGTGCCCCCTCTCGGGCTCAGTCCCTGCCCCTGTGCCCCCTCCTGGGCTCAGTCCCTTCCCCTTCACCTGGCTCTGCCCTCATCTCCCCCTTTGAAACCTATGCCCCTCACTCCCGGCCCTGTTGTGTCTCCATGTTGTCCCAAGCCCTCAGTGATGTGCCCTCAGTGTGGTCCCTGTCACCAACAGATATCGACATCCAAATCTGTGAGCTACCGTCTGGTCTTGTCGCTCAGCATGCAGCTTCCATCTGCCCCCTTACAGCTCTGCTCAGTGGGCTTTGGCCCACATTGCAGAATGGCATAGCCAAAAGGCCTCCCAAGGTGTACTCTGTTCTGTCTTGCCCCCCATGCACTTGTTTTGAACCTCTGACCCTTGTTCCTTTTCCTGGGTTTCCTTTCTTATTTGCCCCACAAATTCAGCTGGCACATACCCAATAGACCCCTCTGTTAACAGCGGGGGATGACCATTGCTCTGTGGGCAGAAGGCCCGCATTATCAATCTGTGTCCAATAGGCCTGCCCCCTCCAGAGCCGCACATATCGAGCCATCCAGCAGCCACCAGCTGGGGCATTGGTGAGGGATCCCTGTAGCACCTGGGCTTGGAGAGCTCCAGTGCCTTGTCCAGTCAACCCACAGTACCTGCCCATGGCCTGAATGCTGAACGGCTCTCTCAGACATCCTGCTCCAGACTAATAAGGAATCGCTGCTTTTTTTGTTTGTTTTTTTTAATTCTGCAGTAGGGTGGTAGAGATGAGGAGCTGGAGGATGTATGAACTGGCGCAATAGCAGCCTACTTACTTTTAGGCAAGAAGCAGCAGCCTTGCTTAATGTGTGTCTCCCCCCTCCCCAAGCATCCTTGGTACTGAGATGCTTCATACAAGTCCTAATAAATAACTGAAAAGGTAATGCTTGTGAGATATGCATGGCCAGGCCTCCTCTGCGTTCCTCACCGTGGGCACTTTGCCCATTGGCCAGGGAAGGTGATTTTTCTGATCATATGCTAAGGTGTCCTTGAAACGCTATCTTCTTTCTCAGGCGGCGCACACACTCACACAGGTCTATGTCTTATACCGGTAAAGGATGCAAACCATCCTGTCACTAGATCAGAGGGAAATAAATAGACTGGGTACATTTTTGAGGTGAGGGAGGGTCTTAAGTTTTAATTATTACATTATTGCTACAGCGGCACTCAACATTCAAAGCAGTGGGACTGCTTGCATGAGGAGTAAGGGCTTCATAATCTGCTGCTGAAAGGAGATGCTTATTCAGATGATTTTATTTGACCCCTGCCTGACCCTTTTGGAAATGACATTTCCACAGACCTCACCTTCTCTGACACTCTTTGACTCTGGGTTGGAGACTCCTTTACTTTAATCAGCTAGTACTGTAGTCTTTATTTCACTTGAGGTCAAGTTCTGCAGGTCACCCTGGGCTTTAAATAGGTGCCTATGAACAGAAGGAGAGGCTTAATGTATATTAGATTCAGATTATATTAAATTTAAGTAGATTCTGCCTCGTTATGTCTGTCTTTTTTTGTTCTGTTCATTTTTACAATGATCATGTTTCTCATTGTGTTTGAATAAGGATCAAGAAATATACATTTTCCTATGATATGTTCCTTCTTTCAAATGAAAGGGAAAGAAAAGATTTAAGGGTATAGTTTTAAGGGTATGAATACAACACTTCATATAACATTTTAAATAAAATGCATAGCTTAATAATCAGTTAAACTTTAATCTTGAACATGCTCTAAATCTCCATTATCTTCTCCCTTAGAAGATCTCTATGTAAAATTTTCATTTTTTTTCTGTTTGTAAAGGAAATATGATCTCTTCAAAGTGAATTCCTTTCATTTCTGTCACAAATACATTTATTTGAGCTGTAAGAGTTTCTTAGGAGTTCTGCAGGCAATTTGAATTCAGATATTTAATATGAAAAAATCATTTGAGTAAAATTGGAAATATTTCTGGTATAAAATAAATGATGTATTGAATGATTACCAATACAATAGGAAAGCAGTTGTAATTCTCACATTTGAAAGTCATGTAATATGCATTACAAATAGATAATGTTAACATTAATATATTTGTCAAGCATAGTTTTGTAATCTGTGATGGATTACTATTTTGTAATTGTACCCAGACACTGCGTAATGAGTCACATTTTTTGTAATTAGACTTGTATTATATCATTTTGATTCTGTTGCAAAAGGCAGGCTGCAGGACAGCTGAAAGTGCAATACCGATTTTAGAACCGTATTCCAATGTTTATATATAAAGTGTTATCTTCTCTTGTCTATTATCTTAATAGCAGATTATGTAACAGTAAGGCACACTGAAAAACTAACCACTGATCTTGCAAACCTGAACAGGGGTAATTCTTCTTAGCCATTAGTCTCATTGACTTCAGTGTGACTATAGGTACAAATGACTCATGTCCGATTAATCAGTTGATGTCCCTACAATGTTTAAATGCTAAATGTAATTGTTAAGAAGTAAGGCTTTGAAGCTTGGGACCCTTTCTCTGGACTAGAAATGACAGTGTATGTTGAAATGGCAGTTTCTAGTCTATAGTTCCACTGAGGGATTACAAAACTGTCATCATCCATGTCACAGTATGATAGCATCAGAATTCTTCATCAGGATTCATTAGCGTTGGAGTGACTCTTTGCTCATGCATTAGCTCATCTTAGGCCTTATTCTTGCCTTCAGAGGAACTGCAGTGAATTGAGTGGGAACCTTTCTTTTGACCTTTAAGAGTTGGATCTGGCCTACACAGCATCTACAGACTCAGATTCTTAAGCAGTGTTGTCAGTGTTAAATGAAACTTTTTACTATAAGAATATATATATTTTAAAAGTTGTTATTGATTCCAGTTTACACTCATTTATTGTTCAGAAGAAACAGGCATAGTTTGATCTCACAAATACTTATGCAGATGCACATTTTTACAATGGCTGCTTCTGGCTGTAAAGCTACTCAACTGTGTGGGGGCAGGATTAAGCCCTTAAAGAACATTTCACCTTTTTATGATGTTATCTTACTTTTTTCACTTTCACTAATTTGAACTTTGCACCTGAATGGCTTCCTTCATCCCCTTTCTAGTAAATCCCACTTTCTGATACTTATCCATTGTTCTAATGTTGCTCTATGTTCCTTTCTCTGAAGCACCAGGGACTCCCTTAACATGCTTTTGTTGAATTTTAAAATATATTAATATATTTCTTACATTAGGCTTTGTCACGGCAGCAACTAAACCAAAGAGCCCAAAATGTTCAGCTAAATCCATCATACATGACATAGTCCTAGTACTACTGTCAAGGTCCAGAGTTTATGAAACTTACTCTGAGAAGTTGCCCCAGGTTAGAATTTAACATACAGTATCTGAGCTAAGAAGCCCATTTTTGTTTGTTTTGATTATATCTGTGTAAATCGTTTCGGCCACTCTTAGTACTGCCTAATGTTAAGCATGCATAGGCTCAGCTACTGCAGTGAAGCCAGTGGGAGCTTTGCCAATGATTGATGGATTTAAGAACAGGCCTTTGCCTCATTGGCCCTGATCTTCCCTTTATTTAAGCATAGAAGTAAACCCATTGAAGGACTGGAAACTTAAACTTTAAGACCACTTTTGGTTATCATTTTGCTTTGTTTCAGAAAAAAGCATGCAAGATTTTCCAAGCTAATAAATATATATATATTTTTTGGACCGGGTAGGGAAATGCAGTGAACAGATTTTGAGAACAGGTATCATCCTGCAGTTCAAAGAATTTATATTTTACTGCCTCAACCAGATTACCATTTATTTTTTTTGCCAAATATTAAAACATTGCTGTGAGAGAGATTTAACGGCACTTACTGTGCTGCATTCAAAAGGATTTTAGTAGTTGAGGCATGCATATTTAAGACATGCTGCAGGAGCTGTCGTATTGGGCTCTTACTCCACATGTACAGCATAGTATTGAGATTATACCATGATGGCCTTTTTAGCATACACATTAATATTGACATGAAAGGGGTTATTAAAATGAATCATGTTATTATCCAAAGACTATCAGAGAATCTCATACATTTACAATGAGGTCTTTCATTTTAAAAAAATTGTTAAAAAGAGAGGGATGTTTGTGTAATACATTTGTTGGAGATTGACCAGACCCTTCACATTAAAGTTATAAATTCCACAGAAAAAGAAATTTAGATCTATTGACTCTGACCTTTTCTTAACTCCAGGAATTTTTGTTCTGTGATAACAGTATATATGATATATAAAATATAGGGCCCAGTCTTCCTTCAAGGGATGCTGATGGCCAAATTCCATTAACTTGAATAGGAGTCAGCTTGAACCTTTTGCTAAACACACTGTTGTGAGGAGTTAATTGCCACTGACTCATATGGAAGAAAATGCGCTCAGTGCTAGAGTTAGACATTATTTGGTAGTGACGGGGGGGGTGGCAAATATTTTACTCACTGAAAATGTAGTTTTGTGGTAACCCAAAGTATCCATGAATTAAAAAAAGAATGTCAAAACAGTTCATCTTGGTACTTCAGAAAAGAAGCATTTTGATTTTGGAGCTGGATTCGCAAGGGGACACAGGTGCCATTCAAATCCCTGAGGAGAAGGAAGAGCCTTCCCCTGTGCCCTGTGCTTGAACCCTGCAACTCAGTGTTTAAAACACTTACCTTAGCAGTGGAGAAGACCTAGTCTGAATCCCTTCTCTGCCTGGATCAGAGGAGGGAATTGGGCCTGGGTCTTCCACCTCTCAGGAATATGCCCTAACTACTGGGTTGTAGGGTGTGTTAGGGTGGGTCTTTCTCCATATCTATCATAGCAGGGGCTAGTACCAAATGTCTGTCCTGACCTGTGAGTTACTAACTCACTTTCATGCTAGCCCAGGGACTATTGAATGATTTGTAACAAAGTGGAACATGAAAGACTGAGACATGCATCCCCTACCTTCCCCTAGTGTTCTAAATGGCATTAATCCCAATAGCATGCCTATGATTGCTCTGGGGTCATTTTCAATGACTGATCTGAAGCATCTGAGAGACTGATCCTATGAATGGAAGCAAGTGACTCCATGTGCTTGCAGACATCCCAGATGGAACATGATCCTGTTACAGTGCTGACATGCCCAAAGTCCCTTGGTGAATCTGGTCTTTCCTCGCTACATTTCCTTTGCATGATAATAATAATAGTAGTAGTAGTAGCAGTAATAAATACTACTAATAATAATCTATGATAGAAAACAAATGTTGTGTTTCAAATTAAGTGGATCTTTTGGGGGGTATTTGCCCACAAAACTATAACATCAACTATTTACTCATTTCTACTTAGCACCTCACAAAAAATTCTTGGCATCTCTCAGGGCTGGGGCTGTATTCTCTGTCTTAACTCTGATTCTCACTTCTAAAAGATTATGAAGTCCTTAATGAAACTTCAGCATAGGTCTTAAGATGACAACAGTGACACTACCCTTGGTTCTTGGTGCATCTGTTGGTATGGCACTCCTAGTCCTGAACAGAACCTTTGTTTTCTTGATGGCAGTGGTCTTCCTTGAACAAACAGAAGTGTTTCTGTCTACATCTCAAGGTCTCACTTCTGGAAGTTGAACATGGAGTATCAGTACATATTAGTAGGTGAATAGAAGTCTCTTTAAAATGCTTCCTAATTGTCTGACTTTTAAAATAGAAATTAAAAATTATTCTAGAATAACTGTTGTCTTCACAATATTAATTTCCAGTATTCACTGAATAAACAAATTTGAACAGTGCCAGTTAGTAAGGAAAGAGTAGATCTACTATAGCTCACATTTAGTTCATAATACAAGCCATGACTGAGATCAGCATCAACATTTGAGAGGATACGCACTTCCTTGGAACTTGAAAACAATCATCTAAAAATAATTATTCTTCAAAATGTATCTAAAAGCAGTGCTTATTACTGTAAACGCCAGTAGTGTACTGAATTTGCCATTTTTGGAAGCACCATGAATTTCCTAGTGGATAATCAGATAAAATGAAGAACATTGCTAAGGCTCAGCAAAAGGATTATAAACCCTTAAATCTACTGAACTAAACACCTGTATTTTATATTTAGAAGAAAATGAGCAGAGCTTTTTATAGGGAACTAACAGAGAGTTGAAAAGTTGTTTCCCCTCCCTTTCCCTCTTTTTTTCTATATGCTGCAGATACAAAAATGTTTCTCCAGAAAAGGTGAAATGAACCCATACTATTTCCCAATATAGAGGAAGTACTTTATTTTCTTTTGGTAAAAGGGTGAAAGAAGGCAAGAGTATGAATGTAACTATAGAAATGATAAATCAGGAACTGGCCATCTTTTGGAAGAATTGCTGAAGTAGTTGTATCTGATTGCTGCAGGTCTCCTGGACTAGATGAGTAATACTGGTGCTTTGTCCTGCCTTTTTGTGAGTCAGTGTGTTCTCTTCCTGAGTATTGAGGACAAAACTGTTAAGTAGAATAACCATCTAACTGATGACTCTGCAAGCTTAGCATCTTTAAGTCTAGCCATACTGGGAAAAAATCTGAACTTGTTTATATATCAAGTAGGACAAGCATGAGTTTGCTGTTGGTACTCAATATCCTAAAAATAGAAGAAAACTTAGCTGAGAGTCTTCTCATGTTTGTAAGTCTCTGTTAAGGCTCAGTTGATTTAATCTGATAAAATCAGGATGTGTGTTTTGGTTGTTTTTCCCTATTTGAGACTTCATTTCCTTTACGGTAGTGTCTTAAATTCAGGCTTAAGATACAAATGATTCATATTTACAATTAAGATTATGATGTAATCAGCAAAATATAGTTGATTTCAACAATGTATAGATTTCTAATACAGGTTAGTAGAAAATCATTATTAATTGTTTCTGTTTTTAAAATAGTACCCATCACATCTGACTGTGTATGCGTGTGAAATTTAAAACAACACATTCATGAATTTTGTCTTATTAAAATTAAATACATCTGGTCATAAATTTTATTACACATACCCAAAATATCTTCTAACTTCACCCCCACAAGAAAAAAACTTGAGGGAACAGATGGGCTTTATGCTGCGTCCCAAAGGTTGAGAGACTCCAGTTCTTGCTGTTCTGAACAGCAGAAGTGAATTCTAAGTCTGTGGGACTTCACCAACTTCCAAGAGGTTGGCATGGACACATCGGCCAACTGCCCCAGTGGTGCATGGGGAGCATGGCAATGTTTACCAACTCCAAGGTCAAGTCATAGTGGGTTTTCTCAATTAAATCTAGTTCGTGTTTGCTTTTTATCAATTGTCTGTATATCCTGGGGTGACCTAAGTGAATGAATCCATGTATTGGACAGGAGCGCTTATTTGTGGCTGGTAGCCACAAGACAATAAAAAGTGACAAAGGCAGTGTGCACATGTCACATGAAGGGATGTGATCTCTAGGCAGTCAGGGTATTAAATAATATGACTTAGCTACATGAAGAAAATCTGTTAGCCATCTGAGCTGTATTTTTCCCCCCACAATTTGATACTCGCATTTTAAACCTGAATGTTATGTGAGCTTTATTTGCACCATTGAGATGTTGGGAAATGATGTATGGTCTGAAAAAACAACATTGTTCATGTGCACTCCGATATGGTGTTGTCCTGAATATAGAAGGTATTATTATGCAAATGTATTTTAGAAAGGGGAGTGAAGACACAGGGATTCCAACTCACTGAGCTAGGAGGATGTTTTAATTCTTTTAAACAGCAGGGAGAAAATCATTTCCTTTGCTTTAGCCCTTCAAAGCACACAAAAGACAAAATGTTCTTAAAAATTATGAAACAGTCTCTGGTAGCACCATATTGTTAAAAACAATTATCAAATTAGTAAAATCACTAAAATTGGAGGGGAAGAATTACTACTTTTAAAACATATTTTTTCTAGCAAATAGAGGCAATATTTCCTTGTGGCAGTTAGCTGATCTCCTGAATAGATTATTTATTTTCTAGAAACATCTGCTTTGGGTAATAACATTCAATGGAGTCAATATGAGCTAAATCCTTCCTGCCATTCACTTCAGTGGGGCTATTTATTTGAGTGACACATGGAGAAACTTGGCTTCTTTGTCACATATTCAGGAGAGGTTCTCAATCAGGGTTTAATTGGCCATACAATCTCACCTTTGCTGTGCTAAGTGGGGGATGATACCACCCACCTGCCAGACCCAATCAGTCCTCCCCCAGCCCACCTCCTCTTCCAAAGCAGTCCACAGAGCATCTTGTGTTGGGGCTGTTGAAAGTGGGAGCACTGCCATTAGGCAACCGAGTCCCCTTTCCTTATGGAAGTGGGTAACCAAGTACAGAGGGTCACAGACATAGAATTGCACCTCTGTCTTCACTCTGGCAAAGCTACTGTTGATTGCAGTAAGTGGTTTATCTAGGTAAGAGCTCAGTGGAAATTGAGCAGGGCCTAATAGCATGACCCCAAACACATAATGTGTAGAGTGTACAAAGGATCAAACTATCCTAATTTGAAAGCCAGCTTGTTGGCGAATGGCCTTGTGATATTGTGCAGTCTGTCATCTTGGGGCCAGCTCAAATCAGCCCTAAAGTGGGGTAGATCATTGTCCTCCATGAATTGTGCACATCCTAGCAGGATGCCCCACTGACTTTTGTGGAAGCTGAGGACACTCAGCTCCTTGCAAAATCAACCCCCCTCATACTGTGAAGGTAAACTGGCCTGACTGAACAAGCAGGTAAAATCTGCACCCTGTTCAGGTCAGCTTGCCAGGAATCTACTTTTCTGTCTTGTTACCATGACAATAGCATGGAAAAAGACTTGTGTTGGAAGGAAAGAAGGGCATATCTTGGTGGAAATAAATGTGCACTACACACTGTCTGCACAAACAAATGAGCAGCATATTTTTGATGTCACAGTTATGATTGTTCCAAAGCAGGGCTGAGGCCTGTGCTCAGCATACAGCCATCCCTTTGACAGCCAGGCAGCAAGGAACAGCACATACAGACAATCAGTGAGTACACAGATACATTTCTCCCCTCAAAAACCTTTACACTATCTGTGCCTTCCTTTTGACTACACTAAGAATGTTGTGGGCTTCAGCCTCAAGCAAGGAATCCTATTCTGCATGAGTTTTCCAGTGTCCCTGGCACACATGCAACCACTTGCTGATGGAATAGGAAATTGGTAAGCTAAGTCCAAAAGCTAAGTCTGGGCATAGGTGAAAATACACAAGAGGGAGAATGAGCAAGCATCTGCCCTAATTCACCAGACTCCTTAGAGCCTGCACCCTTTCCACTGTTAGTCTTCATGAGGTTAGGTGTGGCATAGGACCAGATTTTATAGTGCTTGGTGTATTTACAGCAAACCTTAATTCTATTCAAGAATGAAGCATTGTCACCCTTATTTGTGGTCATAAATATAAAGATTTGAATAATTGTGAAGAAGAAGATAATGATATCCAGCTAGATAATGATATTTAAGCACCAATTTTGAGCATTTTTAGAAAAATGACTGCAGATATAATTAATTATTAGAATGGTACCAAGGATGTTGTTTTGGATCTAGTGCTAACCTGAGGTCAGGAGAGCTAGGTTCAGTTCCCAGGTCTGCCACAAGTTTTCAAGTCATGTAATCTTTCAGTGTCCCCACTTCTCACCGATAAAGTAAGGATCGTATTTCCTTCCTTAGAGGATTGGAGGACAAATTCATGAATATTTGCTTAGTGCTGTGTTACTACAGAAATGAAGGCTGTACGAGAAATTGGAAAGAGTGATTGCATAAAATTGTTTATTTTCAAAGTGAATCTCTGACTAGATGGACACAAATTTGTGAAAACGGCTATGAGGTAAACGAAAGAAAAAAACAAACAAACAGCCAGTCTGTGGACCTGATCTGGCCATCCATCTGCAAGCAAATCTATCACTGACATTAGTGGGAGATTTTCATGGATTAGGACTGCAGGAACAAGTCCAAAATCGTAATCCCACAGGCTGTAAATCACTGACAAGAAATAAATGTAATAGGCAAAGAGAATTGATAAAAGGATTACTCTGTTGCAACATATTTATGCTTAATTGTATCTTCAGTCTTTGGGTGAAAGATATTTTCTGTTTCATTTTGCTGACCTGACACTAGCAGCCAGTGAGGAATAATAATAAAAAAATACCATGAGGGCACATACATGAGTCTATAGTTAACATTTTGAATGAGAGGATACTGGTCCCATTTTATTATACTTACCTTGTATTTTTAAAGTTTATATTCACGGTACTTAAGTATTTTTTTAAGTGAAGAACTAATAGGGTTTAGCAAAACATGGGCTATGTAGGTGATATGAACACTTTTCAACAGTTAACCCTGCCCTGACCCCTCAGTTCCAGCTTGTACCAATGAAGCATTACTGCTGGTGTCTCTGAGGACCTCTCCTTCCCCATTTTCAATGCTCATAAAAAAATTCAAATGATGAAGTGTAAAGTAAACATTTTCCATAATAGAATAATGAATTAATGATGAATACTGACATCAGAGAAAGTACTTTTCTTAGATACCTGAACAAATGTGATGTGTAAAGCCACATGACTAATAACATAATATCCAGTGAATGATTCTACAAAGTGATTTTTCCACTCGCTGGTGGTATATGAGATTATTGAGACCTTGTTTCCTGTAAAAAGTAGGAGTGGTGTGGGAATTCTTGATTCTCCAAAGGAGAGAAGAGTCTGTTCTACACCTTGATGCCTTAAAACAGATCATACAGGAAGTATTGCAGAAGTCAATAGGATTGCAGCCAGGAGGACTGGCTTTCAGGAATGACTGGGTCCCAGTTCAACTGGTTGTTCCCAAAGGAACTTTGCTTTTTATAGTTTACCTTTTTTAATCACAGACTTAGAGAAGATGGAGCATGTGCATAAAGGATCTCACCCCACACCTCCCCACCAGGCTCATGGAACCTTCCATGGGTCAATGATACCTGATATTTACCACCCAAATGCAGAGTCATTAAAGTTACTGTCTTTTTGTTGGTTGCACTTCCAGTTTCTCTGCACAGCTACAGTTTAGAAGCACAGGCAGCTGCCCTATTTTTCAAAGGCTTCATTTTTTTAAAAAGGCTGGGCAGCCTAGAAAAAATGAGAAGTTCAAAAGAATGTTTAAATATTTGCATATTTTGAAGTTCTGCCTCAGATGCTGCTTTTTGCTGTAAAACCTCCACCTGACTAAACTACATTGTCATCCGGCTTCACAAACAGAAGAGCCAGCAATTCAGAAACTGTACCTTTGGTTTACTGGGGATTCAGAGGATTTGGGGGCACTTCTCCAGGACAGCCTCAGTGCTTGTTTCTCTTTTGGGGCAAAATTGATCTCACACTAAAGCCCATAAGAGGGACTTCCATAAGATGGCCAGCTCAGGAATTACCCTGAATGCCTTCAGCTGTACTAAAATCAGTCTTGGCAATGCCATTGGCTCAATACTTATGATGGTGGAAGGGAGTGGGATAGAAACCTGTGGATTGCTGTGTAGCTGTCAGAAGGATTAAGAGAAATCAGGGTCTCCAGAACCACATTCAGCTGCTTTTGACTTGTGGTTGAGCAGGTCTTCCTGTGTATTTGTGTTGACAAAGGGTACTGCACATAAACAGCTGACCATTAACAACTATCCTATTGAAACTCTGAGGGCAGAATCCTATTTGGCCTAGTGGATAAAGTGCAGCTTGTGATAAACTCTGTTACCTAACTGTTGCATAGGAATGATTCTGTTGCCCCCTCTGGGTGTGAAATTGCACCCCCCCCCCCCTTTTATAGGACTAGGAAGACATCTGCGCATTTCTGGAAAGTGATCCTTTTCCTATAATGAGAGCACATATGCACCCAGAAGGGGTAACAGAATCAGCCCTACACTTTGTATGGTTAATTCATTTATTTTTGAGCTGTACTTTGGTCATTTGCTAGGGAAAAAAACAACTGTACCTGACATTTCTCTCCTCTGCAAACCAATTCAAATGGTATTTCACAAGATGAACTTACTGAGTTTCACTTGCTTTTCTGGGCTATTTCCAGGTAGGAAGATATAGGATCCATGGAAAACTTACTGTAGGAGTTGTACAGTTGCAAATAACCACTTCCTATATTGTTCAGAATCCATCTGTGCCTGTGCCAAAGAAAGCATATTTGTTCTTTTACTTTATTGTGTATATACTATAACAAAGGCCTCCCAGGCATGGCCATGACATCCTCTGTTGGCTACTTGGCCTTTGGTTTACACTGATCCTCCCCTTCTGTCCACTTGCCACACCTTGATGTACTTACACCTTTAACGAAAGGGAGGCTGCCCCAGGGATTCCCAAACAAGTTCTTATCCGCTCCTGTCCTACTCCCAGGTCTAAGTTTGTTTTGGTTCTGGCCTTGAGCTCTGGCTCCCACCTCTACACCATTCCCAGGTACATAGTCCTTCCAGGGCACTGGACCCTCCTGATCCCCTGCAGGCATCTGACCTGCTCTGGTCCTGTCTCTATTCTCCTGTGCATCTAGTCGCTCCTGGGCACCAGACCCCTCTGGTCCCTCCCAGGCACTGAACCTTCTTTGATCTCAGCTCTGTTCTACTCTCAAGTACTTGGACCCATACTGGTCCCTTCTCCCCCTTTCACCCAGGCTCTGGCCCTGCTCCCGGGCCTGTTGGGACCTCCTCCCTTGCTTAGTCCCTCCCAAACCTCCGGATGTTACCACAAGCTGTAATCTCCTAGATATTCTTAAGGAGCTGTAGCCATCCTACCCAGGAGATGTTTTCCTAGCAGCTTCCATGGCCAGACTGCCTGCCCAGCTCAGGACTGGGCTTATGTATTGCAAGCAAAGCTCCCTCCTGGGTCATGTGGCTCCTGATTGTCCCCCCACCATACCCACTGCTTGCTTCATCTGCAGCCAGCCTGCTCTTAACATAACAGGAGCACCAAGCCTCCTGGTACATATACATACATGGAAAGTTTATAACACTTCATAAGCAGGTAGTTAATTATAAAACCTGCGTTTAGGCAGGAAAAATATTTGTGTATTAAACTTTTAAAATTGTGGTATAGCTGACAAAAATCAGCTACTGGGCCAGTGCTGTGGGGCTGTGAATCCAAGCACATGCTTTAATGTTCCATACCATGGAGACTACATGGAACATCTCTTTCAAGTCCATAAGCATTTTACATCTTCATTTGTTTCACCATATTATCTAGAAAAGCCTGGCTATCTAAGGTCATTTGTGCAAAGGTATATAGTATATGGTATATAATGCTGGAGGCGCAGATCTGCTATCTGGACTCATGTAGCTTGTTCTGTGCTTGTAGTCTAGCCCAGAGTAAGGGGTTATATATTTTCATACCACCCAGGGATAAGCATGGGATGGAGATGGTGACCTGAGTGTCCCAGCTGATCTCCCTGCTACTCTGAGATGGGAGTATGATGCCATTGGTCCTACTTATGTTAGGGCTAGAGTTAAGGTTTTCAGCATTTGGCTTTGGAAACTCAGTGCTGGATTCCTTCCATGTCCAAAACTCTGATTCACTTCAATACAAGGAATGCGGGATTGAGCTGCTGGTATCAAAGCCTATTACATGCTACAACACCTTAACATTAAGATCAGAATGAAAGCGTCTCCCAAGCCATGTTGAAATCCGGCTGTGCACGATAAAATTTCATGTCTTCTTTTTAAAAAGTTTACAGCAGATGTTTGACAGAGGAGCTGAACAAATTGCCGCATTGACTTTGGTTACCTATGATGACAGGTTTTGGTTGCACAGTTGCGGTGAATTCTGTAACATGAGCTGAGGCTTCTTTATTTGTTACTCTTGCTGTGTTTTGCAACAGGGTGGCTGCTGGGCAACTTGATAAGCCCCTTGGTGGGAAATCATCGTATTATACAGAGTATCTGGTGTACTGAAAGCATTTTTATTATGTGCATGAAAGGGGATTCTGGTTCTGGCCCCTGCTACTATCTCGCTGGTGGTTAGAGTACTTTGATGGATACAGAAGTGTCGGGTTCAAACCCCATCTGGGTGAAGAGAGCCCAGAAGGTATCCTGCTACCTGAGCAAGTGCCCTTACCTCTTGGCTAAAAATTCCTACACCCATGGGTCCTACTCCTCCTGTACTTTTCCTCTCATTAAACTTTTGGAGTTTTATA
This sequence comes from Crocodylus porosus, assembly GCF_001723895.1. Lineage (NCBI taxonomy): Eukaryota > Metazoa > Chordata > Crocodylia > Crocodylidae > Crocodylus > Crocodylus porosus. The sequence goes on from NW_017728886.1 coordinate 120,601,867, forward strand.
CAGGTTTAAGCATGTGCCCAGAGGATACTGTTCTGCCACAATGCTATGGCCATGATGAAGCCTTCTGAGCATTTTCAGAAGGCAAGGGCAGGAAAAGTGCTGCTGCTCAAGGCCAAGTAGAATCTAAACTGTGAATAAGTGCCAAAGATAGCACCTACACTGCTATGCAAGTACCACTTAGGTACATAAAGGTAAAATAGAATCTGACCTTAGAGTCTTGGATGTTTCTAAGACGCTTTTAGACATCTAAGAGGTTGGGGTAGGACCCAGGCTGGTAAATTTACATATAGTAAATTAAGTGTCTCCCAGAGGGACAGTTAATCACTTAAACTTCTGGTTAGAGAAATAAAAGGTGATAAAAAAATGGAATGCTTGTTATTCTATGTGTTTATTTAATTAGCTTGTCAATTAGATGTTTATGAACCTCATAAATGCCTGAAAGGAATGCATTCATATTTTAATATCACAGGCAAGCAGCTGATGTAATTTCTAGAAGCTAAAGTTGCTTTAAATGACTTTATAAAAATCTTCCTTGTTTTTTGTGCTTTTAACTTTCATAGAACATTTTGATTGCATGTAATACAAAGTCAGCATCTTTCATTAGGACATAATGCATGAAAACTTTAGTTGTGCCAATAGTCCTCAATCCTTACACACAAGGGTTATAATTACTCACACAATTTGAGGTTTGAAGGACAGCCCTCTAGTATAGACAAATCATAGGTGTATGCATCAAGAGACATGGCCTGTGCTGTTTACAATGTGCTATTGCCAAAAAGTTATTTCAGTTGTTACAATGTTTTGTTTTAGTAGCTCCAAGAAAGCAACGGGGCTGGTATTCAGGATGCCTTAATCTTCTCATTATGAGCATGTGGATACTGCCATTTTTCAAAGATCATAGAATCATAGAATCAATGAGTCGGAAGGGACCTAGACAGATCATCGAGTCCGACCCCCTGCCATGGGCAGGAAGAAGCACTGGGGGTGGCAGGGGTCATAAGACCCCAGCCAGGTGCCTATCCAGTCTCCTCATGATATGAGTTTGAATGTTCAAAAACAGATATTCAGGCAGATTTTCACAAGGATGGTAATATTCCTGACACAAAGACCACTCCTCTTCCAAATTCTAAGCCCCTGTTCCAAAGTGTGAGTGTGGTAGAAATTTTCAAAGGAAAGGCCTCAAAAAGTGGGCAAAACTGTGTGTGTGTTTTTTCTTCTCATTTCATTCTCAGAAATATATGAACTCTTTTAGCTGGGATTTTGCAAAGAATATTCAACCTGCAGCACACCCACATGGAAAGTATCACTGGCTGAAGATTGCAAAGTTACATGTAGCTGGGCAACCTTAATAGTAGGCAATTTGTCAGCACCCTTGTCGCTGTTATATAAATCTTCCTTTGAGACAATGTCATCAAATTAGCAGAAAGGATTTCAGTAGGTGCCTGATATGAATGTACTCTGTAGGGCACAATGTAAGCTGCGCAAGTCCAGTATGGCTGACAGAAGGCATTTTAAGAATATGTTTATCTATCTATTCTTGTTGGCACATTTTCAAAATCTAAGGATATCCATGTGTTTTCCTACCTAATTTCATAGCAGTTTGTCTTGTAGGGTAATATATGCACCAGAATCTAAACAATGCTAACTACAACTGCCAGCATCATTTTAGAGGGTTCTTCAATAATCAGTACTAAATAATACATTGTTCTTTTCATCATTTCACAGCAGAAAATAGTTGCTGAAAGATAAAGCTGGCACATTTTCCAACTATAAAATAACCATTTCTAGTCACCTTTTGTTATTATTGATTATTATTTGTGTTACCGTGGTGATCAGGTGCTCTAATCATGAACTAGGACCCCATTTGTACTAGGTGCTGCACAAAAACAGGAAAAAAAAGTCTTTGCCCCATATTGCTTACCATCTAAATATAAGACAATCGACAGGGGAATCTAATTCCTCGGGGCATTTCTGGAAGTTAAAAAGTGGAGCAGACTTATTGAGGTATGTTTCCTTAAAAAAATACTCAATTGGTAAAATTTGTAAAGCAGAGTGATGTCAAATTAGATCAGTTCCTGTGGGAGAAGAGTAAAAGCTGTTGGACTCATTTTGTGCTAGACTCTGGATTTTCCTAGCTTCCTTAGTTTCTCTAAATCAAGCACTTTTCCTAGATGGGCTCCAATTGCAGGGAAAAGAATTAGGAAAAAATGATTTATAAAAACAGCATCCTGAATGTTACCTCTGCCTAATCAACCAATTAGAATGTATTTATTTAAATGTATTTATTAGATTTACATGCTACCTTTCTGAAAAAAAGGCTGGCTTACAATAAAAGAAAAAAAACAAATCAAAATATCCAAATAAGATAGTGTAAGAAAACATTCCCCCACCCCAAATACACTAGCATTCAAAAACAATCCATCCTATCCTCCATACTCCTGCCTTGATGCCTTTTATTTATGAGCATTTGGGAAAATGCACATAAAGCAATGCTTTCAGTTTACCAGATACTCTGTATAATATGTTGAGTTCCCACCAAGAGGCTTATCAAGTCGCCCAGTCATCACCAAATGCTTAAATACTACCTTTTCTCAAAATGAAAACTAACATATGCTTGGAAAATACACCCATGCAGATTTTTGCTAAATAATACAATTTTACAATGTAAACATTGCAATTCTCAGTTTTGCCATGTCAGCTGTAACAAAAGCTCCATCATTTGAAATGCATAACATACACCAGACTAAGCACTGGAAACAATGATATATAACAGAAAAACATGCATTGATAAGGAAGTGTGAATGATCATCTAAAAAGAGCTTTTCCTGGTTTTATTTAATTAATTTAATGTAAAATTTAATAGCAAAGCTGTGTCAGAAACCTCCCTGAATTTTATTGTGAACCCTTTCAAGAAAGGGTTGGCCTGACCTGACTCTTCAAATAACTCTCCATCCTAGCCTCATTTTTTTCAATATATAATCCTGGTGATTGCATTTGTTTCTGCTCTGGTCACGTTGCTTTAATATTTCTGATACTATAATGAAACTGACTGAGATGCAACTTGAATGGTGCACTCCTGAATTTGTCAACTATATGCATCATTTGTACATAGAACATTAGAAATTAAGTGCCAAAAATTAGTCTCAAGTAATTTAAAGACTTTTCAGACAAAACATCACAGCTCCGAGAAGAATAGATTATCCAACAGTTTTTTAAAGGCTGAAGTACATTAATAAAATAAACTTACATGGACATGCAACCACATTTAAAAGGAGTTTTCAGTTAATTTTCATATAATTCCTAGTACAATGGAGCCTGGGGTTCCTAGGTGCTAGCTCAGTGCAAATAATGTATAATAAGCATAAAATAGGAAGTCAGATTCAATCCAGTTCCTGTTCAAATAGACAATCTCCTGATGATTTCAGTGGAAGCAGGTTCAAGCCCACTACTTATTCCCTGATTTGTATAATTTTGTCTATGTTACACATTCCTGAATATATTTGTAATATGGATCACATTTTAATACAAGATCAACTCCCTGTTTGTTCTCCTAGGCATCCCTGCATCTACAGCAAAGATTTAAGATAAAATTATTACTAAGAGAATATTATGGTCTTTTTCCCCCCAGTGGTCAACAATCATAATTTGAGAACTGCTGGTCTGTGGCTATTAAAATGAGTTTAGTCATTTTTGAGAAGTTCACCTGGGGGGAGAGGGATTGTTTGTGAATCTTCTACTTTTATGCACTTTTTCACCCCTCTGAAGGCAAGGACTTGTTTGTAGTTATCAGTTGCATTTAAATGAAGATGTCAATTCTCAATTTAAATGACTAGTTATTGAGAAAGGCAGCAAGAAGTGCAGATTACCAATAAACATTAGATGTTACGATACACAACACTTCAATTTTTTTCTCCCCCACTAAAAATTATTTCTTTGCTATCAATTTTCATGTTCTGTCAGTCAAGTGAAAGTGAATATCATAGGATTGACAAATGGGGAGCGGGCACTCTGAAGTGCTTTCGGTTAGAGTACAAGGCAGTCGAGGGGAAAGAGACTTAACGGTGGGAGTCTACTACAGACCTCCCAGCCAGGGAGAAGAGCTTGACCAGGAATTCTTGAGTCAGCTCACAGAGGTAGTGAAGGCTAAGGATGTG
>NW_017728886.1:120606120-120633175 GCF_001723895.1 Crocodylus porosus
CTGACCCCAGTATTCTTTCCTGCCATGGCAGGGGGTCGGACTAGATGATCTGCTCAGGTCCTTTCCGACCCTAGAAACTACGAAACTATGAAATAGAGAAAATGGAAAAATGAAACAAAAGAAACTATATCTGAGATTTCAGGAAATAATGTAACAAAATAGAGCACATATCTTGGCTATTTATAATTGTAACAATGTTGCAAAATAACTGCTGATCAGGTCTTTCTAATTCTAACAAAATGTTTCAAAGGCAGTATGTCAAACAAGATAAAATTTTAGTTTAATAATCTAAATAGATCTCTACTTTGTGTTAAGTGCATATCCAGTGCAAATTATTATTTTAAGAGTATTCTTAGCAGATAGTAGAATAAATCTGCAGCTACATTTTTGTCTGATGTTTGTGCTACCTGTAGATTTAACAAATTTTTTAACTTGGACACAAACGAAATGTACAAGATTATCCCTCTTCAGAAAGAAATCCTCACCTCTTGCACATAATTCCTGGACCACCATGGCCACAATATCACTCTAATACTATCAGGATTCTTCCATAATTAATGTGTAATATAAACTCCTAGTCAACATATCTTACCAAACATAGACTTGAAATTGGTTCTGTAAAGCATTTGATACCCCTATTTAATTATGACCTAATTTTAAATGTGTATTTTTATTTATGATAAAATCATGATTTGCATTTGTCACAAAAGCAGAAATAGGCAGGTTGGTCTTTGTAACCGGACTGAAAGTGATACACTATGGTGTTTCTTAACTTTACGAAAGGTTAAGCCTGGATGTCACTGTATTTTTTTCACAGTTCAATTTAAGAGCCAAAAAACGTCAGGAAACAACAGGAGAAATGCTCCTTTTGTGATGCTGGGTGTTATCATAACTTATCAATAGGACAGTTTACTGACGTAAGAGTTTCCTTTAAAGACTGTGTATTTCGTCATGACTTAGCCATGGAGGACTGACTGATTCAGGCCCTTGCTAAAAGACAATGTATAAGTTTTCTGATGATACACAGGATTCTATGCCACTCATTTTTGCTGCTTTTAAAAATCTTTGGTTTGGATAATATAGTGGCCCTTGTCACTGAGGCAAGCACAGCACAACTGAGGTGGGAATGGTGCCCAAACATGGGTTTAAGCTATGTTTCCCTTACCCCAGTCCTGAACAGGTGCCTCAGTATGACTTGTAGCATCCTGAGAAGTTGTTTTAGAGAGTAACTATGCCCACTGGCCAGTATCACAACTGAAAATCCTCATGGCAGTAGAAAGCCCAACCCAGGCTTTTCTTTCCCTTAGCTGCTTCTAGGGTTGGGTTTCAAAATATCCTCATGTTTGAATCTATTGGTAAACAGTCAAATGATCTGACATAATCACAGTTTATTGGGCAGTGGCAAGTAGGACATACTGAACTCATCCTATCAGTCAGCCACAATTAAAATCTTCCTGGATAATGTCATTTTCTGCATGTGCAGATTAACCCATTGAACCCTACAAAATTTTTGTTCCAGACTATTATTTGTGATGTTTTTACCCGTTGACATTTATTCTTATTTCTCCCACTCAGCCACTTTTCTGCTTGTCTTCCCTAAAACCCTACGTCACAAACAAACTATTCATGAGACTTTGAATTCTAGAAGAAATACCAATAATGTATCGTCTTCTTTTAAGACTTCTTGAAATAAGACTACATGACCAGATATCTAAAACCCTGTTTGATAATAGTCCACATTCTTCCTTGGCCATATCAGTGTTTGCATATCTGCCTTTTTTAAACTCCAAGATGGTATTGCTTACTCCTGAACACTGATTTTTCTGATGCACAATATTCCAGCTCCATACTTTGCAAATGTTAATTCTTTCTCTCTCTCTCTCTCTCTCTCTCTTTCTCTCTCTAGCAAGAATCAGTCCCTTACTATTACCATCATAACACTGTGATGACAAAAAATTATGAATAGTCCATTTATATGCAGAGTTCCACTGAGTTTCAAATAGTAAATGTTTGGTTTGTAAACATGTAACACATAGTTCTGCTGTCCTACACACAGGTACCAATCCAGAGCAACTTCATTTAAGAAACCAGAATTTGTGGTGTTAGGACTGTAGATGTGTTGCCAGGAATAGTTAGGCCCACAAATTTGATGTTACAGGCAAATGTGATGCCTGTGGCTTATTAGAGTTTTCAGTTTTTTTTAACCTTTGATTTTCTTCCACCAACCCAAACAAGTTTGTGTTTATCCTGCTCTTACACACAAGAGATAATGATAGGCAGGAGGAAAAAAGGTGCATGCCTGCTGCTCTCCTCTGCTTCTGACAGACTAATTTCCCAGCTTTTACTCCTGCCATGTGAACTGTTGACATCTTTTGTCTCTTCTAGTCCTTTTGAGGTTTCTTTTGACAGCCTTGCCTTGGCTATTTTCTATGGTGTTATTAATTTTTTGTTTCTTGGCATGGCTGGAATTTTTTGTTGGGGTGAGGTTGACTGACTAGAATGTATAATTAACTATTCTGTATAATAGATACGAGTAAGTGTAAAATAACAGAAATGTCCTAGAAAAAGGAGTGTGCATTTGTTAGTCAGTTGGAATCAAAATGTCTTCCAGATGGTTTAGTTTGACATTTCCAGAAGTTGCTTTTGATGTTTCCATTTTCATTTTCTAATTTGAGACATCTTCAGCTTGTTCATGGATACTGAGCATTCATGCCATAAGAAACTTCTACATTCCAAAAGACTGATTACCAATGATACTATAATAAGCAAAGGCTGAAATTTCTACAATGGCCTGTGGTTTTGTGAACTGATCAATGGCAACAGCTGATTTAATTATTTCTGTATCAGATAGATTTTACTTGATCACTAATGTAAGTTACATAGTGATCACAGTAATGAAGCAGAAGAGCAAATTTATGACATTTTATTGGTGATGAAAGAGAAGTGATTTATGTGACTAGCAGAGCAGAAGATGCAAAAAGTGATTTTTGAATGTACTGAGCTGAAGTTAACAGAAACTGGTTCTTCCATGTCTTTGAGTATCAAGCCAGGAGTCAAAAGAAGTGTGTGAAAAAAATTGTACCTCATCAAAAGGATGAGAATGCGGAAGCAGTTTGGAGTAGATGCAATAATATATGACCATTGGAATAGGCTCCACATCATAGACTTTATAGTCATGATTTAAGTCTGTTTTAGATCAGATTCATGATCATAATGTTTCTGGTTTCAAAATTATTAAGAAGGAAGAAGAAAGAGCTTTGTTCTTACGTCTTTTAAAATTTTGAAGTACAGGCAGTTCTCGGACTTACAACACAATTGGTTCCTGAAAACTGCAGCTTAAGTCGAAATGTAACTCGGAACGAATTTTCTCATAAGAAACTATGTTATAAATGGGAATCGGTTTCTGAACCAAGGCCCATACCCTATTCTCACCAAAAATACCCCAGAATTTTGTACTCGATCAATTATAGATAAGTAATATAGCTACATGAATATATTTATATTGTAAATAGCAATCATATTGATTTGGAAGAACTTCTTTGAGGTGACTTTGCTGGACTTTTTGAAAGGCTCTTGGTTGGCCTTTTTGAAAGGTTCTTGGCTGGAGTCTTCTCAGGAGTCTTGGCTGCAGGTTTTTCTGGAGGCTTGTCTACTTTCTTAAAGACAGTGTCCATGGAAGTTTAGATAGATGTTCTCCAGGGAGATGAGCAACACAGCGAACTTGTTCGCCAGTGTGGTGTCACATTGGGTCAAGCATTGTAAAGTAGAAACTGATGTCATGAAGTTGAAACAGGGTGTCAATTTATAAACATTGTAAGTGTGAAAAGTTGTAAGTCGAGGACTGCCTATATTAGCTTTTCCTGCTACAAGTAGTATAATACTTTTTTAGGTATTTGCAAATGTTCAATTCTGTTTTTTCTGTTCTATAAAGACACTGAACCAGCTGGTTTAGGAATACAAATGTCTTCAAGTGACAGTTCTAATTTCCTTCACCAGAAATAGGGGCGATGTGTAGGGGCTGCATGGGGGTGCACGTGCACCCGCTGAGAGTGCCGGTGCACCCCTGTCAAGCCATACTCCCTGTGTAGTGGGCAGGCAGGGAGGCAGGTGGGAGCACCAGTGCCCCTGTTGTGAGCACCAGCCAGGGAGCAGGGCATCTAGCAAAAGCAGCTGTGGAGCTCCAGAAGTGGTCTGGTTGCTTTTATGATGAGTGAGCTTGGCACCCCCGTGGCCAGCGGGATTGGCTTCCAGGGAACACCTCCCCGCCCGCTCCCCATCCCATCCCGTCCTGTCCAGCAGGATGAGCCGCTGGGGGACCTTACCACCCTGATCACTGACTCATGTCAGGAGGGGCACATGGCCCCCCTGACTCAAGAGGCACCAGACACCCGTGACCAGAAATATGCTTTCTACCATCTTCTGCTCTAACCCTGTCTGCTTAGATTCCTGCTTAATAAGGATCCCCAGAAAAGAGAGAGAGCAGATAGGAAAGACAGTCTGACCAAAGCAAGAGATGTAGTAAGCTGCATTTTAAATATGATCTCTAGAGATTATTTTTAACCCGAGCTAATAAGTTTAGGGCCTAATCAAAAGCCCATTGAAGAGTCCCATTGACTTCAAGGGGATATATGTTGGAACATCTGCTTTTGGGCATATAGGCACTAAGAATATTTCTCAAGTCTGTGTAGTTGGGTTCCAGTCTCTTCCAGGCTCCCATGATGCAGAATAGTGTTGGTATGTTCTAATTATTTTACAATACATGGCAACAACCTATAACATTTCAAAATACAGGCTTTGTGAGTAAAGTTGCAGGTTTACTTTGAAATTGAATATATATGGAAATTGGCTAATTAAAAAATATCAGAAGATAGCAAAAAGTTATTTGGGCTTGGTATTGGTTGAATACAACACGGGGTACATCTACACGTGTGCTTAACTATGCAGTAGACTAATTTGCTGAAGTGTAAAGTGTTACAATCTACACATGCAATGCTATTAGATTGCAGCAAACTAAATATTCACCTCCATAAGACAGTACTGTAGGGGACAGTACGGCAGTGAAAGTAACTATGCCTAAACGTGCTTGTAAATGCTAAGCTGTGTGTACATTGCGTAGGGTCAGCCCAGGCAGCAGGGGGTCAGACCCCTACCTGCTGCCTAGCCACAGGGCTTTGCATGCTGGGGTACTCTTGTGCCCCAGACAGCCACTCTGCTGTCCAATGTCAACTCTCAGAGCCCAGTACTGACCCCCAGGGACCCCTGCCAGCCCAGAACTGCTTCACCCCAGCCCAAACTGCTATAATCCCAGGTGCAGCATCTGCACGTGTGCCTTGGACCGTAGCAGTTTGTGCATCTACAAGTGCCATTAAGGTGCCATGACGAACTCGGAGGCAAACTATGCTGGAGTTTATCATGTCACCTTAATAGTACATGTAGATGCACCCAGGCGCACTTTAAAGCACACTCATATTGAAAAGTATGTTTTACACAGGCAGAATCATTTAGTGATACATGAAAAATAACATTTTCCTGTTTGGAAAAGTAAATGAAGGCATTAGTAATCTTTTGATAACATTATTAATGTTTACCCCTTGATTTGTGGGCAAATAAATGGAAGTTTGATCAACTGTATCTATATAGTCTTAGTTTAAAAGGAACAGGGATGAAAGATTAGAATCCTGTGCCACTGAGATCCTTGAAATTTTTTCTCATCTTGATGGTGATCTTATACCAATGCGAGCATCAGTGTTGGGGAGGAAACTGTAAGGACTCCAAACAGTGAACACCCATCTCCTTTGTAAATGTGGTTTCATATTTTATACAGCAGCAAAAGATTTCTCGAAAACCAGCCATCTTTCTCCCTGTTCACATACACTAAGCTGCTGCTTATGTGGGCCCAACTATTGAGTGGTTTGTCAGACTTGAATTTGCAATCCTAGAGGGGATAGAAGGATCTTAGGGTAAACTGCATGGGACCACTCCATTGTTTTTATTTGTTCGTCACTCACATTGGAACGAAGTGTTGTGTTCATGTTTTTTAATGAAGACTTTCTCTTCTGTTTGGTACAGGGCCGTATCTGCAGAAAAGCTGGCAAATCAAAAAAGTCATTCAGCCGTAAGGAAGCTGAAGCAACATTTAAGAGTTTGGTGAAGACCCATGAAAAATATGGGTGGGTCACTCCTCCTGTCTCTGATGGCTGACATTTGCAAGCCTCACCTCAGCCGCTAAACAGAACCAAGTACTCTGACATCTCCTCAGTGCTATACACCGCCCGTCCTTTTCTACTTCAGCTTCTGTTAGATACCATGAATGTCAAGGAGACATTTAAGTTATTTATGAACAGATATGTTTACAGAGGGAGAGAAAACACATGCTGTGTTGGGTTATGTTCCAGGACTGCTGAATGGTCATCATTAAGTCACTTTAGAGCGGATGTTCAGATTGTGTCATTTGCCCCCATACAGGCCACATTGTCTTCAGCTTCTTTCCATGACAGCAGCAGCACCAAGTAGCAGGAGTGGAATTCTATCCATTGCTGCTCAGTTCATTTAAATGTAAATGAAAAAAGTTAATATTTAATAGGGAAGCAGTGCATTGCAGGTACATGTTTGCTGTGTTGTTTATCTTTGTTTCCTAGCAGGTCAACATAACTTGACGATTTGTCTTTATGTGGAGCTGTGGTCTGCTGTGACTAAATTTAGACCTCATTTGTGCTCTATATATGACCTTTGATTCATAAAAAGAACAGAATTATAACAACAAGAGGTTCTAGTGTTGAAAAACTGTTCAATGAAATCACCCAGTTGGTCAAAACATGCTATCTATGCTGATATTGTGGTGTGCTGTTGTTCTGAGATAAACCAATGCGATTAGATGAAAGTCAGGTGAAGCTTCAGATACCAGATACACCCACTTGCGGGTCTCAAAGTGGTTAATAGTAGAATAGTTTTTAACTTCCCAGCAAAATGCAGTACTCTTACAATAGCATGTTGCCTGTCAACTCTTCAGTGGCAAAACAAACACAAAACAATGCACAAATCAATCTTAAAAGTTATCCAAGTCATTTGAAAATGATGTGCCAGTGACAAGGTAAAAAGTTAGATTTTCAAAGAAAGTGAAACAAGTGGTTTGTAAGATGATTTGCATGACTGGATTTTTTTTATTTTAACTAAATAGACATTGTATGTACTTTGAGCCCAGGATCTGAAAAAACCCACTGATGTATATAAATGTCCTGCTATTTAATCATTAAGATTTAAGTTTTCTCTTCTGTTAAATGATTTTAAAAACTTTCTAAGACACTCCATAAAATCTGGAGATAATGTTTATAATATCATAAGGAAAGAGTTTAAAAATGTGGAATCCAAATGGAAAATCGTGTTGGACACATTCTGAATAAAATCACCGGTACCATTCCACTGCCTCAAGAATTCAATCATTTTAGGCTGGTTTTTTTATTTTTATTTTATTCCAAGTAAGTTTCATCACTGTGATATACTAGAAATCGTATAGGTATATTATGCTTGCTGTGGTAGCATTTACAATTGAAAGTAGGAAATCATTAATTGTAAAATGCAGTCCAGTAAAAAAAAGTATAGTGTCTTTGAAAAAGCATTCCTTTATGTGCCTAACATAAGTAAGATTAGACCACTGTTACTTTTTAAAATTGCTGAACAGTTTCTGGTTGCTCTTCAGCAGCATTGGGAAAATGTCATTTTCTAACTGCGTATGGGACTTCATGGGGTTTTAGTTTATTGTAAAGCTGCCCAGAGTAGTGAAGAACAAGCAAAGTAAATGAACTGAAACGGAAGTGTTTTAGGGCCAGTTTAATGCCAGCATCCCACAGGAGGATGGCCTAGTCTATGCTTAAAAATTTTGCCAACATAGTTATGTTGGTTTAAAGAGTGAAAAATCACACTCCTAGCCAAGGCAGCTCTGCTGCCAGATACTTAAAGCTGCTGGTACATTTATAAAAGCAAGAAAGTTCTTTTGCCCATCTAGCCTGTTCTGTTTGGAACATTGACTGTACCAGCCAAAGCACACTTTTTTTCTGGTGTAAACTATCTCCAGGGTTTATCAAGACAAGTAGACTGACTACCCCTTCCAAAACGGATACAGCCCATGTTTGCATTATTAACTGGAGACATAAAACTTCATTATTGAGCCTTAAAAGTGAGTGAACATCTAAAAAAATAATTTTAATTTCCCCTCTCAACCTCTCTCCACAGTACATCAATACTGCTGGCCTCCAGTATCCACATGTCTTATGACCCTCTGCATGATTTTTGGTGTCCTGCACCTTCCAACTGGGTTATGCTCCCTGAACTGTTGCACAGTCATCACCCTGTTCTCCAAACTCCTCTGCAGGGCCCACTGGTATCCCAGTGCTTATGGGGAACTGATGGTTGCATGTCTTCAGTAGAAAGTATCTAGGGACTTTGTATACCTATCTTTTCTTATCATGTAAACTTTAACAAAGTAACCAGCTCAAGGCCACCTATATGAGGATCTAACTAGCCTCTTAATCGTTTTTTGTCCCTTCTGCCCACTTCTTAGACTCACTCACTATGTCTTGCCCTAATGAGAGTGCCATTATGGCAGGGTCTGGCTTTTATCTGTGCAGAACCCATCATAATAATATCTGATTGGGATTTGTGCCATAAGGCAGTACCATAATTCAGTATGAATGGCATGCATGAATCCAACACGAAAATGTTGACTTTCAGAATCAATAGGATCATAGGAAAGTAGGGCTGGAAGGGAACTCAGAGGGTCATCTAATCCAGACCCTGGCTCAAGACAGGACCACTTTAGGACCATACCATGACAGTCAAGTGTTTGTCTAACCTGCTCCTGAAAAATCCAGGGTGGGAGATTCCACAGCATCTCTAGCCAGTTGGTTCCAATGCTTGACCATAACACTCAGTCACCTGATTATTTATTTAAATATTAATATTGTTGTCTAATTAATGTATAATCATTAATATTTATGAAGAAAGGAACAGGCCTGTTTTATATAGGCATCAGATAATTTGCCACATCTGGTGCAATTATTAAGGGTTCCTAGAACCAGCGAGCACTAAAAGGACTGAAAGGGTTCCCTTCCTTCCTCAAAAGCACTGAATTCACATTGTATTTCAGAATGCCATGAGAAGCAACGTGAGGCTGAGGTAAGTCCGCTGGGGAATGTTATTTTCTCTGTGATGCTTTCCCTGTCCTTTTCTCCTGTCTGCTGTGATTATTTTAAATATGATAAATGGCAATTGTTCTCCCTGAGAGTTGTGTTTTTAATGCCTAATTAAAGAGCTCTGTGAAAGAAAACAGCATGGTGGGTGGATTGCTGTCTTTTGCCACTTTCTTCATGCCTGTTTGTCATGTATTTTTTTTACAATATAGTTTGAAATGTTATTGTTAGCAGCTTGCAAAACAAGGGTAGGGTGGTTGAAAAAAGTATGGTTGCCTTTCAGCTCTGGGAGCTCCTTCACATCTGTCAGAAGTGTGAAGCAGGGAGAATATCTGATACATATCACACAATACTAAATCAGTGAGAGGCCTGGAGAGAACAGTGCTGTATGGCAGCAGCCCCAGAATAGGGGTGGGTTATGACATCCCTTAGGAGGAACCCCTGTGGGAAAGACATAGCTCCAAACCAGGCAAGAATGTAGACGCTTCAGCAGCCCTAGTCAGGAAACATCACACAGCAGGAGAGCATTGTACTGGGTGGTATGGCCAGTGGGCCAATTGGGGAACACAGACGGAAGGAAGGAAATCACTGTGGTGATGATGGGAGAGAACTAAGAGAACTAGAAAGACAGCATTCCTATCCCAGGAAAATTAGAAAGCATTCTCAATGATAGCAGGATCATGACAAGACAATAACATGCCAAAGCACTATGGGCCTGATTCTGTTTCACCTCTTAGGCACATAAGTGGACTTGGGCATGTAAGTACAATTCTGCTTGAGTCCCTGAAAACTAGTTAAAGCAAAAAGTAGGTGAGTTTTCTTCCTCCTTGCTGCTTTTTTGTAACTTAGTCTGAGGGTTATTATAAAAATAGAGGCATTCATGGATTTTAAAGAATTAAGCAGAGGGGAATAGAATTGTACTTGGGTACCTAAGTTCATTTTGGCCAGTGATTCTCAAGCAGGATGTTGCAAGCTCATTTGAAGGGTGCCATGACATGCAAGGAGATTAAGTGAGTAAGCAGAAGCTCAAGCTTGTCTGTCTGGCCAATCCCAGATTCCTACTGCCTGGCCACTCTGCAAGGAATAAGCACTGTAATATATAAAATCGTTTTTGAAATTGGGTGCCACTCAATTTGCAAAACTTACAGAGAGGTGCCTTGAGTTCAAAAAGGTTGAGAACCATTGACTTAAGGCACTTGGTAGGTGGAACAGAATCTGGTCCTACCTGCATTAATATTTAAACTACTAGTAAGGATGTGGTGATGTGTCCATACTGTTGATGAAGAACAGGTTCTAATTTTCCTACTATTATCAAGGACAGCAAATGACAGAAAGGGAGGAGAAAACAGGAAGAGGAACATGGTAGAGAAAGATGGAGGTAGAAAAAACCAGGAAAAGAATGTTATGGAGAAAAAGCGAGAACAAAACTAGACAGCAAAAGCTAGGGAAGATATTATAAGGAAAAACTAGAAATGAACCAAGAAGGAGAAAAAAAAGAGGAAATGGTACATGTGTGAGAAAAAATGGTCAAAAGATAAGAAAAGGCTGTGGCATGGCCTGGCCAGAGAAATCATTGTGAGAGGTGGTGACCTATGATATGGTCCATTGCACAGCAGTACTACAGAGAAGGAGGTTGATAACAAACAATGAGCTAAAAGATCAATTTTCTTTCTTTTTTTTCTGGAAACACATGACTAATCTGTCCTGCACTATTTTGGCAAAGGAGACAGCCAAAGCACTTGACAGAGAGCAGGTATTAAAATGTTGAATCTATGCAACTGGAATTGATGCAGGCTATCCACCCAATTTTATAAAAGGAGGCATGTGTCAGCCACAGGTCCTAAGCTGGCCCACAAATAGGACTGGCTGTCCTCCTTTCTGTCTGAGCTCCCAGCCATCCATATGATAAAAGGATTCTTCAACACAGTGGGGAATTCAAAACCTTTATCCTCACTACTTCACCCTAAGAGCTCCAAATCAATGAACTACCTGGAGTAAGGAGGAAGATCAGCCTGTTCAGGAATGATATTTTCCATTAGCTTTCCCTACAGCAGAAACCATCTTCTGAGGAAGATGAAAACTGTAAGAGGGGGTTCTCGCTCAGATTGACACCCTGTCTCATGATACACAAGGGTGTGAGCATTGGACAAGGATTGCATAAGATGAGTAGGGATGTCTCCCAGCATAATCCTGTATGTCTAACTGAAGAATCCTCAGGTTGAATAGCTTGTTACTCATACAGAGAAGCCATCCTATTCTTGAGCACTGTAAATCTAGCTATATACATGCCTCCTTGGCTTAAGGGCTCTAAGAGTATGTCTCATTTTCCAGCCCAGAAAGGACAGTTCTGTTCAGAAAGTTCCCAGGTGCAAAGCTCCAGGTATTCAGAGAAGATCTTCTGCTGAGAAGTCCAATGTTACAGGCCAGCTGGGCACTGTGAGTATATCAATTTAGTTGCAGACTGACTGAGCACTGCAACTTTACTAGCCACTGAGCTTTTTGGTTCGGGATCAAGGAGGTGATGTTGGGAAGGAAAGCAATGACAAGTTTTACTTATAAAAAAGAATAAATTTTACTTATAACAACAAAAGATATAGTTTGCACATATGACAGTAAAAAGGTTAAGCTAATAAACAGACAACAATACAAGTTAAAATTGACAGTGATAATAAAACATAAAGAAATTAACCAGGAGTTTCCACTTGGTTAGCAACTTATCAATAGTCCCTCACTTAAGATACACGTCAAGTTGATTCAGTGAAGTCAAACATCTCTGAACTGGGCTGCCAGAGGGAAAACTGGGGGAGGCCCGTCAGTCAGGATCTGGTCCTCGCTGTCCCAGGGAGTAAGAGAGATCTGTGGGGGTATGGGACAGCAAGGACCCTTCTGTTCTGTCCTTCCCTGAAGGTTACTTAACATGCATGTTCTTTTATATCCTATTTATGCTAATTTTTTAGTTATATAGCCATTCATAGTGTTACTTTATAGCTGTTATCCTATGGGGTTAAAAGGTGTTAGAAATCATTACAGTAAGTTACTGCCCAAGCTTAGGTTTACCCAATAAGCAAATCACACCACATCACTTTGGAGTCTGAGATTAACATGTCCCCACCTAAGTTCAGTCCACTATGTTAATTATACCTTGTGATTACATTCATTAGTTTTTACTGACTCTAAGCAAAATTTCATAAATAAGCTATGTCTGCAGTTACAATTTTCAGTTCTGCTTTTTAAAGTTCATGCTGTCTGAAGATTAGTATAAAAAGCAATATATAAAATTTCTTCCGGACAGACAGGAAACTGCTCCTATAAGCTACTTCAGATACCTTCAAAAAGCAGAAGAGGTGAGCTTCTTTCTTTGGATAAGGAAAAAAGGGTATGTTAAAATATTGTCTCATTCAAAGTCAGGGCACGTTCTTAAAGTATTGACTCAGTCCCCAGGTCTATATCAGCACAAAGCTACAGCACCTACAGCAGGGCTACTTGCATAAAAAGGGATATGCTGGAGTGGGACCCTGAATCCTTCCTGGTACAAATCCATGTGATGTGCCTGTGTGAAAGGTTTGATTTCAGAGTGCTGCACTAGCAGTAAAACATGCAAAGGCCAGCAGTAGCCAAATAACTCTTTGGTTATCAGTACACATCAAGTAGACAGCCTTGTGTGTATTCATTCCATAAAAGCTTGGAATATATTATAAAAAAGGAATCTCTTTTTGTTCAGCTGGCTCCACAGAGATGTAATATTATAGAAAGAGCTGGCACTCAAGATAGAGATCTCGCCTGTGCACGCTCTGCATTTCCCAGAGCAGTCTGTCTCATGTCTGTCAATCTTCCAATCCAAGCCTGCAAATATCTGCTCTCCGTTGAATCCAGTGGTTCTGATAACAAATAAAAGTGCCAGACCCAGGTTCCATTTTGCAGCATAGATGGGATACTAAATGTGTTCCTGCCCTGTGAGGTTCAAGGACATGTTTGGAAGCCTGCTTATGTTGCAAACTGGACTGGTTTTCAAGCTGCTCTCAGGGCAAAAAGGTGGAACGCGAAGGCTTGTCTATGCTGCTAAGACTCCTTAGTGTAGCACTATCGTCTCCCACTCCACATGCACCAATCCTAGAAATGAGGCACTGAAGCTACCCTGAGGGAAACCCCAGTGCCATTCTCATGCTTGTCCCAGGCAGCTTGAGAGCACCAACTGGGGGCACCTCCAGAGGGGTGTTACATGATCCCCTTGGCATTCCAATTACACCAGTTTGCCCCAGTTTACACCAATTTCCACTTGTACCCATGGATAAATTGATAAGCCTCCAGGTTGATCTCCTCTGAACTTGATCCCCTGAGTTGTAAGCTAATTTTCTAAAGACCTTTGCAGCTTGACGTTTACACACACTTTTTTTTACAAGCCTGAATTTTCTTCCCACTGTGCTCAAGTGATGTCACGCTCTGGGAAAGCACTGGTGCTTCGTCACACGTGGAGCCTTGGGCAACTGGCTGATGACGCAGTTAGCAATGCAAAATGAGAAACGGTATCATGTAGTGAGGCTGCTTGTTGTTTTTTTAACTCTGCTTTCTTCATCTTTTGATGCAATTCACTTAAAAATATAGCACGATAATAGCAGCAGAAGGGTGAAAAAGCACTAGTGCTATTATGGCCAGCAGCTGGGATCTATCTGTTTATTTATTCATGGTGATATCTTCAGTTTATGTTACTAGAAGTCATTGAAGGAATTCCAGGGAACCAGAAAGGTACCTGAAATGCTATTAGCAGAGGTGTCAAGTACATTTTAATATAGGAAAGAACATATTCATAGCAGGTATATTTCACCAAGGGAGAATTCAGGAATGTCTCAGTACTCTAAAAAATGTCCTACTTCATTTCAACTCAGCTTGCCAGTCCACTTTAATGCTCATTATCTTCTGTTGTCAACTATGCTCCCATTTTTTTAAACTCTATGATTTTTGTGTTTTAAATGATTCGTGGTTTGCTAAATGAAGTCTTTGAAGTATGTCATGGGTATTCTCTATAAAAATCAATGAAATGTAACTGAACCAAATCTAATTAAGTGTCTATGTGATTTAGAAGACTTTTCCTTCAGCTGCCATTTGCATTAAAAAGATTTGTAGACTTGTTTACCTAAGACTCCCCATTGGAAATTTTTTAACACAACTAAAACTGTGGATTCAGTGCTCACAAGTAAAAAAAGAATGGGAGAGTGGTATAATGCAATCCCACATTTCTTTGGGAATTAATGTGAATTATACATAAAAATAGTAGAAACAATTTCTGCATATATGTTAGAGTCATGCAGTTCTGAGAAATCACTTCTGCAATTAAAAGTATCTGGGGTAACGACTTGAATTATCAAAATTATGTTTGTCGTTATATATTCAGCTCCAATGAACTGGTTCATGTAGATAATAATTATGCAACCTCTGCCTCCTTTAAAAGAAGTTACCTTCATTATGTTAAACTATTGTGTTTTTTGTACATCTGCATGAAATCACTGAAACAGATGAAAGCAGCTTTTTCATAGTACAATAGATGTTATTTTGGGGGAAAAATTAAAATGTCACCCTTAATCAAAGGCAGAGCTGAGTCTAAAAGTGAAGTATGCATGCAAACTTTACATGCAGGGACATTAAAAAGCATTTTTCCTTCCCTTGTACTGATAGATGAAGCTGGTAGGGCAGGGAGAGAGAACAAGGAAAGTAAGGAGCAGTTTTAATATATGTATTCCCTTCTTCAGAGGTGGCAAAAACCCTCGTTTGGCTTATGGTGGAGTTCATATTGTGGAGAAAGGAAGGGATTGCAATTGAACAGTACCATATATGTGCGGTATTCTGTGTTCTCTGGTTAGAGAATTTCCAACAGAAAATCTACCTTGAGGTTGATGCTGCTCCAAGAAGCATGAACTAATGCCTATGGTTTCTTCCTCCTTCATATGGAAGTCAGTGATCTCCATGCTCCAGCACTGGCAGTCTGCCTATGCTAAAGAGAACCAAACTGTTATCAATACAAGAATGTGGTTTCTTTCTTGCAAACACATGCTGGAGATGTGTTGCATCAATGTAAGTGGGACTTTCACCAGGGCAGTTCACAGTAATCTAATTGCAGGCCAAAAGGCACTGGTAGGATCCCCATTCAGCGCTGGTGCTTCATGTCTACACTAAGGTTTTGCTCCCATGCAGTAGGTACCTCGAGATAGTGACAATAGTGCAAATTGCCTTAAAGTAGACAAGGGGATGAGATTATGGGGGGGGGGCGAGTAACTCTTGTTTTTCCACAGAGTTCAGTGGACTTTCCCATGCTGTCCTGTTCCCCCCAGCATGAAGTTGGAAATTTTTACTGTGCAGTTTCCAGGAAGAATGGGAAGGACAGTGTGTGATGCAGAACTCCCAGGGGGTGTTCTGGGCAACAGGGTCCTTAATCTTTGAAGGACAAGATGACACAATAACAATGGCATCAAATAGCAGAACACCTCTGAGCGCTAGGTTCTTTCCCTCTCTGCAGGTATCTGTTGAGCATGTCTACACTGCATTCATACCTCTCGACAGTGCAACCAAAACACACCACTTGAATTAGCCACTGGCAGCTGGCATGGTAGACCTGCCCTCAGGCTAATATGCCTTTGCACCACTGTCTTGAGTCAAGGTACCTAGCTGCTGCAGCCATTGCCCTTTGTTTTTGGTGCCCTGCTATTCCCATCTGCTCTTTCCAGATGTCCTACAAACCACTACTTCAGGAAAACTCTTTTGGCCTCATGGCTGGCAGTGGTGATCACCTGGCAGCTTGTCACCACATGCTTGGGCTTGCTCTCTGTATTCAGTGGGAAGCCACAGACCCCACTTAGCACAGGGTGAGATCCATGGCATCCTCTGCTCATAAGCTACTGTGTTACCAGTTACCAATTAATTATGATTCACTCAGGGACCAGCTCAATACACAGGACCTAGCTACTACATAATGACTTAATGAGCATGGATTAACACCTTCAAAACCAGGACTAAGGAGAGGAAATAATACAGACAATCAACTGCCCGAAGACAGACAGTCAGTTGCACAAGCACCCATGTCACGAGTTTTGTCTGTCAGCAGCTAGGGGTGTAGGGCCCCAGACCCCCCCGCACCGATTTCCTTGACAGCTGGCAGGTGTCGTGGCTGCAGCAGGGGCTACCATCCCTGCAGCTGTCACCCCACTGCGCCTTAACATACGCAGGATCACCCATGGCACGAGTTTTGCTTGTCCTCAGCTTGAGGGGCAGTTCATCCCAAACCCCTGCACTTATCTCCTTGAAACTTAGCAGGCTTCTCGGCCTCAGCAGGGGATATAGCATGCCTGCAGTTTGGACCCCACTGTGGCTTAACACATACACGTGACATGAGTTTTGCTTTCAGGAGTTTGGGGTGCAGTTTCTCTGAATCCCTGAACCTATCTCCTTGAAACATGGCAAGCATTATGCTCTCAGAAGGAGCTACCATTTCTGCAAGTTTTATCCATTTTCAGGCCATAAATGACAAAGTTATAGGCTGTTTTGACCTTCCCCATTATAGCCTATGGGCGAAACATCGAAACAGCGTCTAAACGGCGAAACGTTTTGACATGCCTCATTTTGTTTTGAGGCTGTTTCGACCATAGCTGTTTCATTTTGATTTTGCTGTTTCAACCTCAAAACAGGTTGCAACAGCATTGAAACAAAACTGGTGGCGAAATTTTGCACAGCCCTAAAGGCTATGTCTTCAGTGCCCCCTAGTGGAGCCACAGAGTATGCCAGCAGGAAGGACTTCTCAGATGATCTCTCAGGCTACACACCTTGAGTGACAGTAGCTAAATTGGCAAAAGCCCTCTCATGGGGCACAGCTGTCAGGAACTGTCAGCACATTTTTTATGGCAGGGACTGGGCCTAAGAATACTGGTGCTGGCAGCCACATTTATAAGATGATCTTTTTGGCCAGAGTGGACAGTCAGAATTGAGGGGCTTATACATTGGTTCCCCTTTGGAGGGGAGATTGAGGATAAAGTCAGGCATTTTGCTTATTTACAAGTCTACAAAATCCTGTCTTGCAAAATCATGTACGTTGAAAGAACCTGACTTTAGGAGATGTCTTTCTTAGTCCCCTCTTAAAACCCCTTTGCAGCTAGAAGACCATGCAACAGCCATCTCTGTGGGATTCTCCTAACGTGAGTGCTGGATCTGGCTTTTGTTTCAAGTCTCAGGCATGTGACATATTTACATCCGTGTAATTGAATTTACATCAGTGTAAACAAGGGGCAAACAGATGACAATCTTCTACAGGAGGGTGACTTTCTTCAGTCTTCTTTCCCCTGAAAGAAGAACTCTACTTCCTTCCCCTCCCTCCCCCATCAAGAGTCCAGTCCCACCAGGAGCAGAGATGTTCAAATGTTGGAAGGAAGGAGGTGACAGTGGTGAAGAAAGGTACTATGTCAATGTACCCTCCATTCCAGAGCTAGCCAGTGTATGGCCTACAGAAAGAGTGACAGGAAAAGAAGGTTTTCTTGCATGCCTCCAAAAGCTACAACCATGTGCTCCATCCTGTGCTCCATCTGACCCTATGGTGAAGCTCTAATTAGAGCTGCTTGGAAACTGGGACATACAATATGCAATTTTTTTCCCATAGAGCAGATATCTTCTCTCATCAAAAATGTTCTACATTTGTATTTTCGACCCCTCTGTTAGTACAATGAAAATGGGATGCTTCTTTTTTCTCAAACTTGTTCTTTAAAAATTTGACCTTTTTGTTGTCAGTTGATTCTAATCATAATTCCATGGCTAGGAAAACAGCGTACCCACTACAGCAAATCAGAGAGGGGCCAGATCCCAGTCAAAATGTTTATTATGTGTATTGAATGAACTTGAAGAAAGAGCATGGGATGTTCAGAAACTTTCAGTGGAGGCCGGGTTAGGCCAATGCTCGTGTACTTTCCAAAATCCCATCCAGAGCTTAAATTATTAATTTCTGTCCTTGCATTTGTTGGATGAAGTCTCCATTAGAGACAAGGATTCTGGCTTTACTGTGACCAGATTCTCATTTCTTTCTTCCATGATACCAGAACAAGGCAATAGATGACAGAACTTGGGTAAAGGTGTCACAAACACTAGGCCTGTGCAAATTGGTAGCGATCCAATCTGGCCACTTCAGATGGCCGTGATCCAATCCAGAGCTCCAGACCGGTTTCCACCTCCATCTGGCTAAAGCATTTCGGAAGCTTTGGAGCCACCTCAGAGATCTGGCCATAGGGTATAATGGGGAATCAATGAAATATCTATAACTTTGTTGGTTTTTGTCTGATTTGGATGAAACTTGCAGGGGTGGTAGCTTCTGTGAGAGCATGAAACCTGCCAAGTTTAAAAAAGATTGGTGCAGGGGTTTGGGGGCAACTGTACCCCAAATTCTTGAAAGCCAAACTCATGTCATGGCTGTGTGTTGCAAGACAGGGGGGTCAAAACTGCAGGGCTGGTAGCTCTTATTGAGGTGACAAAGCCTGCCAAGTTTCAAGGAGATTGATGCAGGGGCTTGTGGGGAACTGCCCCTCGAGCTGCAGACAAGTAAAACTCATGCCATGGGTGACACAGTGTATGTTAAGGCACAGCAGGATGACAGCTGCAGGGATGGTGGCCCCTGCTGTGACGCCTGCCAGCTGTCGAGGAGTTTGATGCAGGGGGTTCTGGGGCCCTACACCCCTCACTGCTGACAGACAAAACTTGTGACTTGGCTGCTTGTGGGACTGACTGTGTCTGTCTTGGGGCAGTTGATTGTCTGTCTCGATTCTTTCTTCTCCTTAGCCTGGTTCTGTAGGTGTTAATTGATGCTCATTAAGTCGTTATATAGTAGCTAGGTCCTGAGTATTGATTGGTCCCTGGTCCGTGAGTGAATCATGATTGATTGATTGGTAACTGGTAACACAGCAGCTTAGCAGCCAGGCCTGCAGCAGTGTCTCCCCTCCAGGCCCCAAGCCAAAGACACTCAGTCCCACAAGCACCCATGGCATGAGTTTTGCTTGTCCTCAGCTTGAGGGGCAGCTTCCCCCAAACCCCTGCACTTATCTTCTTGAAACTTGGCAGGCTTTATGACCTCAGTAAGAGCTACCACTCCTGCAGTTTTGACCCCCCTTGTCTTGTAACACAGTGGTGACATGAGTTTGGTTTTCAAGAATTTGGGGTACAGTTGCCCCAAACCCTTGCACCAATCTTCTTGAAGCTTGGTAGGCTTCATGCTCTCTGGCGAGTCTACCAGCCCTGAAAATTTCATCCAACTAGGACAAAAAACAACGAAGTTATACGTATTTTATATTTTATTGTTCCCCATTATACCCTACAGCCAGATCGCCAAGGTGGCTCCGAATCACTTTGGGAAGCTGAATGAGGCAGCACTTCAACCGGGATGTGCTGCTTCAGACCCTGAAGAGTCCAAAGCTTCTCCGGATCTGAAGCTCTGTCCAAAGTCTCGCACAGCACTAACAAACACCTCTGTGATTAAGGAGCTAAAGCTTCTACTGATTTAGGACTTCAAAAGCCCAAGTCACAGCAACTTCCAGCTGAACATCGGTGCTTTTGAATATTTTGCCCCATGTCCTGGTTACAGAAGCTATGTCAAAGGGCGGTCATCTAAGCAGGCAGGCAATTTGATGTGTGCAGGGTGTGTGCACGTTCTTGTCCAACATAAGATGCTTACGGATTAGTGATTACTTGGGTAATCTCTCAGGGGAGGTTGGGAATGTCTTGTTATCCAGAGCTGTGTGAATGCGTCTTTCCCAGCTATGTAATTGGAAATGCCAGTGAGGTGTGAGCCCACTTTTCATTTTGTACAAGTCACTTTGTTAGTATTCAAGGAAAAAAAAGTGTGTGAAATCTAAGGATTAAAATATGAAAGGGGAAACTTGTCTTTTAATATAATTGCAGTTAAGTGAGCTGTGGTAAAATGTGACAGCATCAAGATACAATTAATTGCAAGAAGACTTCAAATAAACCACAGGAATTGTCATTTAGAATAGTTATAAGGGTAGATTTTGCTAAGTGCTTGTCTAATCCCTCTGTTCTTTTACAGAAGGGGAAGAACAGGCTCCTTGTCACCCCCTTCCTGAGTAATGGCATATGTTAGGGCTCCTGCAGACACGATCTCCTCTTGGCTCCCGCAGGCAGTATCCTGCTAAATGGGATTGCTGTTGCTTGCTTGTGGTCCCTGCCTAGAAGGCATTACAATTTATGACCCAAGCCTGCAAACACTCCTGTATGGGATTGGCTCTGATCATATAAGCGGTTCCAGTGGAGTAAGGGGAACTAATCGGACGTGTGTAGGTTTGCAGGGTGACAGATTAAGTTTGGACATGCCAAATGAGACCAACAGAGAACCAACTGAACTGAGCAAAGGGAGGATAGAGATAACATAGGACCGTGCAGCTGCTCAGCTTTGTAAACCCTGGCCCTTGATGAATCCAGGGTTAGAGGCTTGATTATTTGCACTATTCATTGCAGCATATTCATTTATTTATATTGTGGTACCACCTTGGGGACTTATTCAAAAACTAGGAAGCAGCAATGCTGAACACTGTACAAACATAGGGGGGAAAAGACAGTTCATGCCTCAAAGATCTCAGTGCCTAAGCCTGAGAGCATCTCTTTACTTCACGCAGCACAAGGTGTACAGAGCGAGACAAACAAGGAACATCTACTCCTCCTCTTAGTGTCCTCACTCCCTTTGAGTGCTTTTGGGGAGTTGGGGAATCATTAGGGAAACGGTACCTCCTTGCCAGCCCCAGGGAAATAAATACAGCAGCAATACCTGGTGAGTAAATGTGGTATGAAAGAGTTGGCTGTTTTCAGAGAGTTTGTTGGGTGGGGAGGAATCCAGGTTAAATAAATGGGGATAAAAAGGTAATTCTTCATATACCTCCCCAACTCTCACCCCATGCCCATGGGGGAAATCTCATATACTAAAATCCCCCAAGGGTGTTTTTGGACAAACAAGCTCTCATGAAATAAAAGCAGATGGGGTCCACAGTGTCCACCCTCTTACTGTGGTAGATGTAAAATGAACTGCCAGACCCACAGCCACCACAAAGCCTCTGAAGGCCTCACCTTCCACATGAGGAAAAAAGTGCGTTTATATTTCTTGCCTCTCTTAAACATGCTTCACAGGTGAGTGATACTGATGACTTGGCTGACAAAGTTGTAGGAAGCAGAAGCTAGGAGGACCCACCCATCTCCTGTGCTAACAGGTTGTCAGGGACTCAAGCAGGGCGAAAGAGAATTGTACCAAGGATCTTAAGTCTACTCACGTTCCTGAAAGGTAGATTGGAAATCAGGCCTGTAAAGCCCTCAGCAAAACCCGATCCAGCAGGGATGGAAACAACGGCTTTTCCCCAAACCTGGCTGCTGTGTGTCCTACTGTCATGTCATTCCTACAAGTGAAATAGCAAAGCAAGGATTTGGATGGAGCTGACCATCTTTGGCCAGTGGCTTTGCTATGAAGAACTGCAAGCAGTGCAGCACAAAACAGATGTGTAGCAAAGTGCATCTCAGCTGTTCTGCTGGGGCAATCTCCTGGTGCTACAAGAAGCAGCCTGCTCCCTCTTCTTTCAGGCAGATATCGAGCTGACACAATCAACTCCACCCTCAAGAGGGAGGACAGGTAAGGGGTTAAACTGAACCCATAAGGACTGTGGCATAAGTAGCTTTGAAGAGTGCAAGGTTGAGCAAGTACCTGAGCCTGGAGAGAATCCAGATCAGGGGTCAAGGCTGCATAAAGGAGCAAAACCAGGGAGTCTGAGTCATATTCCTAGTCCATACCAATATTATAGTCTAGGCCAGGCCAGAAGTCCAGAACACACAGCAGGTGAAGGGGGGTGCATTACTACAGCACAAACAAGACACGACTGTCCAAAGCCAGAACCAAGCAGAGCTGCTGCAGATATGAGACACTGAAAACCACTGCCCAAATGAAGAGCCTTGATTTATATGCTAAGCCCAGCCTCCTGTAGGCAATTAGCTTAACCCAGGCAGCTGGTGCCACTCCGATGACCAGGTGGCGCTGGTGAGGGGCAGGCTGCGCTCTAACCAACTCAATCCAAAATGATGGGCACCTTGCCAACCTAAGGAGACACACGTGTAACAGCCCGTAGGCAGCCAACCAAAACATGAGGAATGTGAAATTCACAATGAAATGGAAACCTCACAATGAAATTAGACACAATACCCAATTTTATTTAAAGTAAATGGAAAGATTCTGGTTTTTTAAATGTTACCCAAACCAGTCCTCAAAGCCAACAGAACTTCACAAGTTTGTTTTTCAATTTCAATAAGATTACATTTTTTTCCAAGACAAAAACAGGGGGGAAGGGGCGAAATGTTTCTGCGGTGCTGTACTTAAAAGGAAAAAGGTTATTTTACCTCACAAGGCAGCCATTTCACTGCTCAGTTGAGGCAGTAGCTATGCAGATGTTGATGGGCTTGAATGACCCTCCTGTTCAAAGAAAGGCAAGATTTTTGTGTATGATACCTTTTATTGCACCAACTGCATATTTGGGATAAAGTTAGAAAAGCTTCCAAATGCAAGGCACTTTTCATCAGGTCATCTTGTTCAAAGCCAAACACTCTGGTGCCCATCCCAACCTACTAGCAACAAGGAATATGAGGCAGGAAAGCACAAGCAGACTTCGTTAACTGTATATAAACACATCTTGCAAGCCATTCTCTCTTCTCATAAATATTATTTATTAAATAAATGTTTTCTAAAATAAAAGGATTAATTTTATTTGCTGGGAGGGGTCACATTCTTCTTCTCCCTTGTTTGGTTTTGATTTTTTTCCTTCCTGCACAGAGCAAGAGGCAGTAGGGTATAAGAAGCTGCAGAGGTATAAGGAGAAGAAGAGTCCTTGTGGGGCAGAATAGAGTGGTTTGGTGGAAGAAGAGGACATGGAAACAGAACGGGAAGCGCAGGTGTCATGTTAGACTGACTTGGCAGCAGGGTGCAAGCGAGCAGAATGAATTGGCAAAGAGGCTGAGCAGTGAAATGCACTGGCAATGCAGACAGAGCAACAGCCTTTTAAAACTCTCCTTCTGGTCTCTCACTGTTTTCCACTTTTACTTCCTTGCAGCGAGGTGAAAGGATGCATAAAAGCGGCTCATGTGATTCAATCACATTTGGAAAGAAAGATAATGCCCTGTGCTGTGTCTCATAATTCTCACTGTTCTTTTTGGAGCAATGTAATATTTCAGGATTTGTCAAGGGGTAATATAATGGAAAGAGAAAAATATGTTAGATAAAATTTCACCTTGCATTTTATTTCCCCAATTTAAAGTATTTCAATCCTCCAGATTTCATCAGAAGTCACAATAAGACTCTTTAATCAACCATGAAGAGCCAATAACTGATCCAAAAGACAGAATTCTTTTCTTGGCTTATATTATGTGAGACAGACTTGCCTAATTATTATTTATCATTTTTATTGCAGTAATGCTCAAAATCCCAGTCAGGCATGTTTGTGAGAGACGCCATTCAGACAAGTACAAAGGCACAGTCCCTACACCCAAGGCATGTACAGGCCAATTCATATCAGATGGCCTTACTAATGCTTTTAATTCAGGGTTCATAATGTGTGATCAGAGTCTGGGACTAGCTCAAATGTGAGGCAGCCTTTAACAGAGGAAGGCTTAAGCGCACACTTCCAAAGCCATTGCAAGCTACCTTAAACACAGCCATCACATCTTCCTGGAAGGGGCACGGAGAGTTTAATGTTATCCCTTCCAGTATCTGTTACTTTGCCTTTTCTACATTGAACTTCACTTGCCACAATGTTGCCCATTCACTCAACTTGGTCAAGTCCCCTCAGAAGGTCTTCAAAGTACTGTCTGGTCCTGACTAACCTCCATAAGACATCTGCTGGTTTAGCTGCTGTTTTTGTCCATGTTCCCTTTCTGGATCATTAATGAAGGTTTTAAACAATATGGAATCACGTATGGAAGTTTGAAGCACTTTCTGTCAATTTTTACCATCCTAAAAAGTGATCGCCTAATGCTACTCTTTATTTTCTGGCTTCTAGCCAGTTTTTGATCCATAACAATATTTTGACTGAACAGTTTTTGTAGTTCCTGATGAGGATTTAGTCAAAGGCTTTGCAAATCTGTATAAATCGTGTCAACCCGTTTTCTTTTATCCACTGTTTCAGTGACAGGTTCAAAGACTTCTGTACAGGGCATGCTTCTTGTTTGCAGAATCTAGGCTGGTTACATGCTGCCCTGTTATGATCTCTTCTATGATATTTTTAATTATCATTTCCACTAAGTGACCAGGTAGAGATAAAAGACTTACTGGCATGTCATTCCCTGGATTGCCCCCAGGCCCTTTTTTAAATATAGGACCAACACTTTGCTACTTGCCAGCCTTCTTCCACACTGACAGGTCTTAATGAGAGATTGCATGAGTTTGCTTGCAGTTCAGTCATTTCATGTTTCATCTCCTTCAGGACTGTTGGGGCATGCTTACATCACCATACACAATGGTACTCTGTATTACTGGACACCAGCAAGTCCAGGAAACTCATCTCCCTACCATCCTCTACCATGAAGACAGGTGCAAAGAAATGATTTATGATCTTGGTATTGTCTTTCTCTTCCTTAATTGCTCCATTTAACCCCTGAATATCCAGCAGACTTTCTGATCCTTTAGCCAGCTTCTTGATTCCGACACACTTAAGGAATCTCTTGAGTTCAGGGGCTGGCAACCTATGGACAAGACCTGGTCTGCAGAACTAGTGGATCTGCCCACAGGTGTGGGGATTTGGCAGCTTTGGAGGTGGGAGGAGCTTTCCCCATGCTGTAATGGAGACAAATGAGATCCTAGCCCCTGCCCACCCACCCACATCTGACCCGGGTTGGGTTAATCCAGCCCACAGTGAGAAAAGCTTGCCTATGAAGTGGGCGGATGGTAACAGGATGGGGTTCAATGTTGATAAATGCAGGGTGCTGCACCTGGGGAGAAGGAGTCCACAGCATACATACAGGCTGGGGAGCTCCCCCCTTGTGAGCACAGAGGTGGAAAGGGAGCTTGGAGTAATTACTGACTCCAAGATGAACATGAGCTGCCAATCCCAGACCACAGCCAGCAAAGCCAATTGCACCTTGTCGTGCATCCGAAGATGCATCTCAAGCCGGTCCAGAGAGGTGATACTTCCCCTCTACGTGACATTGGTCAGGCCCCAATTGGAGTACTGCATCCGGTACTGGTGCCACACTTTAAAAAGAACGTGGCCTGCCTTGAGAGGGTTCAGAGGAGGGCCACCCTCTTGGTTGGAGGGCAACAGGGAAGGCCCTATGAGGAGAGGCTGAGGGACCTGAACCTGTTCAGCCGCAGCAAGCGGAGGCTGAGGGGGGATTTGGTGGCTGCCTACAAACTCGTTAGGGGAGATCGACAGCAAATAGGAAGGGCCCTATTACCCCCAGCAGCACCTGAGGTGGCAAGGAACAAGGGCCAGAAGCTGCTGGAGAATAGGTTCAGATTAGAAATTAGGAGGCACTATTTCATTGTTAGGGTGGCTAGGATCTGGAACCAACTTCCTAGGGAAGTGGTCCTTGCTCCTATCTTGGGTAAATTCAAAAAGAGGTTGGACGAACACCTGTCTGGAGTCATGTGATCCCAGCGTGTACTCCTGCCAGTGGTGGGGGGTCAGACTAGATGATCTGTTCAAGTCCCTTCTGACCCCAAACTACTATGAAACTATGATACTATGCCTGCTTTAGTTGGTTGCTTTTTCACTGTTAGCTATTTACTCTTCAAAATCTGCTATGGCCCTTCTCATTTCCCTCTTGCACATTGTCTAATGTAATTTTCACTTTTGTTTCATGGCTTCCCTAGGGTCAAATTCTGCAGGACTTCTGCTTGGCCTTAATAACCTTTCCAATCTTGCTATTTAGCAAACATGATTTGCTTTTTGCCTTGCTGCTTCTCTTTTTTCTCAGCAGTGCTTTCGGTGCTATTTTCTCTCTATAGGCAGTATGTACATTCAATGCAAATTCAGGGTGTTTTTGAGAAAGTGCAGACTTGTCTTTTTTATCACAGGAGCTATATACTTGCAAATAAGCAGACAGCGGTTAAGAACGTATGTCTAGTCAGGCCAGGTGATGTTTCAGATCATAGTTTCATAGTTGTTAGGGTCAGAAGGGACCTCAACAGATCAGAGTCTGACCCCCTGCCCTGGGCAGGAAAGAGTGCTGGGGTCAGATGACCCCAGCCAGGTGCCTATCCAGCCTTCTCTTAAAGACCCCCAAGATAGGAGAGAGCACCACCTCCACTGGAAACCCATTCCAGATTTTGGCTCTGTCAGTTTGTGACTGTTGTTCCTCATTACCCCAAGAGATGCTCTGGTGAACAGAGCATCTCTGATCCCTTGCTGTATTTCCCTAATGAGTTTGTAGGCAGCCACGAGATCTCTTGTGGAGGCTGAAGAGGTCTAGGTCCCTCAGTCTCTCCTCATAGGGCTTGTTCTGTAAGCCCCTAACTATATGAGTGGCCCTCCTCTGAACCCTCTTGAGTCTATCAACATCCTTTATGAAGTACAGTGCCCAAAACTGGACACAGTACTCCAACTGCAGTCTGATCAATGCCGTATAGATGGGAAGTATCATCTCCTTGGTTCTACTTGTTATGCATCTGCTGATGCATGATAAAGTGGGGTTAACTTTGCTGATGAGGTCAGGTCTATACTATTTAGTTTTGGTGCTGAAAGGAACCTCTTGAGATCATCAGGTCCAGCCACCCTGCTCTGGGCAGGAAAGACTAGGGAATGTGAAAAAAAAATAAATTAGACAGGACCCTCCTTCTGCTACCTGGGCCATGGTAGCTCTTCCAGCAGAACTTG